>NC_091981.1:155448846-155788708 GCF_044704955.1 Pristiophorus japonicus | reverse complement strand
TGAAGACCTGCTATGCAATATGGGCTCCTACACAGTGCCCTCTTCCTCCCTCTTCCCCCAGCTGCACCTGCTCTGTCCTGTCTTCTTCGCTACTCACCCTCCTCCTTCCACCCCAAAGTCAGACTTACCAGACCACCCATGACTAGAATAAACTGTGTTGAAAGCAGACAAAAGCCATCTAGCACTAGCACAAAGGCCCAGATGTTAACCAATAGCCTAAGAAAACAAACGAGCAACTAACCTGTATCGTGTGGATGAACACTTTATATAGCGCTCCTGGAGGCTACTTGTTGCTTGTTAATAGCATGAGTTGCCAGGCATGGTTACACATGGCGAGTCAGGCAATATGCCAAACTCATTTCACAAAAGGATCTTACTCCAAACATAGGATCGTTATTTAAATATTATAATGAGCTTCCTGAATTGTTCTGCCACATGCCCTAGACCTATGGAGCTGCCCAAACTAGAACACAGAGCTTAGAGACAGAGCTGGGTGAATCACAATCGGAGTGAATCACAAGCGGAGTGAAAAATTTGATGATAGTAGGAATTTGGTTTGGAGGAGATAGGTGGTTTCTCACCCATTTCAAAAGGAGGAGTGAAGCTACAGAACGTTGCAAACAGTTGTGAGTGCGTTTTAGAATGAATGAATAGAGAGGTTTCAAAGCTCAATTGGCAGAAGAGTCCTTAACCAGACAGAGGATTCTAATTTGCATAAATTTGTTAGGTTCCTGTTGCTTTCAGGCAGGAGGCCTAGAAGGCTAAAAGATGCCTGAGTCAATAGGGTATCTGACGCAGTTCAGGGGTGACAGATCGCGACGGGAAATTCAGAGGTCAAATTCAAATAACACAAATATCAGGTGCACAGAGGATTTACTAGGAACAATGCCACTGGAGATCTGCTGGTATTGTACAGAAATCTTGATCTAAAATCATAGAATCATGCCATTCAGCCCATTGTGCTTGTGCCAACTCTTTGGAAAAGCTATCCAATTAGTTCCACTCCCCTGCTCTTTCCCCACAGCCTTGCAAATTTTTCCCCTTCAAATATTTATCCAATTCCCTTTTGAAAGTTACTATTGAATCTGATACCACCATCTTTTCAGGCAATACATTCCAGAAATGTAAGCTCACTGTGTAAAAGAAATGTTTCCTCATGCTGCCTCTGGTTCTTTTGCCAATCACCTTAAATCTGTGACATTTGGTTACTTCTGCCACTCAGAATAGTTTGTCTACTCTATCAAAACTGTTCAGGATTTTGAACACTTCTATCAAATCTCCTCTTAACCTTCTCTGCTCTAAAAAGAACAACCCACATTCTCCAGTCTCTCCACATAACTGATGTCCCTCACTCCTGGTACCATTCTTGTAAATCTCTTCTGCATTTGTCTTGCCACCTTCAAAGATGTGTGTACATACACCCCCACGTCTCTCTGTTCCTGCAGCCCCTTTAAAATTGTAGCCTTTAGTTTCTATTGCCTCTCTTCATTCTTCCTACCAAAATGTATCACTTCACACTTCTGCCATTTGTTTCCTATTTCCCCAGTCTGTCCATGTCCTCCTGAAGTCTGTTACTATCCTCCTCATTATTTACCAAATTTCCGAGTTTTGTATGATCTGCCCTGTATACACAAGTCCAGGGGTAAAAATTTGTTACCTTAGCGCTAGAGCATTATCACCAGGGCGAAGCGAATCCAGCGCCGCACACCAAATCCCGCCCCCTCCGGCAGCGCCACTACTAATAGTTATTGCCGGGGCCTGGACCTGGGTCTTAAAAGAAGTGGCTGCAGAGATATTGGATGCATTGATTGTAATCTACCAAAATTCACTGGATTCTGGAGAGGTCCCAGCAGATTGGAAAACCCCAAATGTAACGCCCCTATTTAAAAAAGGAGGCAGACAGAATGCAGGAAACTATAGACCAGTTAGTCTAACATCTATCGTTTGAAAAATTCTGGAATCCATTATTAAGGAAGCAGTAGCAGGACATTTGGAAAAGCATAATACAGTCAAGCAGAGACAACATGGTTTTGAGAGGGAAAACATATTTGACAAATTTGGTGGAGTTCTTTGAGGATGTAATGAGCAGGGTGGGTAAGGGGGAACCAGTGGATGTGGTGTATTTTGATTTTCAGAAGGCATTCGATAAGGTGCCACATAAGAGGTAACTGCACAAGAGAAGAGCTCACATAGTTGGGGGTAATATATTAGCATGGGTAGAGGATTGCCTAACTAACATAAAAAAGAGAGAGAGTCGGGATAAATGCGTTGTTTTCAGGTTGGCAAACGGTAACTAGTGGGGTGCCACAGGGATCGTTGCTAAAGCCTCAACTATTTACAATTTATATTAATGACCTGGATGAAGGGACCGAGTGTAATGTAGCCAAGTTTGCTGATGAAACAAAGATGGGTGGGAAAGCGAGTTGTGAGGAGGAAACAAAAAATCTGCAAAGGGATATAGACAGGCTAAGTGAGAGGGCAAACATTTGGCAGATGGAGTATAATGTGGGAAAGTGTGAGGTTATCCATTTTGGCAGGAAAAATAAAAAATAAAATGATTATTTAAATGAAGAGAAACTACAAAATGCTGCAGTACAGAGGGACCTGGGAGTCCTTGTGCATGAAACGCAAAAAGTTAGTATGCAGGTACAGCAAGTAATCAGGAAGGCAAATGAAATGTTGGCCTTTATTGCAAGGGGGATGGAGTATAAAAGCAGGGAAGTTCTGCTACAACTGTACAGGTATTGGTGAGGCCACACCTGGAGTACTGCATACAGTTTTGGTCTCCTTATTTAAGGAAGGATATACTTGCATTGGAAGCAGTTCAAACAAGTTTCACTAGGTTGATTCCAGAGATGTAGGGTTTGACTTATGAAGAAAGGTTGAGCAGGTTGGGCCTATACTCATTGGAGTTTAGAAGAATGAGAGGTGATCGTATTGAAACATATAAAGGTACTGAGGGGGCTCGAGAAGGTAGATGCAGAGAGGATGTTTCCACTCGTGCCGTAATCTAGAACTAGGGGGCATTGTTTAACAATAAGAAGTCGCCAGTTTAGAACTAAGATGAGGAGGAATTTCTTCTCTCAGAGAGTTGTAAATCTCTGCAATTCTCAGCCCCAGAGAGCTGTGGAGGCTGGGTCATTGAATATATTTAAGGTGGTGATAGACAGATTTTTGAGCGATAAGGGAATAAAGGGTTATGGGAAGTGGGCAGGGAAGTGGAGCTGAGCCGAAGATCAGATCAGCCATGATCTTATTAACTGACGGAGCAGGCTCGAGTGGCCAAATCGCCTACTCCTGCTCCTATTTCTTATGTTCTTATGTTCTCCTGTTGTGCACCACCTTGGCCTGCAAAAGAATGGAAAGTGTGTGAGCGTGGAGCAATGTGCTTGGGTGATGTGCCTGCCATAGTTAAATAGCTGTCAATGTGTTCAAATGTGTGAGATATGCGTGTGAGTGTTGGTGGGTAGAGATTGTTGGTGGATGAGTGCTGGGAGCGTGATACTTTGGGCATTGTGTGAAGACTGTGGTTCAGATGCAGTATGTAGCATTTGTTGAAGCATTTACTCACCCTGACCCCCCTGAGTGAGGTCATTAAATTTCTTCCTCCACTGTGTGTGGGTCCTGGGGACCACAGTGTTGCCCGAGATGTGCTGCGCTCCCTCTCTCCACATGGTGTGGAGGACTTGCCATGAGGGCCTCCTGCCACTTGCTGGTAGAGCACCGCCCTCCATTTCTCCACAGTGAACACCAACTCCTCCAATGCTTGATCACAGAATCTGAGGGCTCTCTCCCTGGGGTGTGGATCTGCCATGAGTACATCTGCTTCAGTCCTCTGGCTCCTTCTCCTTGACCTGCTGTTTCTTGCTGAGGTAGCTGCACAACCAGCAATGCTGAGAATGAGGTTCTGCAGCAACAATGAACCTCGCCTTTAAGAACTGAAAAAAGTCTGTGCAATCATGACTTATGATTAGACTGCACTTGATATTGGTCCACCCTTTGAGTGTAACACCAATGAGCTTGGGCTTAAAGACTTGGGGGGAGAAATTCAGCTGCTTAGCGCCTCCTGTTAGCCCTGGGGGCGGGGCGGCTGCTAACGGAGCGCTAAGGGTTTAGCAACCGGGCTCGGCGAATGCCGTGACGTCCGCATACTTCAGTGCCAGTTTGCCGTTGCCGCTAACTCTTACTGCCTGGGACTCTCGCATCTCGCAGATTGTGACATCATAAAGTGCGCAGCAGCCTGCTACTACCCCAGATGTGCAATTGCCTTATGCCCCTGCTGTATCGCTGGGCGTCAACAATGAGGAAGCGTTGTCAACTTGGCTGGCCATTTGGGGAGCACTAATTAAAGGGAATGGTTTTCAGGTAAGCTTCTGGTAAAAAGTTTGGTGCCTGCACAAATTTTTCGATGTTTCATTGCTGCAATATGTCCAAGCCCTCCACTTTGTGAGAGTGTTTGGGGCTCTAATAGCAGTCGCGCAAGTTGCCTTGCAATGCAGAACTGTCAGCAAGTAGGTTGTGCATCATTTTTGACCATTCCCTTTAAGCGAGGGAAGCAGCCTCTGATGCCATGAGCAATGCACTCTAAATTGTTCAGTGCTCTGCTGCTACCACCCTGTTCTCGGACTTTAGCGCCCAAAGAGAAATGGTTAGCATTTAATTTAGTGCTCCACTTTCCTCTTGGAGTGCTGAAGATGGATTTCCCAGCAGGAAAGAATGATTAGGCATCTGGTGCTACATTTTCTCCTTTTCAAAAGTTATCACCCCTATCAGACTGGAAATTCCATAGCGCTAACTACTGCCATTACAGCCCCAAACACACACAAAGTGGAGGGCTTGGAAATCTTGCAGCAATGAAACATCGAAAACTTTGAGCTAGCAGCAGACTGGTGCAAATAATCAAGGTTGGCCTACCTGAAAACCATTCCCTTCAATTAGCACTCGGTAAGTGGCCAGCCGAGTTGACAATGCCTCCTCTTCCTGCCATTGTTCACACTCGGCGATACACCAGGGGGCGGGAAGCAATCTGCGTCAGTAACAGGGCACTGCGCACTTTATACCTCAGGCAGTAGGGGGCTGAAATTGGTGAAAGCCAAGGCCCGCCTAAGTACCACCCAAAGGACTGCCGATGGCCGAGAGACCAGCCAGTACTTTGCCAGGAAGATTCCTCTAAAAGAGATGGCAGTATCGCCCAGCGGCCAAATAACGGCTTATGCCGTCAATCTGGCAGCGGGCAGGAGCTCTCAATCTCGGCAACAAATGCATTGCCGCCTAAGTTGCGCCGATGCTGGAGTCGAGCCCAGGGAGGGTGGAAGACCTGAAAATAAAAATCATCACCAGAAAAAGATACCAGAGGACCTTCAGGGGAGCCCATACAGGTAAGACGCTGTTTAAAAAAAAATTAATTCTCTAACCTTTTCAGCAGGTCTTCAAACTTACAGTCGGGGTTAGACCTGCCTCCACGCAACGGTCCTTCCCCCTGCTGGCGCTGACCCAGCCGACTTCTGCCTGCACCAAACTGCCAGCTCAGTGGTTGGAGGACACTTGCGCTACTTGGCCGCCAGAGGCCGTCAGCGGGCGATTCCCGGTGGTACTCCCCTCTTGCCGGCTACAGTCCGAGTGGAAACTGGCACAGAGTGGAGACCGGCAGAAAAACTCGGCACAGTCAGTGGCATCCGGCGGCAGTGGGCTGTAAGGCCACCAATTTCGGGGCGTAAGACAGGCACTGAAGTTTGCGGGCATCACTGCATTTGCCATGACAGTCGTTAACCCATTAGCACCCCTCAGGCATTAAAGGGAGCCACTTAGCAGCCAAATATCTCCCCCTTGAATTAGGACTCCAATCATTTATTTGAGTAGTGAGTTCGAATTTTGCGTGCAATCTAAAGCATTAGCGTATGGCTCTAATTTTCTACCTTTTCTAATTATATCATCAAATCCTGGGCTATAATGAATTTCTAGCCCTTGAAACATAGAAACATAGAAATTAGGTGCAGGAGTAGGCCATTCAGCCCTTCGAGCTTGCACCGCCATTCAATAAGACCATGGCTGATCATTCAACCTCAGTACCCCTTTCCTGCTTTCTCTCCATACCCCTTGATCCCTTTGGCCCTTTGAATAGATCTAATGAACTGGCCTCAACAACTTCCTGCGGTAGAGAATTCCACAGGTTAACCACTCTCTGAGTGAAGAAGTTTCTCCTCATCTCGGTCCTAAATGGCTTACCTCTTATTCTTAGACTCTGACCCCTGGTTCTGGAACTCCTCAGCAACGTGAACAGTCTTCCTGCCTCTAACCTGTCCAATCCCATCAGAACTTTATATATGTTTCTATGAGATCCCCTCACATTCTTCTAAACTCCAGTGGATACAAGCCCAGTCTCGCCTCATATGTCAGTCCTGCCATCCCCAGAATCAATCGCGTGAAGCTTCGCTGCACTCCCTCAATAGCAAGAACGTCCTTCCTCAGATTAGGAGACCAAAACTGAACACAATATTCCAGGTGTGGCCTCACCAAGGCTCTGTACAAGACCTCCCTGCTCCTACACTCAAATCCTCTCGCTATGACGGCCAACATGCCATTTGCCTTCTTCACCACCTGCTGTACCTGTATGCCAACTTTCAATGACTGATGTACCCAGATCTCGTTGCACCTCCCCTTTTCCTAATCTGTCACCATTCAGATAATATTCTGTCTTCCTGTTTTTGCCACCAAAGTGGATAACCTCACATTTATCCACATTATACTGCATCTGCCGTGCATTTGCCCACTCACCTAACCTGTCCAAGTCACCCTGCAGCCTCTTAGCAGCCTCCTCAGAGCTCACACCGCCACCCAGCTTAGTGTCATCTGCAAACTTGGAGATATTACATTCAATTCCTTCATCTAAATCATTGATGTATATTGTAAATAGCTGGGGTCCCAGAAAAGGACCCATTTATTCCGACTCTCTGCTTCCCGTCTGCCAACCAGGTCTCTATCCACATCAATACATTACCCCCAATATCATGTGCTTTAATTTTGCACACTAATCTCTTGTGTGGGACCTTGTCAAAAGCCTTTTGAAAGTACAAATACACCACATCCACTGGTTCTCCCTTGTCCACTCTACTAGTTACATCCTCAAAACATTCTAGGAGATTTGTCAAGCATGATTTCCCCTTCATAAATAGGACCGATCCTGTCACTGCTTTCCAAATGCGCTGCTATTTCATCTTTAATAATTGATTCCAACATTTTCCCCACTACCGATGTCAGGCTAACCGGTCTATAATTCCCTGTTTTCTCTCTCCCTCCTTTTTTAAAAAGTGGGGTTACATTAGCTACCCTCCAATCCATAGGAACTGATCCAGAGTCTATAGAATGTTGGACAATGATCACCAATGCATCCACTATTTCTAGGGCCACTTCCTTAAGTACTCTGGGATGCAGCCGATCAGACCCTGGGGATTATCGGCCTTCAATCCCATCAATTTCCCGAACACAATTTCCTGACTATAAGGATTTCCTTCAGTTCCTCGTTTTTGCAAGACTCTCGAACTCCTAGTATTTCCAGAAGGTTATTTGTGTCTTCCTTAGTGAAGACAGATCCAAAGTATTTGTTCAATTGGTCTGCTATTTCTTTGTTCCCCATTATAAATTCACCTGATTCTGACTGCAAAGGACCTACATTGGTCTTCACTAATCTTTTTCTCTTCAAATATCTACAGAAGCTTTTGCAGTCAGTTTTTAGGTTCCCTGCAAGCTTCCTCTCATACTCTATTTTCCCCCTCCTAATTAAATCCTTTGCCCTCCTCTGCTGAATTCTAAATTTCTCCCAGTCCTCAGGCTTGCTATTTTTTCTGGCCAATTTATATGCCTCTTCCTTGCATTTAACACGATCCTTAATTTCCCTTGTTAGCCACGGTTGAGCTACCTTCCCCATTTTATTTTTACTCCAAACAGGGATGTACAATTGTTGAAGTTCATCCATGTAATCTATAAATCTCTGCCATTGCCTATCCACTGTCAACCCTGTAAGTATCATTTTCCAGTGTATCCTAGTCTCATACCATCGAAGTTACCTTTCCTTAAGTTCAGGACCCTAGTCTCTGTATTAACACTGTCACTCTCCATCTTAATAAAGAATTCTACCATATTATGGTCACTCTTCCCCAGGGGGCCTCGCACAACAAGATTGCTAATTAGTCCTCCCTCATTACACAACACCCAGTCTAGGATGGCCAGCTCTTTATTTGGTTCCTCAACATATTGGTCTAGAAAGCCATCCCTAATACACTTCAGGAAATCCTTCTCCACTGCATTGCTACCAGTTTGGTTAGCCCAATCTATATGTAGATTAAAGTCGCCCATGATAACTGCTGTACCTTTATTGCACGCATCCCTAATTTCCTGTTGGATGCCATCCCCAACCTCACTACTGTGGTCTGTACACAACTCCCACTAGCGTTTTCTGCCCTTTGGTATTCCGCAACTCTACCCATACAGATTCCACATTATCCAAGCTAATGTCCTTTCTTACTATTGCATTAATTTCCTCTTTATCCAGCAACGTTACCCCACCTCCTTTTCCTTTCTGTCTAACCTTCCTGAATGTTGAATACCCCTGGATGTTGAGTTCCCAGCCTTGGTCACCCTGGAGCCATGACTCCGCAATCCCAATTATATCATAATCGTTCGTAGCTATCTGCACAGTTAATTCATCCACCTTTTTACGAATACTCCTCACACTGAGGCACAGAGCCTTCAGGCTTATCTATTAACACTCTTTGTCCCTTTAGAATTTTGCTGTAATGTGGTCCTTTTTGATTTTTGCCTTGTGTTTCTCTGCCCTCCACTTTTACTATTCTCCTTTCTATCTTTTGCTTCTGCCCCCCATTTTATTTCCCTCTGTCTCTCTGTATAGGTTCCCATCCCCCTGCCATATTACTTTAACCCCTTCCCAACAGCACTAGCAAACACTCCCTCTAGGACATTGGTTCCGGTCCTGCCCAGGTGCAGACCGTCTTGTTTGTACTGGTCCCACCTCCCCCAGAACCAGTTCCAATGTCCCAGGAATTTGAATCCCTCCCTCTTGCACCACTCCTCAAGCCACGTGTTCATCTTAGCTATCCTGCAATTCCTACTCTGACTCGCATGTGGCACTGGTAGCAATCCTGAGATTACTACCTTTTGAGGTCCTACTTTTTACTTTAACTCCAAGCTCACTAAATTCAGCTTGTAGGACCTCATCCCGCTTTTTACCTATATCGTTGGTACCTATATGTACCACGACAACTGGATGTTCACCCTCCCCCTCCAGAATGCTCTGCAGCTGCTCCGAGACATCTTTGACCCTTGCACCAGGGAGGCAACATACCATCCTGGAGTCTCAGTTGAGGCCGCAGAAACGCCTATCTATCCCCCTTACAATAGAATCCCACACCACTATATAGCTCTGCCGCTCTTTTTCCTGCCCTCCTGTGCAGCAGAGCCACTCACGTAGCCATGAACTTGGCTGCTGCTGCCTTCCCCTGGTGAGCCATCTCCCCCAACAGCCCTAGGTTTTTAATACATATCAAAAAGAGCAGTGCTCCCACCCCCGACTCCTGTAGAACACATCTGTGTACTTTCCTCTGATCTGAAAAACAAGCATTCACCACTACATCTCACCTCTTCTATCCCTTAGCCAATTTTATATCCACACTGCCAGTGCCCCTTTAATCCCATGGACTTCAATTATATCTACTTATAACATTTAAATGTTTAATTCCATTCCAAGCATAAAACATTCTGTAACTTCCATGCTTTCATTTCACAGCACAATGAATATTGTCAGTCCAGCACATCAGCCATATTTTGCACAATAACAACCTATTGTAACAGATCATGGGATCAATTGTGACTTCTGTCGCCTGGCATTAACACCGACAAAGAGGCCGTGACATTTTGATAGGGCCTATCGCTGGGAAGCACCTGCCTGAAACAAGCGTTCGGCTTCTTTCCCATGCAAATCGGGGTCCTAAGAACGTAGTTAGGACCCCAATTACAATTTTACAGGACACATGGGAATGGAATGTGAATGTTCAGCCCACCAGCAGTGACATTTCATTCAGAAATGGAAATAATTTTTCAAAAATTTGTTTGCTTTTGTGGAGCCAGAGCTTCTAGCTCTAGACAAATACTATGAGCCCTGCTGGCCCAGCCTCGACCCGCCACATTATTGTGTCCACTCACCCCACTCCACATTGCGGCAGCCTCTTCATAACCAGTATGGGCAGCCGGCCAGTTCTGAGTGCTGGACCCCCATTTTAATTTAGAGTCGGTTCTAAACTTAAGTGATTAAATGAGCTGAGGTATGTGTTATCAATTGGTCATTTTTTTTAATGCTGCCTATAAAAGTCCTGATCTAAGCATAAATTTTCTTGGCAAACTAGTCATACATTTAGAACTATTCATATGCATGAAGTATTTTGGTTCTTTATGACAGACTCAGCAATGGAACATGCATTGATACTGCTACATTACAGAATTAACTATAATATAAAAATATACAATGAAGAATTACAAAGGAAAGCTTTTTCTCTGTCAGATTTAGATCGAATCATCATGTTTTTCTTCTACATATATGATTTTATCGCAAAGTGAATCAATAATAATTGCAAAAAGTTCACTGAGCTCAAGTGGGAACCCATGGATAAACATTACAAGCCTACAGATTCTGAAAATAGCTCCTAAAAAGTGTATGCAACAATTAGGAACATAAAAGGAGTGTCAGTTGTGCCCAGCAGGCCCATTTCATAGAATCATAGAATCATGAACGTTTACAGCACGGAAGGAGATCATTTCGGTCCATCGTGTCCACGCCGGCCAACAAGAGGCTATCCAGCCTAATTCCACTTTCCAGCCCTTGGTCCGTAACTCTGCAGGTTATAGCACTTCAAGTGCACATCCAAGTACTTTTTAAATGTGGTGAGAGTTTCTGTCTCTACCGCCCTTTCAGGCAGTGAGTTCCAAACCCCGACAACCCTCTGTGTGAAGAAATTTCCCCTCAAACCTTCTACTAATTACTTTAAATTTATGTCCCCTGGTTGTTGACCCCTCTGCTAAGGGAAATAGGCCATTTCTATTCACTATATCTAGGCCCCATATAATTTTATACAACTCAATAAGGTCTCCCCTCAGCCTCCTCTTTTCCAAGGAAAACAAACCCAGCCTATCCAATCTGTCCTCATAGCTATGATTCTCCACTCCTGACAACAGCCTCGTAAATCTCCTCTGTACCCTCTCCAGTGCAATCACGTCCTTCCTGTAATGCAGTGTCCAGAACTGCACGCAGTACTCCAGCTGTGGCCTAACCAGTGTGACTAACCAGTACAGGGTGACTTAGACAGGTTAGGTGAGTGGGCAAATGCATGACAGATGCAGTATAATGTGGATAAATGTGAGGTTATCCACTTTGGGGGCAAAAACGCGAAGACAAAATATTATCTAAATGGCGGCAGATTAGGAAAAGGGGAGGTACAACAAGACCTGGGTGTCATGGTTTATCAGTCCATTGAAAGTTGGCATACAGGTATAGCTGGCGGTAAAGAAGTCAAATGGTATGTTGGTCTTCATAGTTAGGGGATTTGAGTATAGGAGCAGGGAGGTCTTACTGCAGTTGTACAGGGCCTTGGTGAGGCCTCACCTGGAATATTGTGTTCAGTTTTGGTCTCCTAATCCGAGGAAGGATGTTCTTGCTATTGAGAGAGTGCAGCAAAGGTTCACCAGACTGATTCACTGGATGGCTGGACTGATATGAGGAGAGACTGGATCAACTGGGCCTTTATACATTGGAGTTTAGAAGGATGAGAGGCGATCTCATAGAAACATACACGATTCTGACGGCACGGGACAGGTTAGATGTGGGTAGAATGTTCCCGATGTTGGGGAAGTCCAGAACCAGGGGACACAGTTTTAGGATAAGGGGTAGATCATTTAGGTCTGAGATGAGGAGAAACTTCTTCACTCAGAGAGTTGGTAACCTGTGGAATTCCCTGCCACAGAGAGTTGTTGATGCCAGTTCATTGGATATATTCAAGAGAGAGTTAGATATGGCCCTTACGGCTAAGGGGATCAAGGGGTATGGACAGAAAGCAGGAAAGGGGTACTGAGGAAATGATCAGCCATGATCTTATTGAATGGTGGTGCAGGCCCGAAGGGCCGAATGACCTATTTTCTATGTTTCTATGTTTCTATACAGTTCAAGCACCTGCTCTTATATTCTATGCCTCGGCTAATAAAGGTAAGCATTCTATATGCCTTCTTAATCACCTTATCCACCTGGCCTGTTACCTTCAGGGAGTCTGTGGACCAATGGTGGAGCTTTGGAGGCATGGCCTATTCACTTGGAGCTGTGCTGCTGCGAGAGAAGGAACTCCCTGCTTTGCTCCTGCCTGGAAGGCCTAGAGTGAACCCTGAGACCAGCCCAGGAAGAGGAGGAGGGGGCTTACTTCATTACAATCCATCCAGAGGGAGAGGAGGAGAGCTGAAAAATTCAACAACTTTATTTACTTCTACAAAGAGTTGGAGAGAGGGGGAAAAGAGCACCAACCTGTGTCACTCTCTCTGTCTCTCCCCTCTCTCTCTGAGAGCTCCTTTCCTCCTTAATTGGAAAAACAATTAAGACAACTGAGCAGAGGGAGCAAGGCCCCTCCCCAATTGTCAACTAGGGGAGAGGTGTGCCTCATTGAGAGCTCCTCTGCTCATACATTCAAACGAGGCCAATTTAAGACCATTAAGGCCTGTGACTCTGGGTGGGTGTAGCCCTTAAAGGGACCCCGTGATGGCGACTCCATCCAGGCCGGTGGCAGGGCCAGCTAAGACTTATGCGCAGGCGGCGTCCACATCCACGGCGCCTCCTGCGCCTCCTGCTGCCCTGCCACCATTCAGACTAATTACTAAGAAACACGGGGTCAAGAGCTACACTCACCCCACAATGAGCATTGAGGAGTGCGAGTGGGCGATGGCCAGGGTAGTCGGCCCCTCGGCCATTGTCGCGGCCTCCAAGATGTCTGGGAAGGCTGTATTCTTCCTGGGGTCGGAGCGGACGGTGTCCCTGGCCCTCGAAAAGGGGCTCACGGTGGGCGGGACGTTCCTGCCGGTGGACCCTCGCGAGGCCACCGCGCAGAGGGTCATCCTTTCTAACGTCCCGCCCTTTGTTCCCACTGAGCTCCTCCTCCCTCACCTACACCAACTGGGGGAGGTAAGGTCAGGGATCAACCCCATACCGCTCGGCCTCAGGGAGAGCAGCCTGCGCCATGTGTTCTCCTTCCGCCGCCAGCTCTTTGTCCGGCTGGCACGGGAGGAGACAACAGAGGGATCATTTAATGTGGTGCACGAGGGGACTGCCTACCGCGTCTTCTGGACGTCGGACGGCGTGCGGTGCCATGCCTGTAGGGAGTTGGGGCACGTTCGCAAGAACTGCCCCGCCTCCAAGGCCGCCAAACCATCGAGGGCGGCCAAGGCTGGCGACGCCGCCACCCCTCCCCATAGTTGCGTCCGCGTGCCGGGAGCCATAGGTGCGCGGGCATCGTCGGGGGCCTTTGTTTTCGCGGCCTCCGGCGGGGGGGAGGGAGAGCGTCCGATCGGAAGGAAGGCGCGGAGGAAGGCGAAACATCTCGAAGCGGGTCCCCTCAGTGCGCCAGACAGCTTGACCACCGCGCTCAGCCCAACCCCATCACCGGCGAGCGCGGGGTGCCCTGAGCCCGTGCCCGAGCCCTTGTCCAATACCGCAGTGGGGCTCGGGCGCGGGCAAGATAAGAAAAAGTGGGGGATGGAGCGGGAGGCCTCAGCAGACATGGAGGTCTCCCTGCCTCCGCGCACCCCCAGGAACAAAAGGAGGCGCCGCTCCAATGAGGCGGAGGAGGAACAACATCCCTCCGCGGAGGAGTCGGTGCCCGCCGCGTGTCCCGCGTCCCCCACCAGCGCCCCCAAACTGCGCCGGGGAGGGTGAGACAGTCAAGGCTGCCCAGCCTCTGCCTCCCGGGGATGGCGTGGAGGATCTGCCTGTCATGGGGGGCGTGGGGCCAGTGGAGGAATACGATGCCGCCGGGTCGAGCGTCCCGGGGACTGAGGCAGGCGGGGCCGAAAAGGCCGAACCTGAGCCCGCCCAGCCAATATCCAACTTCCCCCGGGACTTGCTCGACTCAGCAGAAATACACAGTATAAACAATTTTAATGAATCTGTACACGCTGGGCCGGGGGGTGGCGGCGGGGAGGGAGAAGAACACCAAACCTCGCCCCCTACTTTGGAGCTCGGGTACTTGGAGGACCTGGAGAATTACTTTGGCCAGATCTCTCCGTGTTCCCCGTTCCTGGGGCGGAGGAGGAACCCCTTCCGCTGTCACTTCCTGACCCAGCACCAATTTTAAAAGAGCCCAGTGGGGACTCCTCTGTCGACGATCCTGGGGATGGGATCGGGGCAGAGCCAGGGCCGGATGGAGCGGCCGGGCCATTTGTCGTAACTCGTGCGGTCGACGGGCCGGCTGCTAGCGGCGACCTCCCGCAGTGGGACGGGGACTCGGTGGAGGACGCGGGAGAAGATCTCGAGTCCATCGCCAGTGAGGCGGTGGATCTCCTCGTGCCCGCCGCTGAGTCCCCCCTCATTCCCGTAGAGGAACTCCGGGACTTTTTGGTCCAGAGCCAGGGTCGCCGCGACCGAACCCATCTGGCCCGGGAAAGATGGTCCGAGCCGGGGCTGCTCATCGCTTCCGTCCGCGTCGGCGCTAAAACCATGGCCGCGGGCGGGCCCTTATCAAAGGCGCAAGGCCTTGAGCTGCGCCGGCTCAAAAAGTTCCTCGCTGGGCTGCTGAAGGAGTGGAGGTCAACAAACGACTCCACTCCACCTCCCACAATAGGTTAGGTAGAGGTTGCACTATGCTTTTGTCATGAAGATAAACATAGCCAGCCTCAACATCAATGGCGGCAGAGAGGCACACCGTAGATTTAACAATTTTTCGCTCCTGCGGGAGGGGAAATATGCAGTGTGCTTCCTGCAAGAAACCCACACCGTTCCGGGAGACGAAGCCACGTGGCTCCTGGAATGTAGAGGAGAGGTCCGCATGAGCCACCTCACTACCACTTCTTGAGGGGTGGCCATCTTGTTGGCCCCGCATTTTCAGCCGGAGATCTTGGGGGTCGAGGAGCCCTTGCCAGGCCGCTTGCTGCACGTCACAGTTCGCCTGGGGGACGTGCTGCTCCATCTCGTGAATGTGTACGCCCCTCAGCCCGGCCCGCAGCAAACGCGATTCTTCGAAGAAGTGTCCGCTCTTCTTGGCTCCGTCGACGACGGCGACTGCATTGTCCTCGGGGGGGATTTTAACTGCACCCTCGAGGCGAGGGACTGCTCCGGTGCCCCACAGAGCATGACGGCGATGGTGAAGTTGAGGGACCTGGTCGGGTCCTTCGACTTGGTGGACGTCTGGCGAAATCTCCATCCCGACTCCAGCGCCTTTACTTGGGTGAGGCCTGGAGTAGAATGGTCCAGAGTCGACCGCCTTTCCGTGTCTCGGGCGTACGTTTCCTGCGTCCCGGCGGCCTCCATGCGACTGGTGCCGTGTTCGGACCACCACCTGGTGTGGGCGGAGCTCGCTTCGCTCCGCGCGAGGACGGGGTCCGGGTATTGGCATTTTAACAACCAGCTGCTGGAGGACGTGCGGTTCCAGGACTCGTTCCGTCGATTCTGGGCCGACTGGAGAAGGAAGCAGGGGGGCTTCCCCTCTTTGAGGCTATGGTGGGACGTGGGCAAGGCTCACGTCCGCGTCTTCTGTCAAGATTACGCGAGGGGGTCGACCAAGAGGCGGGCGGCCAGGGTCGGGCGCCTAGAAAAAGAGGTGCTCGAACTGGAGTCCCGTTTAGGTCAAGTCGTCGAGGACCCGGCCCTGCGAATGGTGTACGAAGCGAAGAAGGCCGCGCTGAAGGACCTGCAGCTCGTCGGGTCCCGAGGCGCGTTCGTGAGGTCGCAGATCCGGTTCCTGCGGGATCTGGACCGCGGCTCCCCCTTCTTCTACTCGCTGGAAAAAAGACAGCTCTTGACGCTGCTGGCCGACGACGGCTCTCTCGTCTCGGATCCGGAGGGTGTCAACAACAGGGCCCGTGAATATTACGGGGCTCTGTTCTCTCAGGAGCCGTCCAGCGAGGAAGCGCGTAGAGCTTTGTGGGAGGACCTGCCGATGGTCAGCCCGGAGGTCGCCGAAAATCTGGAAGCTCCGCTAAGCCTGGCGGAGTTGACCGGCGCACGCGCCTGGCTCTCAAGGGGAAAAGCCCCGGGGCTGGACGGGCTGGCCGTGGAGTTCCACAGGGCGTTCTGGGACGTCCTGGGGGGGCGACTACGCATGGGTCTTGGGGGAAGGTCTGGCGACCGGGGAGATGCCCCTCTCTTGGCGCAGGGCAGTCATCGTCCTGCTGCCTATGAAGGGCGATCTCCGCCTCCTTAAGAACTAGAGCCCGGTCTCCCTCCTCAGCACGGACTACAAAATCTTCGCCAGGGCGATGTCTGCTCGCCTTGGCGCCGTACTGGACCACATGATCCACCCCGACCAGTCCTACACGGTCCCAGGCCGGACAATCCACGATAACATCCATCTGGTCCGGGACCTCATCCATCATTCCCAGGAGGCTGGTCTGTCGGTCGCCTTCCTATCTCTCGACCAAGAGAAGGCGTTCGACAGGGTGGATCACCTGTTCGGAACTCTGCGCGCTTTCGGGTTCGGGACGCATTTCGGGTTCGGGACGCATTTCGTCGCCCAGATCCAACTTTTGTACGCCGCCGCGGAGTGTCTAATAAAGGTTAACGGATCCTTGACGGTGCCCTTTCGCTTTGGGAGAGGGGTGCGCCAGGGATGCCCCATGTCCGGTCAGTTATATGCAATCTGCATGGAGCCTTTCCTGCGCCTTCTGCGGACGAGGTTGACGGGACTGGCTCTGCAAGGGCCGGGCGTGGAGGTCGTTCTCTCGGCTTACGCCAATGACGTGCTCCTCACGGTAGAGGATCCCGCTGACCTGCGGAGGATGCGTGAGTGCCAGGAGATTTACTCGGCCGCATCCGCCGCCAGGATCAACTGGGAGAAATGTTCCGGACTCCTGGTGGGTCAGTGGCGGGTGGACTCCCTGCCGGAGGAGCTCAGGCCTTTTGCCTGGAGCACGACCTATCTCCTCTATCTGGGAGTCTACCTTAGCCCTGACAAGGAAGTCTGGCCGGCGAACTGGCAAGAGCTGGAGGCCAAGGTCACCGCTCGCCTAGGGCGCTGGACAGGACTGCTCCGAGTGCTGTCCTAAAGGGGTCGAGCGCTAGTCATAAACCAGCTGGTGGCCGCTATGTTGTGGTACCGGCTGGTCACTTTGACCCCTCCCCCTGCGTTTGTCACCAAGATACAGAAGAAGCTGGTGGACTTCTTCTGGAACAACAGGAAGCACTGGGTCTCTGCCGCGGTCTTGAGTCTCCCGCTTGGGGAAGGCGGTCAGTCGTTGGTGTGCGTCAGCGCCCAGCTCGCGACTTTCCATCTTCAGACCCTGCAGAGATACCTTTACGTCGAGCCCCCTCCTAGGTGGTGTGCTCTGGCGACGTATTTCTTCCGCCAGCAGCACGGCCTCAACTACGACACGCAGCTCCTGTTTGTGAGCTTGGGGGGCGTCAAGACCGCCTTCCAGGAGCTGCCTGTCTTTTAAAAGGAACTCACCAGGGTCTGGAACAAAGTCTCCACCAAGTGCAGCTCTCCACCGGCTGGAGTGGCGGCTGTCCTGCACGAGCCACTGCTCGGGAATCCATACCCCCGAGGTTTTAGGTGGCAGTCGGACGAGATGGCTGTGGCTGGTGAGGTGACAAGGATCAGGGACCTGCTCGATGGCGGAGGAACGGGCTGGATGGTGCCAGACACGCTGGCGCGGCACCTAAATTCCGCCAACGTCCGCCGTGCGGCCGATGCCATCGAGTCGCTAAAAACAGCTCTGGGCCCTGACTCCGTTAGGTGCATTGAGGAGGCTCAAGCACGTGGGGAGATCCCGTCCGAACTGACCCCCGTCCGGACGGAATTCCTCATCGGCGCCAAACCCCGGAACCTCCCTCGGGAGCTGGCGCCTCACAACTTGAGCCGCCTCGGGGAAATCCCCTCCATGCCTTTCAGTTCCGCGCGGAGGGGTTTCCTGTACGGGCTGCTCCTGCAAACCCTCAATTTTGCCATCCTCTCCTGCCATCCGGACACGCCATGGCGTACCATCTTGCCGTCCGGAGGAGGCGGGGGTCCCCGATGGAGGACACTCTATGCGGGAGTTCTCCCAGTATTTATCGGGGACTTGGCCTGGAGGGTGGTGCACGGAGCAGTGCTTTGCAATAAATTTTTAAGCTGGTTCACGGGCTCCCAGGCCGCCTGCAATTTCTGCGGTCTGGAAGAGTCCGTGTTCCATGTTTTTATTGAATGCACGAGGTTGCAGCCCCTGTTTTGTTATTTAAAGGGGCTGCTCCTGAAATTGTGGCTGCACTTCAGTCCCACACTCCTGATCTTTGGGCACCCTGTGCGGAGGGGAGCGGGTAGGTCCGAGGGCCTCCTCGTAGGACTTCTCCTGGGCACGGCCAAGGGTGCCATCAGCCGGTCCAGGCAGCGGGCGGTCAAGGGGGTCGTTCAACCTGACTGCCTGCCTCTCTTCTGCGCGTACATCCGTGCCAGGGTGTCCTTGGAGATGGAGCACGCGGTGTCCACCGGTACGCTCACGGCCTTCCGCGAGAGGTGGGCACCGGAGGGACTGGAGTGCATCGTCACGCCCGGCAACCAAATTTTAATTAGATTTTATGTTTTAAAGTTTAACTTGTTTTAATTGCCGGTGTTTTTAGTGTCCCCCTCCCCTTTTATAGGGAGCACTTGGAGAAAAAATATGATTATAGTGCACAAAAATTTAAAAAAAAACACAAAATAAAAATACAAAAAAAAACAAAAAAAAAGAGCCTTGTAAATGTTTGGAGTGCCCCCCAGATCGGGGGGAGACGATTTAATGTTTTAGTTTCCTCCCAAAAGAGTTCTGTGGCCCAATGGTGGAGCTTTGGAGGCGTGGCCTATTCACTTGCAGCCTGGAGCAGTGAGAGAAGGAGCTTGCTGTTGTTGCTCCTGCCTGGAAAGCCTAGAGAGAACCCTGAGACCAGCCCAGGAAGCGGAGGAAGGTGCTTTCTACAATTCCAATTCATCCAGAGGGAGAGGAGGAGAGCGGAAAATTCAACAACTTTATTACATCTTCAGAGAGTTGGAGAGAGGGGGAAAAAGAACAACTATCCAGTGTGGAAGGAGGGAGAAACTTCATCAACCAAAGGTGGGTGTGTTTTGGTGCATTCCCCTAAAGACTTTGTTATATCGGTGGGGGGAGGAAAGAAGACTTGCTAGAGGGCTGGAACATCGCGGAGGGTGTGTGTGTGTGAAAGTGTGTGTGGAAGTCTTGCTTACAGCTAGGCCCCACACACCACTAAAGCACCCCTCCCCCATTGCCGAGCCTGGGATAGCTGGAGCTACCTGGCTGAAGAACTTTTCATGACCTATTTAACATCGTTGGGAGTGTGTGCCTGGGTGGTTCCAGCTGTCCCAGGTGAAGACATCTTCTTCCCCCACCCGAAGACCATCTACAAAGACTGTGATAATTTTTCCATCATCTGGGGAGTGCACCCCAAGAAAAACACCCACCCATCGCTGTGAGGGGAGATCTGCCCTCACAGCTTCCCTCTTTCCCACCCCCTCTCCCTTTCTCTTTCTCTCTGTCTCTCCCCTCTCTCTCTGAGAGCCCCTTTCCTCCTAATTGAAAAACCAATTAAGACAACTGAGCAGAGGGAGCAAGGCCCCTCCCCAATTGTCAACTTTTAGAGCTCCCTCTTTTAGAGCTCCCTCTGTTCAAACACCAACGAGGCCATTTAAGACCATTAAGGCCTGTGACTTTGGGGTGGGTGTGGCCCTTAAAGGGACCCCGTGATGGCGACCCCATCCACGTCGGTGGCAGGGCCAGCGACGACATATGCGCAGGCGGCGTCCACATCTACGGCACCTCCTGCGCCTCCTGCTACCCTGCCACCTTTCAGACTAATAACAAAGAAACACGGGGTCAAGAGCTACATTCGCCCCACAATGAGCATTGAGGAGTGCGTGCGGGCGATGGCTGGGGTAGTCGGCCCCTCGGCCAATGTCGCAGCCTCCAAGATGTCTGGGAAGGCGCTGTTCTTCCTGGGGTCGGAGTAGGCGGTGTCCCTGGCCCTTGAAAAGGGGCTCACGGTGGGCGGGACGTTCCTGCCGATGGACCCTTTCGAGGCCGCCGCGCAGAGGGTCATCCTTTCTAACGTCCCGCCCTTTGATCCCGCAGAGCTCCTCGTCCCACACCTACACCAACTGGGAGAGGTAAGGTCGGGGATCAACCCCATACCGCTCGGCCTCAGGGAGAACAGCCTGCGCCATGTGTTCTCCTTCCGTTGCCAGCTCTTTGTCCGGCTGGCGCGGGAGGAGATGACGGAGGGATCATTTAATGTGGTGCACGAAGGGATTGCCAACCGCGTCTTCTGGACGTCGGACGGCGTGCGGTGCCATGCCTGCAGGGAGGTGGGGCACGTTCGCAAGAACTGCCCCGCCTCCAAGGCCGCCAAACCACCGAAGGCGGCTAAGGCTGGCGCCGCCGCAATGCCTCCCCCTAGTTGCGTCCGCGTGCCGGGAGCCGTGGGTGCGCGGGCATCGTCAGGGGCCTTTGTTTTCACGGCCTCCGGCGGGGGGGAGGGTGAGCGTCCGATCGGAAAGAAGGCGCGGAGGAAGGCGAAACATCTCGAGGCGGGTCCCCTCAGTGCACCAGACAGTTTGATCACCACGCTCAGCCCAACCCTGTCACCGGCGACAGCGGGGTGCCCTGAGCCCGTGCCCGAGCCCTTGACCATTACCGCAGAGGGGCTCGGGCGCGGGCAAGATAAGAAAAAGGGGGGAGTGGAGCGGGAGGCCTCGGCAGACATGGAGATCTCCCTGCCTCCGCGCCCCCCCAGGAACAAAAGGAGGCGCCGCTCCAATGAGGCGGAGGGGGAACAACATCCATCCGTGGAGGAGTCGGTGCCCGCCGCGTGTCCCGCGTCCCCCACCAGCGCCCCCAAACTGCGCCGTCGGCGAGAGGAGTCTGTTCCCGGCGAGGGTGAGACAGTCGAGGCTGCCCAGCCTCTGCCTCCCGGGGATGGCGTGGAAGATCTGCCTGTCGTGGATGGGCGTGGGGCCAGCGGAGGAACGCATAGCCGCCGGGTCGAGCGTCCCGGGGACTGAGGCGAGCGGGGCCGAAAAGGCCATACCTGAGCCCACCCAGCAATTAGCCAACTTCCCCCGGGAGTCGCTCGGCCTGGAAGAAAGAAAAAATTTTAACAATTTTAATGATTCTGTACACGCTGGGCCGGGGGGTGGCGGCGGGGAGGGGGAAGAACAACAACCCTCGCCCCCTACTTTGGAGCTGGGGTACTTGGAGGACCTGGAGAATTTCTTTGACCAGGTCTCTCCGTGTTCCCCGGCTCCTGGGGCGGAGGAGGAACCCCTTCCGCTGTCGCTTCCTGACCCAGCAACGCTTTTAAAAGAGCCCAGTGGGGACTCCTCTGCCGACGATCCTGGGGGTGGGATCGGGGCAGAGCCAGGGTCGGATGGAGCGGCCGGGCCATTTGCCGTACCTCGTGCGGTCGACGGGCCGGCTGCTGGTGGCGACCTCCCGGAGGGGGACGGGGACGGGGACTCGGTGGGGGACGAGGGAGAAGATCTCGAGTCCATCGCCAGTGAGGCGGTGGATCTCCTCGTGCCCGCCGCTGAGTCCCCCCTCATTCCCGTAGAGGAACTCCGGGACTTTTTGGTCCAGAGCCAGGGTCGCCGCAACCGAGCCCATCTGGCCCGGGAAAGATGGTCCGAGCCGGGGCTGCTCGTCGTGTCCGTCCGCGCCGCTGCTAAATCCATGGCCGCGGGCGGGCCCTTATCAAGGGCGCAAGGCCTTGAGCTGCGCCGGCTCAATAGGTTCCTCGCTGGGCTGCTGAAGGAGTGGAGGTCAACAAAAGACTCCACTCCCCCCCCCCCCACAATAGGTTAGGTTGAGGTTGCACTCTGCTTTTGTCATGAAGATAACCATAGCCAGCCTCAACATCAACGGCGGCAGAGAGGCACGCCGTAGATTTAACAATTTTTCGCTCCTGCGGGAGGGGAAATATGCGGTGTGCTTCCTGCAAGAAACCCACACCGTTCCGGGAGACGAAGCCACGTGGCTCCTGGAATGGCATGAGCCACCTCACTACCACTTCTTGTGGGGTGGCCATCTTGTTGGCCCCGCATTTTTAGCCGGAGATCTTGGGGGTCGAGGAGCCCGTGCCAGGCCGCTTGCTGCACGTCACGGTTCACCTGGGAGACGGTTCGCCTGGGAGACGTGCCGCTCCATCTCGTGAACGTGTACGCCCCTCAGCCCGGCTTGCAGCAAACGCGCTTCTTCGAAGAAGTGTCCGCTCTTCTTGGCTCCGTCGACGTCGGCGACTGCATTGTCCTCGGGGGAGATTTTAACTGCACCCTCGAGGCGAGGGACCGCTCCGGTGCCCCGCAGAGCATGACGGCGATGGAGAAGTTGAGGGACCTGGTCGGGTACTTGGACTTGGTGGACGTCTGGCGAAATCTCCATCCCGACTCCAGCGCCTTTTCTTGGGTGAGGCCTGGAGTAGGATGGTCCAGAGTCGACCACCTTTACGTGTCTTGGGCGTACGTTTCCTGCGTCCCGGCGGCCTTCATGCGGCCGGTGTTGTGTTCGGACCACCACCTGGTGTGGGCGGAGCTCGCTTCGCTCCGCGCGAGGACGGGGTCCGCGTACTGGCACTTTAACAACCAGCTGCTGGAGGACGTGCGGTTCCAGGACTCGTTGCGTCGTTTCTGGGCCGACTGGAGAAGGTAGCAGGGGGGCTTCCCCTCCTTGAGGCTATGGTGGGACGTGGGTCGGGCGTCTTCTGTCAAGAGTACGCGAGGGGGTCGACCAAGAGGCGGGCGGCCAGGGTCGGGCACCTAGAAAAAGAGGTGCTCGACCTGGAGTCCCGTCTCGGTCAAGTCGTCGAGGACCTGGCCCTGCGAATGGTGTGCGAAGCGAAGAAGGCCGCGCTGAAGGACCTGCAGCTCGTTGGGTCCCGAGGCGCGTTCGTGAGGTCGCGGATCTGGTTCCTGCGGGATCTGGACCGGGGCTCCCCATTCTTCTACTCGCTGGAAAAAAGACAGTGTCCGTAAGCAGCTCTTGATGCTGTTGGCCGACGACGGCTCTCTCATCTCGGATCCGGAGGGCGTCAACAACAGGGCCCGTGAATATTACGGGGCTCTGTTCTCTCCGGAGCCGTCCAGCGAGGAAGCGCATGGAGTTTTGTGGGAGGACTTGCCGAAGGTCAGCCCGGAGGGCGCCAAAAATCTGGAAGCTCCGCTAAGCCTGGCGGAGCTTACCGGCGCCCTCGACCGGCTCTCGAGGGGAAAAGCCTCGGGGCTAGACGGGCTGACCGTGGAGTTCCACAGGGTGTTCTGGGACGTCCTGGGGGGCGACTACGCGTGGGTCCTGGGGGAAGGTCTGGCGACCGGGGAGATGCCGCTCTCTTGGCGCAGAGCAGTCATCGTCCTGCTGCCTAAGAAGGGCGATCTCTGCCTCCTTAAGAACTGGCGCCTGGTCTCCCTCCTCAGCACGGACTACAAAATCTTCGCCAGGGCGATGTCTGCTCGCATTGGCGCCGTGCTGGACCAAATGATCCACCCCGACCAGTCCTACACGGTCCCGGGCCGGACATTCCACGCTAACATCCATCTGGTCCGGGACCTCATCCATCATTCCTAGGAGGCTGGTCTGTCAGTCGCCTTCCTATCTCTCGACCAAGAGAAGGCGTTCGACAGGGTGGATCACGACTATCTGTTCGGAACTCTGCGCGCTTTCAGGTTCGGGACGCATTTCGTCGCCCGGATCCGACTTTTGTACGCCGCCACGGAGTGTCTGATTAAGGTTAACGGGTCCTTGACGGCGCCCCTTCGCTTTGGGAGAGGGGTGCGCCAGGGATGCCCCATGTCCGGCCAGTTATATGCCATCTGCGTGGAGCCTTTCCTGCGCCTCCTGCGAACGAGGTTGATGGGACTGGCTCTGCAAGGGCCGGGCGTGGAGGTCGTCCTCTCGGCTTACGCCGATGACGTGCTCCTCGCGGTAGAGGATCCCGCTGACCTGCGGAGGATGCGTGAGTGCCAGGAGATTTACCCGGCCGCATCCTCCGCCAGGATCAACTGGGAGAAATGTTCCGGACTCCTGGTGGGTCACTGGCGGGTGGACTCCCTGCCGGAGGAGCTCAGGCCTTTTGCCTGGAGCACGACCCATCTCCTCTATCTGGGAGTCTATCTTAGCCCCGAAGAGGAAGCCTGGCCGGCGAACTGGCAAGAGCTGGAGGCCAAGGTCGCCGCTCGCCTAGGGTGCTGGACAGGACTGCTCCGAGTGCTGTCCTACAGGGGTCGAGCGCTAGTCATAAACCAGCTGGTGGCCACCATGTTGTGGTACCGGCTGGTCACTTTGACCCCTCCCCCTGCGTTTGTCACCAAGATACAGAAGAAGCTGGTGGACTTCTTCTGGAACAACAGGAAGCACTGGGTCTCTGCCGCGGTCTTGAGTCTCCTGCTTGGGGAGGGCGGTCAGTCGTTGGTGTGCGTCAGCACCCAGCTCGTGACTTTCCGTCTTCAGACCCTGCAGTGATACCTTTACGTCGAGCCCCCTCCCAGGTGGCGTGCTCTGGCGACGTATTTCTTCCGCCTGCAGCACAGCCTCAACTACGACACGCAGCTCCTGTTTGTGAGCTTGGGGCGGCATCAGGACCGCCTTCCAGGAGCTGCCTGTCTTTTACAAGGAACTCACCAGGGTCTGGAACAAAGTCTCCACCAAGCGCAGCTCTCCACCGGCTGGAGTGGCGGCTGTCCTGCAGGAGCCACTGCTCGGGAATCCGTACCTCCACGACCGAGGTTTTAGGTGGCGGTCGGACAAGAGAGCTGTGGCTGGTGAGGTGACCAGGGTCAGGGACCTGCTCGATGGCGGAGGAGCGGGCTGGATTGTGCCAGACACACTGGCGCGGTGCCTAAAATCGGCCAATGTCCGCCGCGCGGCCGATGCCATCGAGTCGCTAAAAACAGCTCTGGGCCCTGACTCCGTTAGGTGCATCGAGGAGGCTCAAGCACGTGGGGAGATCCCGTCCGAACGGAATTCCTCTTCGGCGCCAAACCCCGGAACCTCCCTCGGGAGCCGGCGCCTCACAACTTGAGCCGCCTCGGGGAAATCCCCTCCGTGCCTTTCAGTTCCGCGCGGAAGGGTTTCCTGTACGGGCTGCTCCTGCACACTCTCAACTTTGCCACCCTCGCCTGCCGTCCGGACACGCCATGGCGTACCATCTTGCTGTCCGAAGGAGGCGACGGTCCCTGATGGAGGGCACTCTACGCGGGAGTCCTCCCACTATTTATAGGGGACTTGGCCTGGAGGGTGGTGCACGGAGCAGTGCCGTGCAATAAATTTTTAAGCCGGTTCACGGGCTCCCAGGCCGCCTGCAATTTCTGTGATCTGGAAGAGCCCGTGTTCCATGTTTTTACCGAATGCACGAGTTTGCAGCCCCTGTTTTGTTATTTAAAGGGGCTGCTCCTGAAATTCTGGTTGCACTTCAGTCCCACACTCCTGATCTTTGGGCACCCTGTGCGGAGGGGAGCGGGTAGGTCCGAGGGCCTCCTCATAGGACTGCTCCTGGGCACGGCCAAGGGTGCCATCAGCCGGTCCAGGCAGCGGGCGGTCGAGGAGGTAGTTCTGCCTGACTGCTTGCCTCTCTTCCGCGCGTACATCCGTGCCAGGGTGTCCTTGGAGATGGAGCACGCGGTGTCCACCGGTACACTCGCGGCCTTCCGTGAGAGGTGGGCGCCGGCGGGACTGGAGTGCATCGTCATCCCCGGCAAACAAATTTTTATTTGATTTTATGTTTTAAAGTTTATTTGTTTTAATTGCCGGTGTTTTTAGTGTCCCCCTCCCCTTTTATAGGGGGCACTTGGAGGAAAAAATATGATTTTAGTGCCCAAAAAAGACCACAAAAAAAAACCCCAAAAAGGGCCTTGTAAATGTTTTGTGCGTCCCCCAGATCGGGGGGCCACGATTTAATGTTTTAATTTCTTCCCAAAAGAGTCCTGTGGACCAATGGTGGAGCTTTGGAGGCGTGGCCTATTCACTTGGAGCTCTGATGCTGTGAGAGAAGGAGCTTGCTGCTGTTGCTCCTGCCTGGAAAGCCTGGAGTGAGCCCTGTGAAACAGCCCATGAAGAGGAAGAAGGGGCTTTCTACAATTCAAATTCATCCAGAGGGAGAGGGGGAGAGCTGAAAATTCAACAACTTTAATGCATCTACAGAGAGTTGGAGAGAGGGGGAAAAAAGAACAACTATCCAGTGTGGAAGGAGGGAGAAACTTCATCAACCAAAGGTGGGTGTGTTTTGGTGCATTCCCCTAAAGACTTTGTTATATCGTTGGGGGGAGGAAAGAAGACTTGCTAGAGGGTCGGAACATCATGGGGGGTGTGTGTGTGTGGAAGTGTGTGTGGGGGTCTTGCTTACAGCTAGGCCCCACACACCACTGAAGCACCCCTCCCCCATTGCCTAGCCTGGGATAGCTGGAGCTACCTGGCTGAAGAACTATTAATGACCTATTTAACATCGTTGGGAGTGTGTGCCTGGGTGGCTCCAGCTGTCCCAGGTGAAGACATCTTCTCCCCCACCCGAAGACCATCTACAAAGACTGTGTTTGTTTTTCCATCATCTGGGGAGTGCACCCCAAGAAAAACACCCACCCATCGCTGTGAGGGGAGACCTGCCCTCACAGCTTCCCTCTTTCCCACCCCCTCTCCCTTTCTCGCTCTCTGTCTCTCCCCTCTCTCTCTGAGAGCCCCTTTCCTCCTAATTGAAAAAACAATTAAGACAACTGAGCAGAGGGAGCAACGCCACTCCCCAGTTGTCAACTAGGGGAGAGGTGTGCCTCTTTTAGAGCTCCCTCTGTTCAAACACCAATGAGGCCATTTAAGACCATTAAGGCCTGTGACTTTGGGGTGGGTGTGGCCCTTAAAGGGACCCCGTGATGGCGACTCCATCCACGCCGGTGGCAGGGCCAGCGAAAACATATGCGCAGGCGGCGTCCACATCTACGGCACCTCCTGCGCCTCCTGCTACCCTGCCACCTTTCAGACTAATAACAAAGAAACACGGGGTCAAGAGCAACACTCACCCCACAATGAGCATTGAGGAGTGCGTGCGGGCGATGGCTGGGGTAGTCGGCCCCTCGTCCATTGTCGCAGCCTCCAAGATGTCTGGGAAGGCGGTGTTCTTCCTGGGGTCGGAGCGGGTGGTGTCCCTGGCCCTTGAAAAGGGGCTCACGGTGGGCGGGACGTTGCTGCCGGTGGTCCCTCTCGAGGCCGCCGCGCAGAGGGTCATCCTTTCAAACATCCCACCCTTTGTTCCCGCTGAGCTCCTCCTCCCTCACCTACACCAACTGGGGGAGGTAAGGTCAGGGATCAACCCCATACCGCTCGGCCTCAGGGAGAACAGCCTGCGCCATGTCTTCTCCTTCCGCCGCCAGCTCTTTGTCCGGCTGGCACGGGAGGAGACGACAGAGGGTAATTTCAATGTGGTGCACGAGGGGACTGCCTACCGCGTCTTCTGGACGTCGGACGGCGTGCGGTGCTATGCCTGTAGGGAGGTGGGGCACATTCGTAAGAACTGCCCCGCCT
The DNA here is from genome assembly GCF_044704955.1 of Pristiophorus japonicus. NCBI lineage: Eukaryota > Metazoa > Chordata > Chondrichthyes > Pristiophoridae > Pristiophorus > Pristiophorus japonicus. Next base: position 155,760,937 of record NC_091981.1, on the reverse strand, counting down.
CCAAGGCCGCCAAACCATCGAGGGCGGCCAAGGCTGGCGCCGCCTCCACCCCTCCCCCTAGTAGCGTCCGCATGCCGGGAGCTGTGGGTGCGCGGGCATCGTCGGAGGCCTTTGTTTTCACGGCCTCCGGCGGGGTGGGGTTGGAGAGCGTCCGATCGGAAAGAAGGCGCGGAGGAAGGCGAAACATCTCGAGGCGGGTCCCCTCAGTGCGCCAGACAATTTGATCACCGCGCTAAGCCCAGCCCTGTCACCGGCGAGCGCGGGGTGCCCTGAGCCCGTGCCCGAGCCCTTGACCAATATCACAGAGGGGCGCGGGCAAGATAAGAAAAAGGGGGGATTGGAGCTGGAGGCCTCGGCAGACATAGAGGTCTCCCCGCCTCCGCGCCCCCCCAGGAACAAAAGGAGGTGCCGCTCCAATGAGGCGGAGGGGGAACTACATCCCTCCGCGGAGGAGTCGGTGCCCGCCGCGTGTCCCGCATCCCCCACCAGCGCCCCCAGACTGCGCCGTAGGCGAGAGGAGTCTGTCCCCGGGGAGGATGAGACAGTCGAGGCTGCCCAGCCTCTGCCTCCCGGGGATGGCGTGGAAGATCTGCCTGTCGTGGGGGGCGTGGGGCCAGCGGAGAAATGCGTAGCCGCCGGATCGAGCGTCCCGGGGACTGAGGCAGGCGGGGTCGTAAAGGTCGAACCTGAGCCCGCCCAGCTATTAACCAACTTCCCCCGGGAGTTGCTCGGCCTGGAAGAAACAAAATATGTTAACAATTTTAATGATTCTGTACACGCTGGGCCGGGGGGTGGCGGCGGGGAGGGGGAAGAACAACAACCCTCGCCCCCTACTTTGGAGCTGGGATACTTGGAGGACCTGGAGAATTTCTTTGGCCGGGTCTCTCCGTGTTCCCCGGTTCCTGGGGCAGAGGAGGAACCCCTTCCGCTGTCACTTCCTGACCCAGCACCGCTTTTAAAAGAGCCCAGTGGGGACTCCTCTGCCGACGATCCTGAGGGTGGGATCGGGGCGGAGCCAGGGACGGATGGAGCGGCCAGGCCGTTTGCCGTACCTCGTGCGGTTGACGGGCCGGTTGCTGGCGGCGACCTCCCGGAAGGGGACGGGGACTCGGTGGGGGACGAGGGAGAAGATCTCGAGTCCATCGCCAGTGAGGCGGTGGATCTGCTCGCGGCTGCCGCTGAGTCACCCCTCATTCCTGCAAAGGAACTCCGGGAATTTTTGGTCCAGAGCCAGGGTCGCCGCATCCGAGCCCATCTTGCCCTGGAAAGATAGTCCGAGCCGGGGCTGCTCGTCGCGTCCGACCACGCCGCCACTAAAACCATGGCCGCGGGCGGGCCCTTATCAAAGGCGCAAGGCATTGAGCTGCGCCGGCTGAAAAGGTTCCTCGCTGGGCTGCTGAAGGATTGGAGGTCAACAAACGACTCCACTCCCCCCCCCCCTCAATAGGTTAGGTAGAGGTTGCACTATGCTTTTGTCATGAAGATAACCATAGCCAGCCTCAACATCAACGGCGGCAGAGAGGCACGCCGTAGATTTAACAATTTTTCGCTCCTGCGGGAGGGGAAATATGCGGTGTGCTTCCTGCAAGAAACCCACACCGTTCCGGGAGACGAAGCCACGTGGCTCCTAGAATGTAGAGGAGAGGTCCGCATGAGCCACCTCACTACTACTTCTTTTGGGGTGGCCATCTTGTTGGCCCCGCATTTTCATCCGGAGATCTTGGGGGTCGAGGAGCCCGTGCCAGGCCGCTTGTTGCATGTCACGGTTCGCCTGGGGGACGTGCCGCTCCATCTCGTGAACGTGTACGCCCCTCAGCCCGGCCCACAGCAAAAGCGCTTCTTCGAAGAAGTGTCTGCTCTTCTTCGCTCCGTCGACGTCAGCGACTGCATTGTCCTCGGGGGGGATTTTAACTGCACCCTCGAGGCGAGGGACTGCTCCGGTGCCCCACAGAGCATGACGGCGATGGAGAAGTTGAGGGACCTAGTCGGGTCTCTCGACTTGGTGGACGTCTAGCGAAATCTCCATCCCGACTCCAGCGCCTTTACTTGGGTGAGGCCTGGAGTAGGATGATCCAGAGACGACCGCCTTTACGTGTCTCGGGCGTACGTTTCCTGTGTCCCGGCGGCCTCCATGCGGCCGGTGCCGTGTTCGGACCACCACCTGGTGTGGGCGGAGCTCGCTTCGCTCCGCGCGAGGACGGGGTCCGCGTACTGGCATTTTAACAACCAGCTGCTGGAGGACGTGCGGTTCCAGGACTCGTTGCGTCGTTTCTGGGCCGACTGGAGAAGGAAGCAGGGGGGCTTCCCCCCCTTGAGACTATGGTGAGCCGTGGGCAAGGCTCACGTCCGCGTCTTCTGTCAAGAGTACGCGAGGGGGCCGACCAAGAGGCGGGCGGCCAGGTTCGGGCGCCTAGAAAAAGAGGTGCTTGACCTGGAGTCCCGTCTCGGTCAAGTCATCGAGGACCCGGCCCTGCGGATGGTGTACGAAGTGAAGAAGGCCGCTCTGAAGGACCTGCAGCTCGTCGGGTCCCGAGGCGCGTTCGTGAGGTCGCGGATCCGGTTCCTGCGGGATCTGGACCGCGGCTCCCCCTACTTCTACTCGCTGGAAAAAAGACAGAGTGTCCGTAAGCAGCTCTTGATGCTGCTGGCCGATGACGGCTCTCTCGTCTCTGATCCGGAGGGCGTCAATAAAGGGCCCGTGAATATTACGGGGCTCTGTTCTCTCCGGATCCGTCCAGCGAGGAAGCGCGTAGAGTTTTGTGGGAGGACCTGCCGAAGGTCGGCCCTGCCGAAGGTCGGCCGGAGGGTGCCGAAAATCTGGAAGCTCCGCTAAGCCTGGCGGAGCTGACCGGCGCCCTTGACCGGCTCTCGAAGGGAAAAGCCCCGGGGCTGGACGGGCTGACCGTGGAATTCCACAGGGCGTTCTGGGACGTCCTGGGGGGAAACTACGTGCGGGTCCTGGGGGAAAGACTGGCGACCGGGGAGATGCCCCTCTCTTGGCGCAGGGCAGTCATCGTCCTGCTGCCTAAGAAGGGCGATCTCCGCCTCCTAAAGAACTGGCGCCCGGTCTCCCTCCTCAGCACGGACTACAAAATCTTCACCAGGGCGATGTCTGCTCGCCTTGGCGCCGTGCTGGACCACATGATCCACCCTGACCAGGCCTACACGGTCCCGGGCCGGACAATCCATGATAACATCCATCTGGTCCGGGACCTCATCCATCATTCGCAGGAGGCTGGTCTGTCGGTCGCCTTCCTATCTCTCGACCAAGAGAAGGCGTTCGACAGGGTGGATCACGACTATCTGCTCAGAACTCTGCGCGCTTTCGGGTTCGGGACGCATTTCGTCGCCCGGATCCGGCTTTTGTATGCTGCCGCGGAGTGTCTGATAAAGGTTAATGGGTCCTTGACGGCGCCCCTTCGCTTTGGGAGAGGGGTGCACCAGGGATGCCCCATGTCCGGCAGTTATATGCCGTCTGCGTGGAGCCTTTCCTGCGCCTCCTGCGGACGAGGTTGACGGGACTGGCTCTGCAAGGGCTGGGCATGGAGGTCGTCCTCTCGGCTTACGCCAATGACGTGCTCCTCGCGGCAGTGGATCCCGCAGACCTGCGGAGGATGCGTGAGTGCCAGGAGATTTACTCGGCCGCATCCTCCGCCAGGATCAACTGGGAGAAATGTTCCGGACTCCTGGTGGGTCACTGGCGGGTGGACTCACTGCCGGAGAAGCTCAGGCCTTTTGCCTGGAGCACGACCCATCTCCTCTATCTGGGAGTCTACCTTAGCCCCGACGAGGTAGCCTGGCCGGCGAACTGGCAAGAGCTGGAGGCCAAGGTCGCCGCTCGCCTTGGGTGCTGGACAGGACTGCTCCAAGTGCTGTCCTACAGGGGTCGAGCACTAGTCATAAACCAGCTGGTGGCCGCCATGTTGTGGTACCGGCTGGTCACTTTGACCCCTCCCCCTGCGTTTGTCACCAAGATACAGAAGAAGCTGGTGGACTTCTTCTGGAACAACAGGAAGCACTGGGTCTCTGCCGCGGTCTTGAGTCTCCCGCTTAGGGAGGGCGGTCAGTCGTTGGTGTGCGTCAGCACCCAGATCGCGACTTTCCGTCTTCAGACACTGCAGAGATACCTTTACGTGGAGCCCCCTCCCAGGTGGCGTGCTCTGGTGACGTATTTCTTCCGCCAGCAGCACGGCCTCAACTACGACACGCAGCTCCTGTTTGTGAGCTTGGGGGGGGCGTCAGGACCGCCTTCCAGGAGCTGCCTGTCTTTTACAAGGAACTTACCAGGGTCTGGAACAAAGTCTCCACCAAGCGCAGCTCTCCACCGGTTGGAGTGGCGGCTGTCCTGTAGGAGCCGCTGCTCGGGAATCCGTACCTCCACGACCGAGGTTTTAGGTGGCGGTCCGACGAGAGGACTGTGGCTGGTGAGGTGACTGGGGTCAGGGACCTACTCAATGGCGGAGGAGCGGCCTGGATGGCGCCAGACACGCTGGCGCGGCGCCTAAATTCTGCCAACATCCGCCACGCGGCCGAATCCATCGAGTCGCTAAAAACAGCTCTGGGCCCCGACTCCGTTAGGTGCGTCGAGGAGGCTCAAGCACGTGGAGAAATCCTGTCCGAACTACCCCCCGTCCGGACGGAATTCCTCATCGGTGCCAAACCCCGGAACCTCCCTCGGGAGCCGGCGCCTCACAACTTGAGCCGCCTCGGGGAAATCCCCTCCGTGCCTTTCAGTTCCGCGCGGAGGGGTTTCCTGTACGGGCTGCTCCTGCACACTTTCAACTTTACCATCCTCGCCTGCCGTCCGGACATGCCATGGCGTACCATCTTGCCGTCTGGAGGGGTCCCCGATGGAGGGCACTCTACGTGGGAGTCCTCCCAGTATTTATCGGGGACTTGGCCTGGAGGTTGGTGCACGGAGCAGTGCCGTGCAACAAATTTTTAAGCCGGTTCACGGGCTCCCAGGCCGCCTGCAATTTCTGCGGTCTGGAAGAGTCCATGTTCCATGTTTTAATTGAATGCACGAGGTTGCAGTCCCTGTTTTATTATTTAAAGGGGCTGCTCCTGAAATTGTGGCTGCACTACAGTCCCACACTCCTGATCTTTGGGCACCCTGTGCGGAGGGGAGCGGGTAGGTCCGAGGGCCTCCTCGTAGGACTGCTCCTGGACACGGCCAAGGGTGCCATCAGCCGGTCCAGGCAGCGGGCGGTCGAGGGGGTCCTTCAGCCTGACTGCCTGCCTCTCTTCCGCGCGTACATCCGCGCCAGAGTGTCCTTGGAGATGGAGCACGCGGTGTCCACCGGTACGCTCGCGGCCTTCCGCGAGAGGTGGGCGCCGGAGGAACTGGAGTGCATCGTCACCCCCGGCAACCAAATTTTTATTTTATTTTATGTTTTAAAGTTTATTTGTTTTAATTGCCGGTGTTTTTAGTGTCCCCCTCCCCTTTTATCGGGGGCACTTGGAGGAAAAAAAAAATTATTTTAGTGCCCAAAAGAAACAAACAAAAAAAAACACAAAAAACCCCACAAAAAAAAACCCAAAAAGGGCCTTGTAAATGTTTGGTGCGTCCCCCAGATCGGGGGGCCACGATTTAATGTTTTAGTTTCCTCCCAAAAGAGTTCTGTGGACATGCACTCCCAGGTCCCTTTGTTCCTCTACACTTTTCAATGTCCAACCATTTAATGTGTATTCCCTTTCCTTGTTAGCCTTCCCCAAATACATTTTGTTTGTAACAAATCCCTCATTGGTGATAATATGCTTGTTACGATTAGATGACCAGAACTACTCCCAATATTCCACATTGGATCTGAACAACAATAGAGACACTTTTGATTTATGCTCTGTAGAGAGCTTCCATCTTGTGTTGGGGAGCACTCAGCTCTCCCTCTGCACCACTTCCTTTGACCCACAAAAGCTCCTGTGCTGCCAGCCTGCCTGCTTGATAATCAAGTTGCGTTGTGTTAAAATTTCCTCCAGCTGAACCACAGGAAGTTTAAATCCATCAATTTTGGCTTCATCATAAATTCTACTCATTGGGGAGAGGCATGGATTCAGTCATTCACCAAGGCTCAAATAAAATTATAGAAACCTCAGTGTCCTGTTCATTTAAATCCCACATCCTATACATCACCAATGCCATATACTTCCATTTCCAAAACAACAACAACTTGCCTATATCATCATCATAGGCAGTCCCTCGGGATCGAGGAAGGCTTGCTTCCACTCTTAGCAGGAGTTCTTAGGTGGCTGTACAGTCCAATATGAGAGCCACAGTCTCTGTCACAGGTGGGACAGATAGTCGTTGAGGGAAAGGGTGGGCAGGGAGCCTGGTTTGCCGCATGCTCTTTCTGCTGCCTGCGCTTGATTTCTGCATGCTCTCGGCGATGAGACTCGAGGAGCTCAGCGCCCTCCCGAATGCACTTCCTCCACTTAGTGCAGTCTATGGCCAAGGACTCCCAGGTGTCAGTGGGGATGTTGCACTTTATCAGGGAGGCTTTGAGGGTGTCCTTGTAACGTTTCCTCTGCCCACCTTTGGCTCGTTTGCCGTGAAGGAGTTCTGAGTCTCTGAGCCATACAAGAGGGTGGATATTACTACGGCCCTGTAGACCATGAGCTTGCTGACAGTTTTGAGGGCCTGGTCTTCAAACGCTCTTTCCCTCAGGCAGCCGAAGGCGCACTGGAGGCGATGTTGGATCTCATCGCCAATGCCTGCTCTTGTTGATAAGTGGCTCCCGAGATAAGGGAAGTGGTCCACGTTCTCCAGGGCCGCACCTTGGATCTTGATGACTGGGGGGCAATGCTGTGCGGCGAGGACAGGCTGGTGGAGGACCTTTGTCTTACTAATGTTTAGCATGAGGCCCATGCTTTCATACGCCTTGGTAAATACATCGACTTTGTCCTGGAGTTCAGCCTCTGTTTGCACAGATGCAGGCGTCGTCCGCGTACTGTAGCTCGACGACAGATGTTGTGGTGGTCTTTGGACCTGGTCTGGAGACGGCGAAGGTTGAACAGCTTCCCACTGGTTCTGTAGTTTAAGCTCCCCACTGGAGTGGAGCCATCAACTGTGAGGTGGAGCATGGCAGTGAGGAAGATTGAGAAGAGGGTAGGGTATAGGGCCTTTAAAGTACTAAAACATCCCAAGGCCCTTCACCGGAATGTTATCAAACAAAATTTGACACCGAGCCACATAAGGCAATACTAGGACAGATGACCAAAAGTATCGTCAAAGAGGTAGGTTTTAAATATTTCTCAGATGCACACCTCCTCAGCCCCACTACTGTTGAAACCATTATCTATGTTTGAGTCACCTCTAGACTTGATGAGGTAGAAAATTAATTGCATTTCAAGATTGTGAGATAGACATTACAGCCAGGTTCGTGAGGTAAAGCTTATTTTGCTGACCTGCTCTACCATCTCTGCGAACTGCTGCCGAGTAGCTTGTCAGGTTACCTTCCTGCCACCTGGTGGGAAGAGGACATCCCTCCTCCTGACGACCGCCTCCACCACATCGCTAATGCTGCATCGGAGAAGCGGCGGTCCCTTGAAGCTTCTCCTTGGTCTGCTATGTTGAGAAGTTGCCTTTCAGTTATCTGCAGCTGAAGTGCACCACTGGTGCTGACTGCCTTTAAATTACATCAGGAATGCCCACTATTCATGCCCTCAACTAGGCGAGCAATAAACTAGTGCTGGCAGCCCGCCTATTTCATGATAAGAATGTACCCTGATCAATTTTACTTCCTGGTTTCACCCACACAGCACTAATTCTAAGCCTGAAAACATGCCAAGATGAATTTCTAGCTTGACTTCTCCTTGCTAGCCTTCCAGCCTCTTCCCTTCATGAACTCCAACTTGTCCAAAACTGATTCGCACAAAGTTCCATTCACCAATCACCCCTATCCTCATTGATTCACATTGGCCCCTATCTCCAACACATTGGAGGTGAATTTCTGTGGGGGTTCTCCCATTCATCCACCATAACTTTGGCAGACTAGCCACAGGTATCCCCTTTTACCCTTTTTTTTTTAGGTTTCTGTGAGTCTTATGCCAAAGCTATGGTGGATAGTCAGGAGAATCTTATTAGGAAATCACCTCCTTTCAATTTGAAATCCTTGCCCTTATTTTCAAATTCCTACATGGCCTTGCCCCACCTATCTCAGGAGACTCCTTCAGCCTTCTATCCCCACTACATCCCGCACCTGCACCAATCGGTTCTTCTGTTCTTTTGTGTATCCCACCTTACCTTTGCCGCACCACTGGTGATGGAGTCTTCAGCTGTTTAGACCCTCCTCAAGTCCATCCACCTCTCCACCATTAACAACATCAAAACACATCTTTTCAAGTGTTCAGACAGCTGTCCTATATCTCTTTCCATGCCTCAGTGTCTGTTCCTTTATCTATTTTATTTTTTCTTCCCCCTTGGTAGAGTACCTTGGGACATATTTTATGTTAAGGTCCCATATAAATGCAAGTTGTTAATTGATCCTTACCTTCTTTCTTTATAAAGTTCAATTCATGTCTCCTCGATCACTTTTATGAGTGAGTACAAACTCGCTCTACCTTTGGGAGTGTCTATTCTTGCCTGAAATCTAATATGCCAAGAAAATAAACAGCAAACCCTGTCTGATGATTGCTACTGGACTTAGCTACAACTTGAAAAGATCTCGCTTGGGTCTTCTAAAAAAAAGTATAATATCAGATTTCATTTTAAGTTTCAAATAACAAGCAAATTTATTTTATAATTTTCATATAATCAGCTATAAATTAAAAATACTGAATGGGTTGTGAGATTTCATTTAAAATACATTGAGAATCCCGAATGAAAACAGAAAATGCTGGAAATACTCAGCAGGTCTGGCAGCATCAATGGGATCAATTTTTCCCAGTGATTTGTGCCGTCTTTTTTGGAGCAGCCTGCTTTTTTTGGCCTAAGTTTTAAAAAACTACAGTTTCCCTGATCAATTTGCACCAGCATAACTCAGTTAGTTACGATTTTGTTGTTAAGTTTTTTTTTCAGGCAAAGGGAGCGTAACCTGCCACCCGTGCCAATTCTGGCCATTTAAGGAAGTTTGGCCAGCTGAGAGTTACTCCAGTTCTTCTTAGGCCAGCGTATGTTCTGCAGAGTTAATGAAATCGGTGCAGGTAAGGAAATCAGTGCAGGTAAGTGCAGCAGGTGCCCGGACAGCAGCAGCAGGAGAGATAAGAGAGGGGGCGGAGAGAGGGGGAGAGTGTGGGGGGGGGGGCCGAAGCCTTTTGGGTATAGTTAGGTGTGGGGACCGGCAGGGAGGAGGCCATTCGGCCTGGGATAGGTGTGGGGGAATGGACCGGGAGGCTGTTTGGCCAGGGCTAGGGGTGGGGGAGCATATCGGGAAGCCACTCGGCCAGGACTAGGGGCGGGGGAGCGTGACAGGCAAGCCCTTCGGCCAGGGATAGGGGCGGAGGAGCAAGACCGGGAGGCCCTTTGGCCAGGGCTAGGGGCGGTGGAGCAGAGCGGCAAGACACTCGGGGCTAGGGGCAAACGGGGGAGCAGACCGGGAGGTCACTTGGTTTGGGGAGTGGGTGGAACAGTCCGTCAGGTCACTTGGTCAGGGCTAGGGATGGGGGGAGCAGACCGAGAGGCCCTTCTGCCTGGAATAGGGGAGGGGATCGGCATCGGGAGTGGAGGGAGCTTTAATAATTGGAGGTAAATTGCTGCAATGCATTTTAATGTGTTGCGAGCTGGCTGCATGTTTCACTTTGCAGCCTCAGCTTGCATTCTGTCCCTAGTTACCGTGGCAACCTGATCTTTTTGGAGCAGATCAAGGCTCCACCCCCAAAACTAAAGGACAGGTTAGGCTGCGCCAAAATGAAGAAATCAAACTGGGATCGAACTTTTTTTTGGTGTACCAAAAAACGGGCGTAACTCTTCAAGTACGGCAAAAAAAAGCTTTGGGTAAAATTGAGCCCAATATTTCAGGTCGATGACCTTTCATCAGAACATTGACCTAAAACGTGATTTTATAGACAGTAAAATGAGTTGCTGTCTGTGGATCATTCTAAGTATAGAATTTAATCATTTTTTTAATATTGGATAATCTTAAGGGAGCTCCACAATAATGACACATTTGGACGCATGATACAATAAAAATTCTAATACTTTGTTTCATTTATTTCATGATCCTCTAAATTGCTTCTGGAACCAGAAGTTTTGAGATGATTTCACTTAATTTGTATTTAAGGCTGGTTCTGAGTAATCAGTTTGGCACGGAGATAACTTGCGGTCAGTTTTATTGAGTAGGAAGCTCATTATGAAGGCACACTGAGATTGCCTGATCAGATTCACAATACCTAAACCAAAGCACATCATTAACCCACAGGTACACTCATACCTATAGGCTGATTAATGGAAATAGAACCAAGAATAATACTAGCTTGATTACTGAAAAGCAGCTTTCTGCTAAATCATATAAAAAACATACTAATTGAACCTGGTAATAAATGCCCTTGGGTTTGAACAGTTATCTGATTATACCCCTCAATATTAATGTTCTTCCTTTTTCCATCACATGCACTATATAATGCTATAATGCAACTTTTTACATTTTAGATTTGCTGTTTTTTTATTGTGTATATAGACTTAAGGAAGCAGTGAATTGGGAGATTTGTGAGATATATTTAAACAAAACCCCTTCCTTTCTCTGGCTATAGATTTTCTCCAATTTGCATGTCTTCCCTATGAAAGTGGAGACTCATGCTTGGGTACTGGTTTACAAGCATTGGGCTCCCTCACCCAAATAAACATTTGGTATGAGCTCAGACATTGTGTGTTGTGTGGTATATTCTTATGACATCACAACACACAGACTTTACAAGATGGCTCTTCAACAGGAACTTTTCACCTGATGCCTTTATTGCATTTACGCAATGGCTGCATTACCACAGTACTCCACTAGATGGAGCAGTAGTCCACTAGGTGAAACTATGTTACACTTCTCCCTCCTTAATGAAGAAGTAATTATAACAAGCAATCATTATACATAAATTGCATGGTTATACATAACAAATAATATGGGTTTATTTTGCCAAATTTACAAATCAAACTTGACCACTGGTTTTCTGTTTTGAACAGGCTCCTTTGCTCTCAAACAGAACTTTGCAAACATGGTGTTGAACTTAGACTTATTCTAGGCTGATCCTGAGGAAAGATTTCCTCCAAGGGATGCCCTTGATTTACATTTGAACTCTTTACAACTTCAGATTGTTTGTCTGCCTAACTCAGACTTAAATTCTGTCTTTCTCTTGGACTTGTTTCTAGTACATTTGATGTAGGATATGCTACTGGTACTGTATTGTAATAAGACTATCTGATGTGTCAGAAATAATCAAACCATTCCAACTTTCAACTCCTTCTACATCTGTAGGTAAAATATGATCAATGTGAACAAACCTAACCTGTCCATGATCAAACATCTTGACCAAATATGTGCGAGGACCACATATCTTTACTACTCTTCCTGATAACTACTTTAATCTTTTATGATGATGGTTCTTCACTCTAACCGTCTGATTTAATTTCACACTTCTCTCTCTTACTTTATCACCATCATGATTCTTTCTGTCTTCATTGTTTCTGTTCCACTGATTGTGCCAAGTTTGGCTTTACCAACATGAACCTAGTTTGTGGCTGTCATTTGAGAAAGAACTTTGCTACTGTTCTACCAATAGTTGTATGAGTATTATGATAAGTAATTAGAAAATTAGCCAATTTGTGGTCCAAAGACAACTGCCATTTCTTTGGATTTGGATCCAACATTTGCTTCATGAGGGCACGTTTTACAATTTATAATGTGCGTTCTGCTGCACCATTGAAACAGGGTGGTAAAGTAGAACCTTGGTATGTTTCACACCATTTTTGCTCATGAACTGTGAAATTCTTCTGAACAAATTTGTGGCCCATTATCATACACAATTTCTACTGGTAGGCCATATGAAGAAAATAATCTTAGCAAATTGTCTAATGTTTTACTTGATGTTATTTTCTGCATTGAAAACATCTCTACCCACTTCGAATGGCTATCAATAACAATGAACAATTGCTGTCCTTCTACCTCAGCAAAATCAATATGTAACCTTTGGCACACCCTGGGAGGTTATTTCCAAGGCTGTAATGGTACTGATGGTGGTTACATGCTTACCGATTGACGTTTTGTACACTAACGGTGTACTCTATATCATAGAAGATCAGGCCCTCAAAACTGCCACCAAGCTCATGGTCTACAGGGCTGTAGTAATACCCGCCCTCCTGTATGGTTGAGAAACATGGACCATGTACGGTAGACACCAAATCGCTGGAGAAATACCAACGATGTCTCTGCAAAATCCTACAAATCCCCTGGGAGGACAGATGCACCAACATTAGCGTCCTCGACCAGGCCAACATCCCCAGCATCGAAGCAGTGATCACACTTGATTAGCTCCGCTGGGCAGGCCACATAGTTCGCATGTTAGACACGACACTCCCAAAGCAAATGCTCTACTCGTAACCCCTTCACGGCAAACGAGCCAAAGGTGGGCAGCGGAAACATTACAAGAACACCCTCAAAGCCTCCCTGATAAATCCCCACTGACACCTGGGAGACCCTGGCCAAAGACCACCCTAAGTGGAGGAAGCGCATCCGGGAGGGCGCTAAGCACCTCGAGTCTTGTTGCCGAGAGCATGCAGAAATCAAGCAAAGGCAGTGGAAAGAGCGTGTGGCAAACCAGTCCCACCCACCCCTTCCCTCAACGACTATCTGCCCCACCTGTGACAGAGACTGTGGTTCTCGTATTGAACTGTACAGCCACTTAAGAACTCATGTTAAGAGTGGAAGCAAGTCTTCCTCGATTCCGGGGGACTGCCTATGATGATGACAACAACAACGACTCTATGGGCTAGAACCTCCACTTTTGAGCTTATCACCCAAAAATGGGCATTATTGCTGGCATGGGTAGTTAAAAAGGGTTTTCAGATCGCCGGCTTCTCACCCACTCTCAAAATACCTAGTTTACATTTTTGAAAATGAGCATTACCGTGAGTGATATAAAATGGGCGGTAGCGTACAATTTTTTTCACTTTCTGTCGTAAAGTGTGGTCGTCCTCAGCAATGGCATGGCAACGCTCGATTCCCGTGATTCAGGAGGTCAAGGATAACCATGACATGTGTGGAAGAGGAGAGAGAGCGAAAGAGGGAGCTCAGAAGGAGTGTCGGCGTGGCTGGATGTGGTGTAGCTGCTTTGGGAGGAAGGAGGTAGACATTAGAGCTTCACAGCAAGTAGGCAGACAAAAAGTAGCTGTTACCAGACACATATTTGACTGAATTTGCGCTATAATGGAGAGCGAGGAGGAGGCATCACAGCACACTGTGGAAACTGACGCTGGAGAAAGCAGTGAGATGGGACAGGAGCACATTGGAGGCCGCAAAAGAGCCAGAAAGTTTTTGGATGAGGCAAATGCCTTCCTCGTGCAGGAGGTCGAGTTACGCTGGGGTGATTTGCCCACCCCAAAGGCCTACCAGAAGATATGGACCGAGATAGCAGAGGTGGTCTCGTCGGCGACCAACAAGGTGCGTGAGGGCAACCAATACCGCAAACGATGGAACGACCTTGTGGGATCCACAAGAGTAAGTATTGCATTGATTTACGCGTACTTATGTATTTATATAATGTGATTTGTAACATTCATGAGTGACTATCAGCAGGTATGAGGTCTTTCACTTTTACCAGGAATGTTTGACTCAAAGCCTGCGGTCACGGTGTACGTCTTTAGATAAAGAATGATAATCATAATAATCAAGATCACATCTGTCAATTATGTGTTGTATCAGTGTCTGTGACAGTACCTAGCAATGATATCACACAATGATCTCATGCCATATTGTCCTGTCACCTTTTACAGAAGAAGAAGCTATCAACGATGAGGTACATGCAGAGGCAAACGGGTGGGGGGCCACCAGTCCCTAGCGACATCACTGACATGGAGGAACGAGTGCTAGCACTCATGGGGAAGCACCCCAAGGACACCCACGGATGCATCTGCAGACCCTGAAGTGATGCAACGTGAGTAAAGCTCACACCATTGCGTGATGTAAAGTCAATAGATGCCACACCAACTCATATCTGAACAATCATATATGATAGATGATTTCTAAAAAAGTGTCAGAAATAATGCTGGCCTAATGAAAATTATTGCAATCCACAATGTGTTGATGGTCATGAAATGTTATGTCTGCGATGATTTTTAGAACTGTGGTGCTTTTGTCGTGCATATGCTGTGTGTAGCGCTGGACTCACCTTGTCATCCTAGCACCCCCTTCTCCTCTAACAACCTCATTTGTGTCTTACAGCTCAGCCAGCAGCGTGGCCCCAGGGAAGGCCACAGAGGCCAGAAGATGGAGGCGAGGCGCGGGGCAGGAGTTGGCGGACGATCCAACTACATCTGGTGCTGAGGAGCTCCGATTGTCGCCTGTCAATCCGCTGGGTCTATTCTCGATGGATGAGAGCGCAGACTTCAAAGAACCTGCATCGCCACGCTCCAGAAGCCATTACACCCAAGGCCATCTATTGGTCCTCCGGTCATTCCTGCCTCCACTGGAGGTGCCAGCCCCAAGCACCTCTCCACAGCGCACCCCATTTGTTTCCAGGACGATGCCGACCCCGCGGAGGCCTCATGGACGCAGCAGGTTTGTTTCACGAGCTCGACATGACAGCGGAGCGATGGTTCAATTGTCCAGGATGACTGTAGAAATTGGTGACCAGCTCATCGAACCTCTGGGGGGCATATCCCGACACCCGGCCACCATGACTGAGTATATTCTGTGCATGGCAAAGTCCCTGGATGCGATAACCATGAACACTGCTGCCACAGCCCTCCCAGTGGTCCCAGAGTGCAGCACTCCACCCCTTGGTTCCGCACCACCACTGCAAACGACAGATGCGAGCAAGGATCAAGGTCGTCCTTCTGCATCACAGAATGTTGCCCTCTCAACACCCCCTGCTCCCGTACCCGTCCAACCAACGCATCTGCCTTCATCCCGCCCAATGACGCACTGCCTGAGGAGCTCCTCGGCCAGGCGCCATAGAGGGAGGAGGGGAAGGTATACAGGTGGGGAGAAGAAAGAGGGGGGGGAAAGGAAAGTGAGGTGCATGTGCGCAGGTGATGGCTGTGTTATATCTCCATCTGGGTGTATGCAATTTGTTGCAAAGTATGGGGGCTGGGGATCACGCTCCTGCTTTGCCTTTGTATTTTGTGTTGCTGGACATGTTGACCATGTGATTTATATCAATGGTGGAAAAAGTGGGGTGTGGGCGGGGGTTGGGTGTTATTGGCTACGTTACTTATGCATTCTTCTCACCACTTTAAATGGACCTGTTTTTTCAAAAGTTCATTCAGTGGATGTAACACTGTAGCCAAATTTAGTAGGAACTTTCCATAATAGTTCAAAAGACCCAAAAATGATCGAAGTTCAATGGCATTCTTGGGAGTGGGTGCGTTTCTGATTGCATCCAGCTTCCCCTTGGTTGGACGTAAACCATCTTTGTCTACTCTGTGCCCTAAGTACTCCACTAAGTTTTGAAATAACTTACACTTGTGAGCAGTCACTCGTACTCTGTGCTTCTTTAACTGTTTGAGCATGTCATTCAATATGTTATTATGGATTTGCCTGTTAAGTGCTGAAATTAGTATGTCATTTAAACAACATACTACCCCTTCAATGCCTTGCAAAATCTAGTTCATTAACCCTTGAAATATGACCGGGACAGAAGACACACCAAATGGTAGCCTAATAAATTGATATAGACCTAGATTAGAATTTATAGTCAACATGACTTAGACTCCTTGTTATATATGTAAACTTGTATATACCTTGTATAGCCACCAGAGGGCTCATCCAATGGAGTCCCAAGGGATCCCACAATCCCTTGGGAGCACAGGTACTTAGGGAGGCCTCATAGGCTGGAGAGGCACTCTGGAGCCCTGCAATAAAAGACTAAGGTCACACTTTACTTTGAGCTCACATTATCCAGTCTGACGCTTTATTCATAGACAACACTCCTCATCGAGTTCAAGTTGAAGGTAGGCATTAGTAAGATCTAACTTTGAGAAGATCTGACCATCTGTCAGCATTGTGAACAAGTCTTCTATATTTGGCACTGTATTGGGGAGATTACCCTCTCGAACCTGGTTTACGGTTACTTTATAATCACCACACAATCTTGCTTTACCATCTGGCTAAGGTACAACAACAATGGGTGTAGCCTAATTACATCGATCTATCTTCGGAGATAATGTTCTCAGTCTCTAGTTGTTTGAGTTCTTGCTCAACTCTCTCCTTGAGTGCAGATGATACGGGACATGGCTTGCAGTAAACTGGTCTAGAATCCTTCTGTACGCTGACTCTTGCCTTGAAGCCTTGGATCAGACTGCCTGTTTCACAGAACACCTTCAGATACTTCTTGATGACATCATCCTTCAATGCAAATTTCATTTCAACACGAAAAATCTCACTCCAATCCAGCTTCAGTGATCCCAACAAATTTCTTCCCAGTAAGGTAGGTTTGTCTCCTGCCACTACTAAGAGAGGCAAGCTCTGAAATTGATCCTTGTATTTCACCGGTATGGTGATACGACCTACCACAGGAATTTGCTCTCCTGAGTAGCCTCACAGCTCTACCTTGGATTTCTCCAATGGGAAATCATGCAATTTGTCGCGATATAGCGATTCTGGTACTAAACTCTCGGATATACCAGTGTCGATTTCCATGGGTATCGTGGTTCGTGCAACATCTACTTGGATGATGATTCTTTTTGAATCAATTTTAGTTACCCTCGTGCTCTTGATGACATGTAGCTCTTCATAGCATGGAAGAAAAGCAACAGGATGTAGTGTTTGGGGATTTCTACTGATAGCCTTGAAAGTTGGTTTACTCTTCAGTCGGCATGCCTTCGCACAATGCCCAGTTTTCTTGCAGAAGAAACATTCTGCCTTCATATATGGGCAACTTTGAGCAATGTGTTGTCCCAGGCACCAATAGCATGACTTCAATGTTCTGCTACCATTGGCAGTTGCTAAAGCCTTGGAGCCCAATTGCCTTTTACTTTTAAGTTGCAGGCATTTAACCTCGGTTGTCTGACGACTGGAAATGGTACGAAATTCTCAGGAATATTGGTCGGCCATATCCATTGCCATAGCTGTCTGACATGCTAACTCAAAAGTCAAGTTAGGAGTTGTCAACAACTTTCTTCTTATTGCTTCATTTTTCATCCCACAAACAAAGCGGTTATGCAATGTTCGGTCCTGAAAGTTTCTGAAATAAGTCAATAGATAGTTTCTTTAATGCTACAATGTACTCACTGATACGTTCATCAATTAATTGATCTCGTGTTCCAAAATGACAACTTTCAGCAGTTTCCAGGGCTCAGGCTGCTCTAACTTGTTTAGAATCTCCGTAAATGATGTGTCCTTTGGCTTGTCAGGAAGAAGCACATTTTTCAGGGTTTCATACACCTAGGGGCCTGCTTCAGTCAGGAATATAGCCCGTTTTCTTTCTACCACTACCCGACTATGGTTTTCATCCTCGCGGACTTCAATGATACTATTTGCAGTGAAAAACATTTCGAGACCCTCCACATATGCTCCGAAAGTCTCTCGGTCGCGTTGAAATCCACCCAAGAACCCTATTATTCCCATAGGTGCAGCCATCTGGTCTCTTCAATTTAGCCAAGTGTGCTTGTAATTTACCTTGGATTTTTAGCTGTTCTGCAACAGAAAGTTCCTCTCCAGTCTCTCTCTTGTTTGGCTGGAATCTTTCACCAACAAAACCTTCAGCTAGGGAATCCGATTATCCTAACCTTCATCACCAAATGTGGTATATTCTTTATGACATCACAAACACATAGACTTTATAAGATGGCTCTTAATACAGGAACTTTTCAGGTGACCTGTCACCTGATGCCTTTATTGCATTTACAGCAATGACTGCATTACCACAGTAGTCCACAAGGTGGAACTATATTAAATGTTGTCAAGCTATTCAACCATAAGAGGGGCATCATAATTGAGCTCAAACTGTGCTCAAAGAAAGATTTGCATTGTATAGTGCCTTTTACCTCAGGACAATCTCAAAGCTCTCCACAACCAATGAAGTCCTTGTGAAGTACAGTGACTGTTGTAATACTTCCACAGATCCACATTTTCAAGCAGAGGTGTCTAGATTGCGATTAGCGTGTAGCTCTCTGCTGGTGTCTGTGTTGGATGTGTGTGGATTCTGCTGCAGTGTGTGATGCAGCAGTCTTTGTGCAGGATTTATTTCTGCAGAGAAAGGGAGGCATACCAGCATGGTACCACAAAGATTTTATGCCACTGGCAAAAATGATATTGGAGATCAGATTGTGTTTTACAGAAAATAAACTGTGATAGGTAATATCATCATGTTTTTCAAATATATCATGATAAGCTAGAGATCAGTTAGAATTGTTGAACATCACATAGAAGAAAAAACACTTCTAGGATTCAATAGTAAATGACCTGAATTCAGGTCTTATTCTGTGTGAGTTTGACAGAGTGATAATATTCTCACATCTGAATGAGCATGATGTGGGTTCAAGCTCCTTACCAGGACTTTAGCACATTATCCAGATTGAGATTTCAGTGTAGTATTGAGGGTGTGCTCCAGTGTCAGAGATGCTTTCTTTTGAGTGAGGCATTAAACTCAGGTCCATGTGTGTTCAGCTAGACATAAAAGATCCCATAGCACTATTTGATAAAAGAGCAAACATTTATCCCTCCACCACTGAACAGATTATCTGGTTATTTATCTCATTGCTGGCTGTGGGGCCTTGGTGTAGAAATTAGCTGCTGGGCTTGCCCATAAAAGAGTGGCCACACTTGAAAAGTGTTATATCTTCAGTACAACTCATAAACGCACACACAGCCTTATGGTGGCAGAACTCTCCACAACCCTAGTCACCCACAGGTTTCTTTCACAAGTCTTCTACACTCTTCAACTTTGCTGATGCTATGAGCACTTTCACAGTTGCTGTGACCCTATGACAGCTTGGCATTTGACATGAGCTTTTTCTAGCGTGTTTTGTTGATGATGTTGAACTCTTTTTCGACCTCTTACAAATCCTTCGATGGCTGAATATGGAACAAGAATCATTTTTAAAGTGAATTTGCAGTAGCGGCAGATAAATGTTTTTCCAAGTAACTTCTAGTTATGTCAAAAGGTGCCACAAATGTTGACAGTATCAAAATTTAAAACAGTGATTGTAGCAATTGAAACAAATAAAAACCACAAATGATGTAGAATAGGTGATTATAAATCATTATATCGGCTTTATCTAATCAAGCACACTGTTTCCCAGTCTCAGATAATCCTCTTGATTAAAAGAGTAGTCCCTAGAATCAGACAGCATTCTGTTCCCATGACAACTTTCTTCTTCAAATATTTAGATAATCCATGGAACATTTCCACAGGGTAATACATTTGCATATTTTCCTCATATATAGATTTTGTGGCCTAAAAAATGGATAAGGTCTGAAAATGGGCGGGGTATTGCCCAGCACTATGTCCCCGCGCCCATTCAAAGTGGTGTAGGCAGCAAGCAGAATTTGAGTTACCTGCTCATTTACATGATTGCAGCGCTGATCTCAGCTCTAAACATGTTGCTGATTAGCTTAGCGCTCAACAGGGGGCCAATATCCGGTGCAGGCTATTGGCCAATAAATTTTGGCTGAGGCTCTCTGCACTATTTAAAGGGGAGGTGCTTTGTTGCAGAAGCACCACATTGTCAGTCTAAATGAAGCCATGGCCCAACAGCCGAGGGAAAGGTCTCAAAGATTTTCTCATGCGACACTGGAGGCCTTGGTCCTGGGGCTACAAAGACGCTGTGATGTTTTTTATCTGCAGGAGGCCTTCAAGGATGAACACAAGAAGCATCTGGTAGAGATTGCTCAAGCCATCACTGCAACGAGTGGTGTCCCCAGGACTTGGATCTAGTGCTGCTAAAAGTTTAATGACCTCACATGAGTGTTCAAGGTGAGTGAATATGTCATCAAATGTCATATCCCACCATTTGCACCACAAGGCTCACACATTGCTCAATGCACCACACCCTGATCACTCACCTACTAAAATTCTTTTTTTAAATTAATTCATGGGATGAGGATGTTGCTGGCAAGGCCAGCATTTTTTTTTGTCTCATAATACTGCTATGAAGTACCTTGGGATGTTTCACTACGTTAAAGGTGCTATATAAATACAAGTTGTTGTTGTTTATTGCCCATCCCTACTTGCCCTCAAGAAGGTGGTGGTGAGCCACCTTCTTGAATACAAATGAATGGCTTGCTAGGCCATTTCAGAAGGCAGTTAAGAGTCAACCACATTGCTGTGGGTCTGAAGTCACATATAGGCCAGACTGGGTTTCCTTCCCGAAAGGGGCAATATTAAACCAGATGGATTTTTACGATAATCTAATCGTTTCATGGTCATCATTACTGATACTAGCTTATTGTTCCAGATTTATTTTTAATTGAATTTAAATTCCACAGCTGCCGTGGTGGGATTTGAACTCATCCACATCATTAGTCTGGGACTCTGGATTACTTGCCCAGTAACATAAATCACTATGCTACCGTTCCCGTAACTATCTTCAGCTATCACTAATGTTCCCCAATAAGCTGCGCAGCCGTGCAACGGTCTTGAGGAAACGTGCAACTCACAGGCTTTTAAATGGAAAAACCATGCATGCGCTGGATTCGAATATGCCTGGAGCCCGTTGAAGGGGCTGCGCGGTCCCCAAAAATGTTAGAGGGAACATTAACTATCACAACTCATAACTCAATCATAGCTTCACTTCACCCTCACACACTTACCACTGCCACGACACTCTCACCCACATCTTACGCCTTGCACACACTGCCAGGTTATTCAACCCTGGCAGGCGCATTACTCAAACACATTGCACCACACTCACTGAGACAATTCCCTTTCTCTTGGAGGTCAAGATGGCTCACAACCACCGGGAGCACCAGCAGATGGGGGGAGAGCAACCAAGAATTGAGAACCTGCTGGACCTGGAGGAAACAGTGCTGGCAATAATTGGAGGGGCAGTCCATGCCGAGTGGGAAAGTGGAAGGCATTGCTGCTGATGGTATTCTCATACCTAATCCTTCGTCTCACATCCCCCTCTTCCCACGATATCTTCTCACTTACAAGCTGCTGACAGGTTCTTAAATTCATGCATACACTAAGAACAGAAGAAATAGGAGCAGGAATAGGCCATTTGGCCGCTCGAGCCTGCACTGCCATTCAATAAGATCATGGCTGATCTGATGATGGACTCAGCTCCAGTTCCCTACCCACTCCACATAACCCTTTACTCCCTTATTGCTCAAAAATCTGTCTATCGCCTTCTTAAATATATTCAATGACCCAGCCTCCACAGCTCTCTGGGGCAGAGAATGCCATAGATTTACAACCCTTAGAAGAAATTTCTCCTCATCTCCGTTTTAAAAGAGGGCGGCCCCTTATTCGAAGATTATGTCCCCTAGTTTTAATTTCCCCTATGAGTGGAAATATCCTCTCTGCACCCACCTTGTCGAGCCCCCTCATTAGCTTATAAGTTTCAATAAGATCACTTAATTTTTCTGAACTCCAATGTGTATAGGCCCAACCTACTCAACCTATCTTCATAAGTCAACCCTCTCATCTCCGGAATCAACCTAGTGAACCTTTTCTGAACAGCCTCCAATGCAAGTATATCCTTCCTCAAATATTTTGTTTTCCCCTTCCTCCCCTCACCACAACCCAACACTTGTACATTTCTTCTTTTAGATACGCTTAAACTGCCAACAGCCCATCCTGTCCCTGAAGGAGAAGTCACATCGACACTGCATCTGATACTCTCAGACACCAGCTCAGAAAATGGCACTCTACACACTTAGGCCCCAAGTTTCGTCCCGCGGTGAAAACGGCGCACCTCCGAGCTGGGCGCCTGTTTTTCGCGCCGAAAACTGCGCCTAAAAAAAAGTCCGATATTCTTGAGCTCGATGTCTGCTTGGCGCGGCGCGCTCTTCGCAGCAGGGGACGGAGCCTACCACTCGCGCCGATTTTCTAAGTAGCAGGGGGCGGGTACAATTTAAATTAGCCTTCATGGTGCTGGCAATCCTGCGCGTGTGCATTGGAGCGTGCGCGCACACCCAGTCTCACACAAACATTGGCACTCAGCCATTTTTAAAAATACTGCAGAAAAAGTGAAGATTTGTTTCTTGGACCCCTGCAAAGGCTTGTAATTTAATTTTTTGTGATATTTCTGTGTGTGAGGGAGTGCTTTTAGCAGCACTGCTGAATAAATCACCTGCTGAAATCAGTGAGTTCAGCTTTTCACTGCTAAACTTGCAGAACCGGTGCTGCATTGGTGCATGCAAATTAAGGACTGTGTGTTTGGAGAAATAAGAGTGCCAATTCAACTTTGCAATAATACGTGGTGTTGACAATGCAGCACCCATTCTGCAAATTTAAATATAAAACTGTCGATGTGGCTGCCTCTCCCTGTCCAAATGGCCTCAGTCCTCCTCACAGCTCGAAGGCTGCTGCTGATTCTTCGGCTGCCGTCGAGCCACTGACGCCGCCCCTAAAGCGTGGCCGAATGGCCTCAAGCACCATAAAGAGCTGCGTGTGTCAGGTGTTGATTCTTCGGCTGCCGGCCAGCCACTGACGCCGCTGATATCTCATGGCTGAATGGCCTCGAGTCCGTCCGGTGCTGCTTCTTCGCGGCCAGCCACGAAGAGAATGAAGGCCTGCCTCAAGCACTGCAGCTCAGCTCGAAGCTTGCTGCCGCTGCCGTCAAGACACTGACGCCACACCCCTGCCTGTCTCCAACATGAAAGGCCTGCCTGAAGCACTTTCACACAGGTAGGAACATGGTTTATTTAATCTTTTCTTTGCTTATAAATTTTTATTCAGGTTGGATTTATTTTTATAAGTATAACTAAGGATTCATTGTAGAATTTAATGACTTCCCTTTCCCCCCCACCTCATTCCCTACGCCCAATAAGTAACCTACGCCTGATTTTCTAAAGTGTAGACAAGGTTTTTTCGAGCGTACAAAAATCTTCACTTATTCCATTCTAAGTTAGTTTGGAGTAAGTTTTCACTCACGAAACTTTGAAATCAGGCGTAAGTGGCCGGACACGCCCCTTTTGAAAAAAAAATTCTGTTCCAAAGTGAAACTGTTCTAACTAACTAGAACTGGAGCAAACTAAATGTCGAGAATTCCGATTTCTAAGATACTCCGTTCTATACCAGTTGCTCCTAAAAATCAGGAACAAATCATGTGGAAACTTGGGGCCTTAGAGGGTAGTATAGAGGCTGGATCTGCACGTGGTGAGTCATCAGGCATGAGTGGGCTGCAGCCAGGCCAGGGGAAAGGGTATCTTTGGTGCCAACTCCCCAGAGGACGAGTTTGTGTACGGGTTCTGCTGCACAGCACTCAGATGAAGACCTTGATGGGATGCCTTCAGAAGAAGGGTGATAGGCATGCACACAGAAATGCTTGGTGCAATGACAAGCCTGCCAGAGAGATCTTGTCAGTATCAAGGAGCATGCAAGAGTCAGGCTCCAACATGGGCTTCAATCTCTGTGCAAAACCAATGAATTCCAGGATGGAAATGATGGGCAACTCCATGGGCCCAATTTTGGCCAGGACTTGCATCAATTTTTTTGGAGTAAGTTGTTTTTTCTGGCGTAACTTAAAAAATGCTATTTTCCCCCCAAAATTCGTTTCAGATGAAGTCAGTTAGGTACGATTTTTTTTTAAGTCACTTTTTTTTTCCCAAAAGGGGGCGTTCCCAGACACTTACGACAGTTTTGGACATTAATGCCACTTCGGCCAGCTAAAACTTACTCCAAATCGACTTAGCTCAGCTTATGTGGTCAGTTCTGAAAAAACTTGCTGGCAGTGAAGAAAAAGCAGCGCACAATAGGTAGACATTAGGGCAGGGATAGGGGAGGGAAGGGAACTGGAGAGGACCTCAACAACCAAGTGCCAAACAATAAGGAAAAGCTCAAACCATTAAAATACAATTAAAAAACAATTAAAATACAATCTGCAAGTCTCATCTCTCTGCCCCCCCCAAAAAAAACTCTCCTCCTCCCCCCACCCCCAAAAACTTTCCCCCACCAATCAAAAGTCTCAAGCACAGCCACTAAATAAAAAATAAAAGCGAAGTCCTACCTGCCCGAGAACTCAGCGGGCCGGCCAGTCGGTGCGGGAGGCCACTCGGCCGGGGATAGGGTGCGGCGAGATCGGGCGTCCCTTTGGCCTAGGATAGGGGCTGCGAGCATCGGGTCCTGCTCACAGCCCACAGGACGCGCTGGGAGGACAGGAACATGCACGCAGCTCTCACTGAGCATGTGCACAGGTGCCGGCAGTGCTTTCTGCGCTGGCCTGTTGCTCCGCCCCCCCCCCCCCCACTATAGACTGCCCACCACGCCATGACTCAGGGGACTCCGAAGAGTGGCCAGGATGGGGCCCCTTTTTTCTGGTGCCCTTTCCGCCGCGCAAATATGGCGCTCTTCAAGTCAGTGCGTCGATAAAAGGGGTTGGGCAATGTTGGGCCCCATGAGTAGACACAAATATGATGCTGTGTGTAATGGGCAATTTTGCAACTTCCATTGCAGCGCAGGTGGAAGCAACCCAATGTTTCAGTGCTGCAGTGGAAGTGCAGACTGCTCTCTTGAAGGCGCAACTTACTAGCACACAAGCTCAGATTGCTTCCATTGTGGCTGCGTTTACCAGTGCTCAAAGGTGCCACAGCAGTCCAGCAATCTGTGCTCCAAGGAGTGGCAGTGGTTCCTTGAAGCAAGAATCTGCTGTCTTCTCTCAGAATGACAGCATGCCTACTACTACCACTGCCAATCCTCTAGTGCCATTGCTCCGTCATCCAGCCAGCCCAGACGGCTGCCGCCCATGCCGAGGTGGTGCAGTCTACAGCTGGGCCTTCTAGTTCCAGAGCTACTTGAGCTCATCCTGCAAGGTCATCCATAGTCTTCGCCTCTGAAAGACAGCAGCCTTCCACTAGCCATGCTGCAGCTACAGGGGAACGCTTCGTAGGAGCACTGGAGGATGAAAAGGAACATAAAAGACAGATGAACATAAGAAATAGGAACAGGAGTAGGCCATACGGCTCCTTGAGCCTGCTCCGTCATTCAATCAGATCATGGCTAATCCGATCATGGACTCAGCTCCACTTCCCGCTCCCCATAACCTCTTATCTCCTTATTGTTTAAGAAACTGTCTATTTCTGTCTTAACTTATTTTAATGTCCCAGCTTCCACAGCTCTCTGAGGCAGCAAATTCCACAGACTTACAACCCTCAGAAGAAAATCCTCCTCATCTTTGTTTTAAATGGGCAGTCCCTTATTCGAAGATCATGCCCTCTAGTTCCAGTCTCCCCCATCAGTGGAAATATCCTCTCTGCATCCACCTTGTCAAGCCCCCTCATAATCTTATAAGTCTCGATAAGATCACCTCTCATTCTTCTGAATTCCAATGAGTAGAGGCTCAACTTACTCACCCTTTCCTCATAAATCATCCCCCTCATCCCCGGAATCAACCTGGTCAAACTTCTCTGAACAGCCTCCAAAGTATATCCTTTCATAAATTATGGAAACCAAAACTGCACGCAGTATTCCAGATGTGGCCTCACTAATACCTTGTATAGCTGTAGCAAGACTTCCCTGCTTTTATACTCCATCCCCTTTGCAATAAAGGCCAAGATACCATTGGCCTTCCTGATCACTTGCTGTACCTGCATGCCATCTATTATATATATATAAAGCTGTAAATACCTTGTATAGCCAGCAGAGGGCCCACCCCCTGGAGTCACAAGGGATCCCATAATCCCTTGGGAGCACAGGTACTTAAGGAGGCCTCACAGGCTGGAGAGGCACTCTGGAGACCTGCAATAAAAGACTAAGGTCACACTTTATTTTGAGCTCACAGTATCTGGTCAGACTCTATATTCATACATAACACTATCCTTTTGTGTTTTGTGCACAATTACCCCCCAGGTCCCACTGTACTGCGACACTTTGCAATCTTTCTCCATTTAAATAATAATTTGCTCTTTGATTTTTTTCTGCCAAAGTGCATAACTTCACACTTTCCAACATTATACTCCATCTGCCAAATTTTTGCCCACTCACTTAGCCTGTCTATGTCCTTTTGCAGATTTTGTGTGTCCTCCTCACACATTGCTTTTCCTCCTATCTTTGTATCGTCAGCAAACTTGGCTACGTTATACTCAGTCCTGTCTTCCAAGTTGTTAAAATAGATTGTAAATAGTTGGGGTCCCAACACTGATCCCTGTGGCACCCCACCAGTTACTGGTTGCCAACCAGAGAATGAACCATTTATCCCGACTCTCTGTTCTCTGTTAGTTAGCTAGTCCTCTATCCATGCTAATAAGTTACCCCCAACCCCGTGAACATTTATCTTGTGCAGTAACCTTTTATGTGGCACCTTGTCAAATGCCTTCTGGAAGTCCAAATACACCACATCCACTGGTTCCCCTTTATCCACCTTGTTCTTTACATCCTCAAAAGAACTCCAGCAAATTTGTCAAACATGACTTCCCCTTCATAAATCCATGCTGACTCTGCCTGACCGAATTTTGCTTTTCCAAATATCCTGCTACTGCTTCTTAAATAATGGATTCCAACATTTTCACAACCACAGATGTTAGGCTAACTGGTGCTAAGGGAACAAGGGTGATTAGTTGAATTTGTTCTTTTGATTTGAATTTGATGAATTTATTAATTGTGTGTGTTTTGTGGTGACTCACATTTCAGCTGTGATGTTCCATGACAGTGGCATGGTAAGATGGGGAAGTGATAAGAAACGGGGATCTGCGATTTCATTCACTGGAACTGGAGGCTAATGAGGTGTTCACGGACAGCCTGTCTGGAACAGGGATGTGCTGCTTGCTGCCTCCCTTCTTCCTCCTCCTCCTCGTCTTTCTCCTCCTTCTGAGATGGTCCTGGAACCAGTGGTGGCAAGGGCTGCATGTTCATGATAGCCAAGTTATGGAGCATGCAGCAGACTCCACGACATAGGACGCTTCTCCAGCGTGTACTGGAGGGCTCCTCCTGAGCAGTCGAGGAACTGGAACCGTTGCTGGAGTCTACTCAATGATGTTTCTCATGGCAACATGGCTATCATTATATGATTGCTGGCCACAAGTAAAGGGGTTGTTGAGGGAAGTCAGCAGCCAGGTTCAGAGTGGATAGCCCTTGTCTCCAAGCAGCCACCCTCGGGCTTGATGTGGTGACTGGAAGATTGCTAGCATGATGAAAGCATCACGATTGTTGCCAGGACAGTCAGCACTTACCATTATGATGTGCTGGGCATGGATGCACAACAACTGCACGTTAAATAAATAGTAGCTTTTGTGTTTACGGAACATCTCAGGATTGGCATGCGGTTCACGCAAAACAACGTGTGCAGTCGATGGCGCCCTGCACCATGGGGAAGCCTGCTATCCTGGCAAAATTACATCCGCTCTCAACCTGTTTCTCTCGGTTCATAGAAGTCCCTTCTCCTGGAGTAGAGAGCCAGTGTGATCTCCCGGATGGAGAACTGGGAGACGTTAGCTATGTCTCCAGCTCCAGACTGGAAAGATCTGGTGCCAAAAAATTGAGGGCCACGGTGACCTTGAGGGCCACTGGGACAGCAATCATCGCCCTGCTCGGAGGCTGTTTGTCGGATTGCAGAAGTTGGCAGAGTTCTGTGACCACCTCCTTGGTGAAGCAAAGCCTCCTAATACAGTTAAGAAAAGTAGTCCCTGAAGACCTTAGGAAGGCAAGGTCTCCTGCTGGGAGGCCTCCTGCCCCTCCCCTTCCTCCTCCTCCCATTCTGAGCATCTTGTCCTCTTCTTCACTGCCTCCGCTGTATCTTTCTCACATACTCAAGCACGAGGTTGACTGCAAGTACAGCCCCATGACTGGGAGCAAGTAGCGTGAGCAGAAGACTTTAAATAGGAATCAAGGTGTTCTCCAATTGCAGCAACAGTCCCTGTGACCTCAGCAGCTTTAAGTAACTGTAGAAAGCTCCAAATAATTGCACAAACTTAGATAGAGCCAATAGAAATCAAAAAGCAAGTCAGCTGCTTGTTGTTGATGATCCTTTTAAATAGCACTGCTGGGGGGTCCTTCCTGCTGCTGAATGCAAGGTCAGCTTGTCGTGATTGGGAGAGCGCGTTAAATGGAGTGACATCAAAAATGGAGGATCTTGCGTCAAATCAGCGTTGCTCACAAAATTCGTGTTGCCTGCTGATTAACATGATTGTGGTGTTCAGCCCAGTGTCGTCAACATAGGCGGTCCCTCGAAATCGAGGAACATAACATAAGAAATAGGAACAGGAATAGGCTATACGGCCCTTTGAGCCTGCTCCGCCATTCAATATCATAGCTGATCTGATCATGGACTCAGCTCCACTTCCTTGCCCGCTCCCCATATCCTCTTATCGATTAAGAAACCGTCTATTTCTGTCTTAAATTTATTCAATGTTCCAGCTTCCACAGCTCTCTGAGGCAGCAAATTCCACAGATTCACAACCCTCAGAAGAAATTTCTCCTCATCTCTGTTTTAAATGGGCGGCCCCTTATTCTAAGATCGTGCCCTCTAGTTCGAGTCTCGCCCATAAGTGGAAACATCCTCTCTGCATCCACCTTGTCAAGCCCCCTCATAGTCTTATACGTCTCAATAAGATCACCTCGCATTCTTCTGAATTCCAATGAGTAGAGGCCCAACCTATTCAACCTTTCCTCATAAGTCAATCCACTCATCCTCGGAATCAACCTAGTGAACCTTCTCTGACTTGCCTCCAAAGCAAGTATATCCTTTCCAAAATATGGATACCAAAACTGTACGCAGTATTCCAGGTGTGGCCTCACCAATACATTATATAGCTGTTGTAAGACGTCCCTGCTTTTATACTCCATCCCCTTTGCAATAAAGGCCAAGATACCATTGGCCTTCCTGATCACTTGCTGTACCTGCATACTATCCTTTTGGTGTTTCATGCACAAGTACCCCCAGGTCCCACTGTGCTGCGGCAGTTTGCAATCTTTCTCCATTTCCACATTGTTCCACTTTGAAAGTGAGTTTGAACAGTCTGAACATTCCAATATGGGAATTACAGTCTCTGCCACAGGTGGGACAGACAGTTGTTGGAGGAAAGGGTGGGTGTGGAGCCTGGTTGCCGCACGCTCTTTCCGCTGCCTGCAATATGTTTTCTGCATGCTCTCGGCGATGAAACTCGAGGTGCTCAGCGCCCTCCCAGATGCACTACTTCCACTTAGGGCGATCTTTGGCCAGGGACTCCCACGTGTCGGTGGGGATGTTGCGCTTTATCAAGGAAGCTTTGAGGGTGTCCTTGAAACGTTTGCTCTGCCCACCTTTGGCTCATTCGGAGTAGAGCACTTGCTTTGGGAGTCTCGTGTCCGGCATGCGAACAATGTGGCCTGCCAAGTGGAGCTGCTGTATATGGTCCACATCTGAGCCATACAGGAGGGTGGGTATCATTAAAGCACTGTAGACCATAAAAGTTTGGTGCCAGATTTGAGGGCCTGATCTTTGAGCACTGTCTTCCTCAGGTGGCATACTGGAGGCGGTGTTGAATCTCGTTGTCGATATCTACCCTTGCTGATAATAGGCTCCTGAGGTATGGAAAGTGCTCCATATTGTCCAGGGCCGCGCCACGGATCTTGATGATTAGGGGGCAGTGCTGTGTGACGGGGTCAGGTTGGTGGAGGACCTTTGTCTTACGGATGTTTAGTGTCAGGCCCGGCTTTCGTAAGCCTCGGTGAAGATGTTGGCAATGACTTGGAGTTCAGCCTCTGAATGTGCGCAGACCCAGGCGTTGTCAGCGTACTGTAGTTCGACGACAGTGGGATGGTCTTGGCTGTAGCCTGGAGGCGACGAAGATTGAACAGGTTCCCCCTGGTTCTATAGTTTAGTTCCACTCCAGCGGGGAACTTGTTGAGCGTGAGGTGGAGCATTGCAGCGCGGAAGATCGAGAAAAGGGTTGGCGCGATGACACAGCCCTGCTTGATCCCAGTCCGGATGTGGATTGGTTCTGTGGTGGATCCATTGGTAAGGATCACGGCCTGTATGTCATCGTGGAGCAGGCGGAGGATAGTAACAAACTTTTGGGGCAGCCGAAACGGAGGACGACATTTCATAGTCCCTCGCGGTTAAGTGTCAAGGGCCTTTGTAAGGTCAAAGAAGACCATGTTCAAGGGTTGGTGCTGTTCCCTGCATTTCTCTTGAAGTTGTCACGCCATAAAGATCATGTCCGTTGCACCCCGTAGTGGATGGAATCCGCACTGTGACTTTGGGAGGAGTTCCTCAGCCATAGGGAGAAGACAGTTGAGGAGGATTCTAGTGATGATTTTCCTAGAGGCTGATATAAGGGAGATTCCCCTATAATTGCCGCAGCTGGACTTGTTCCCTTTTTAAAAAATGGTCACGATGTCCGGATCTCTGAGATCCTCCGACATGCTCTCCTCCTTCCTGTTGAGTCCTTAACTCTTAAACATAATCACACGAGGCACGTACTGCAGACAGTCACTGACCTTCACCTTTATTACCTGGACCAAGGAGTGCTGGCCCTGCGAGGGACCTCCCCTTATTTACCTGAATCTCCAGGTAAGGATTATCTCCCACAAGTACACCCACTGTGGTCAAGGTGTGCATTTCTAGTAAGTATGTACAGTATGTAGTGATTACATGAGGGTTACAATTGTATAAGGGTTACAGTAGTATGCTGGTTACATACATGACACTTCCAGATGAGAGAGATGAGGTCATGCATTCATGCCAATAGTGCATCCCCACCATATTTTAGTGCCACAGCAGGGATTCTATCCGCTCCCAATGTCTTCTTGTTCTTGAGCTGATGGATGGCCTTTTCGACCTCGTGCAGAGCTGGAGTTTTGCTGAAATGGTGGCGGGTAGCATGCTGTGGGATGGAGGTGGAGGACACTCGTTTCAAAGGAAAGTCTCGATTAAGGAGATCTTTGAAGTGTTCCTTCCAGCGGGTCCCGACTGCCTCGTTGTCCTTGATGAGTGTCTCCCCGTTCTTGGCCAGCAGCGGAGTGGGGCCTTGGGCCATAGGTGGACTTGATTCCGGTGAAGAAACCTCACGCATCATGGCTGTCAGACAGCTGCTGAATCTCCTGTGATTTCTCCACCCACCATCTATTCTTTAGGTCACAGTTTTTTTGTTGGATTTTGGCCTTAAGCTGTCTGTAAAACTGCTTTGCTGCTCCCAAGTTGGGTTGTTATTTTAGGTTCAGAAATACCCTGCGCTAGCGATTTATTAGCTCTTGGATCTCCTGGTCATTCTCATCAAACCAGACCTAGTGTTTTCTGGTTGAATGACCAAGCATCTCTTTGCAGACACTGGTTATGGAGGCCTGAAGGACAGACCAAGCGCTGTGGGCACTCTGTGCCTCGGTCATCAAGTGTCGCCAGGTTAGCAGTGAGGCGCTGGCTGTATAGGGCTCTCTTAGCTGGGTCTTTGTGTGCCCTGGCGTTGATTTTTTTGCGGCATTGCTTTTGCTGCCGTCGTCGCTTTGGGGCTATATTGATGTTGATGATGGAACGGATTAGGCGGTGGTCCGTCCAGCAGTCGTCGGCTCCTGTCTTAGCGCTGGTGATGTACATGTCCTTGCGAGCCTAGTGTTGAACGTGCTGCCGAGTGGCTGCACACTCAGCAGGGGACCTAAGTTAATTAGCACCAATTAAAGTTAGCCTGCAATTCGTAAAGCCGGCCTGCACCTTTTAAAGGGGAGGTGCATTCTGGCTGCAGCTGGTAATTAATTGGCTGGGGAATAGAATCTGAGCAGGAAAAAGTACTACTGATGGCACAACAGGGGAGAGAGCTCCAGTTATTGCCTGCAGCACTGGAGGCCTTGGTGCAGGTGCTGGACAGGAGTAGAGAGTTCTTATTTCTAAAGGGGGCTCAGAGGCCCTCCAGACAAATTCAGAAAAGGCAATGGGAGCAAATAGCCATCGTGTTCAATGCTTGCACTGCAGCCTCGAGGACCTGAATGCAGTGCAGGAAGAAGTTTAATGACCTCACACTAGTAGTCAAGATCAGTGAATTCAACTTCAAATGCCATATCCCACCATCTGCACCACTGCCTCACATACTGCTCAATGTACCACACCCTCATCACTCACCTTCCAATAATCTCTACCAAACACGACTCATACCTCACATCCACAGCTTCACCTCACTCTCAAACACTTACGACCTCTGAAAACCTCACACCCACATCTCACAGCTTGCACACACTTTCAGCTATTCAACCATGAAAGGCACATCATCCAAAAACATTGCATCACACTCACTGACACACTTTCCTTTCCCTTGTAGGACATGGTGGCTCATAACTAGAGGCAGCAGGACCTAACTGGGGGAGGGGACAAACACACCTGCATAAACCCTGATGGAGGAGACAGTGCTGGCCATTATTGGGAGGCTGCTGCTGAGCCCATGGCGGGGCTGAAGCAATACAAGATGACAGTCATAAGTAATCCTCCTCCTCACATCCCACTTTCTCCTCATCTCACAATCTCTTCTGATTTACAAGCAGCACATAGTGCAAGGACCTCTTGCTTTCCTCCTCCCCTCACCACAACCTTACATTTGTGCCTTTCTCCTTTCAGATAGCCAGGAACTGCCACCTGGCCAGACACTTGTGGAGGAGCAGGAAATTGAAGAGTGACAAGACACTGATGAAGACACAGTACTCACTCAATTTCACATTCGCTACCTACCAGTTCCGATAGTGACACTCCACGTACTTTAGAGGATAGCTTAGAGGTGGGATCTGCATGTGGTAAGTCACTGGGCATGGGTGGCCTGCAGCCAGAGCATGGGGATAGGGTAGTGCAGGTGCCAGCTCCAAGCAGGTGAGGTTGCACACAAAGTCTGCTGCACAGGACTTAGATGGGGAAGCCTACAGAAGAAGGCAGATGGGTATGCACACTGAAATGCTTGGTGCATTGGCAGGCCTGACAGAAAGCCTGAGCGCAATGCCAAGGAACATGGTGGAGTCTGGCACCAGCCTTGTACAAGGCTTTGCACAGAGCTTTAGGCCCATGAGTTCTAGCATGGAAGTGATGGGCAATTCCATTAGAGCACTTGTGACCCCAACCATCATGCAGTGTCTGATGGCCGATGTCTCAGCTTGCATTGCAGCACAAGCAACATCCACCTAAGGCCTGAGTGTTGCAATGGAAGCTAAAACTTCTGTCACACCATCTCAGACTGCTCTAATGCAGGTTCTGCTTCCTGCCATACAAGCTCAGACTGCTGCCATCATGGTTGTGTTTACCAGTGCTGAAAGGGTCTTGCAGATTTCTAGGACTGGTGAGGTGTGCCCTGTGGAAGTGGCAGTGGCTCCATGGAGCATGAACCTGCTGTCCTCTCTCAGCATTCATTCTCTCACCACTACCACTCTGCCAGTGCCCTTGCTGTTGTCTGTCAGCCAGCCTGCGCAGACTGCAGCCGTCCATGCCAAGGTGTTGCAGTCCACAGTCGGACCTTCTAGCCCTAGAGTGGTTTGAGGTCGCCCTGCAAGTCCAGCTGCAGTCACCCCACTGAAAGTCAGCAACCTTCCACCAGCCATGCTGCAGCCACTGGGGGAGCACTATTTAGGAAGACTAGAATTGGTCACGACATTGAAAGACACACACTTAGGGAATGCACAAGGGTGAATATTTGACTCGTGTGTAATATTTAAGGCTTGGCTCAGTTCACTTGAAAAAATATTGATTGTTTCATTTCATTATCAAATATTTTTTCCAATCAAGTAGAATACTTCATTGACCAGATCATACAGGTCTTCCGACCTGCCCGCTCCTTCCTGCACCGGTTGGGTTATGTATGGAGAAAGAGTCAGACTGAACACTATGAGCTCAAAGTAAAGTGTGACCTTAGTCTTTTATTGCAGGTCTCTAGAGTGCCTCTCCAACCTGTGAGGCCTTCTTAAATACCTGTGCTCTCAAGAGATTATGGAATCCCTTGGGACTCCAGGGGATGAGCCCTCTGGTGGCTGTACAGAGTATATACAAGTTTACACATATAACAGGTTGCCCAAAGATCAGGAGCGTGGGACTGAAGTGCAACCAAAAACTGAGAAATAGCCCCTTCATAAATTGGAAGAGGGGCTGCAGCCTCTTATACTGTGTATACATAGAACATGGACACCTCCAGACCACAGAAATTGCAGGCAGCCTGGGAGTCTGTCAAAGGACTTTAAAAATTGTTGCACAGGACTGCTCCATGCAATACCCACCACATCAAGTCCCCAATAGGAAAGGGGAGGACTCCCGCGTAGAGAGCCCTCCACTGGGGACCCTCCCTCCTCCTCTTGATGGCATGCCTGGATGCCAGATGAAGACGACCAAGTGTAGTGTGTGCAAGAGCAGCCCATACAGGAAACCCTTCTGTGCAGAACGGAAAGGCACAGAAGGGATCTCCAAGGGATGGCTCAAGCTGTGAAGCGCCTGCTCCCGAGGTAGGTTTCAAGACCTTGTGCCGATGCAAAATTCGGTCCGATTGAGGGTCAGCTCAGATTAGATCGCTTCACACAGTTGAGCCTCCTCGACAAACGTAGTGGAGTCAGGGCTGAGTGTTGCTGCTTTTAGCATCTTGACGGCTTTGGCTGCAAACTGGATGCCGTGCTGGAACATGCGCTGTGCCAGCTCCTCTGGCAACATCCAGCTCGCTCCTCCACCGTCCAGTATGCCCTGACTGCTCACCTTGCCAGCCAGGGACCTCCCCTTCATAAGCCACCTGAAACTGCGATCATGGAGGCGCGGATTCCTGAATAGTGACTCCCGGAAGATAGCCGCTGCTCCTGATGGGGAATAACTCTGGCTGGAGATGACCGTAAACCAGATCCTGATCAGTTTCTGGTAAAAGACAGGCGGCTCCTGCAAGGAGGCACAGCTACACCCTAGTTTTATAAACAAGACTTATGTGTTGTAATTGAGGCTGTGCAGCTGGCAGGAGAAATACATCGCCAGCGCACACCATCTAGGAGGATTCTCAACATACAGGTATCGCTGTAGGGTCTGAAGACGGAAAGTCGCAGCCTGGGTACGCAAGCACACCAGCGCCTAACCAGCTTCCTTAAGTGGGAGACTCAAAACTACAGCAGAGACTCAATGCTTCTTTTTGTTCCGGAAGAAGTCAACCAGCTTCTTTTGTATCTTGGCGACAAACTCAGGGGGAGGGATTAATGTAACCAACTGGTATCACAGCGGCCACCAGTTGATTTATGATTAGCACTTGATCCCTGTAGGATAGCAGTCCTGTCCAACGCCTTAGGCGAGCGGTGACTTTAAACTCCAGCTCTTGCCAGTTCGCCAGCCAGGCTTCCTCAGCAGGGCTTCGGTAGGCTCCCAGGTAGGAGGCGAAGAGCGGTACTCCAGGCAAAAGGCCGGAACTCCTCAGGCAGGGAGTTCACCTGCCACTAACCCACCAGGAGTCCAGAATATGTCTCCCATTTGACCCTGGCAGAGGACATGGCGGAGTAGACCTGCTGGCACTCGCGCATCCTCCACAAGTCAACGGGATCTGTGACCATGAGGAGCCGTCGTTGACATAAGCCAAGAGGATGACCTCCACGCCTGGCCCTTGCAGTCCTGTCAACCTCTCCCACAAGAGGCGCAGGAAAGGCTTCACACAGATGGCATATAACTGGCCGGACATGGGGCATTGTTGACGCACCCCTCTCCCAAAGCAAAAGTGTGCCATCAAAGACCCGGTTAACCTCAGTCAGGCACTTTGCGGCGGTGTACAGAAGTTGGATCAGGGTGTCACAAGACATCCCGAACCCAAATGCACACAGAGTCCCAAAGTGGTGCTCATGATCCACCCTGTCGAACACCTTCTCCTGATCGAGGGAAAGGAAAGCGACTGACAGACAAGCTCTCTGGAAATGGTGGACCGGGTCCCAGACTAGATGGATGTTGCCATGGATGGTCCGACCATGTAGGACTGGTCAAGGTAGATCATGTGGGCCAAACGGTGCCAAGGTGAGCATACATGGCCCTGACAAAGATCTTGTTGTCGGTGCTGAGGAGGGAGGCCGGCCACCAGTTCTTAAGTAGGCAGAGATCACCTCTCCTGGGCAGGAAGATGATAACTGCCCTGCATCAAAAGAGGCATCTCCCCAATCACCAAACTTTTCCCCCAGGCCCTGCAGAACTCCACAGTCAGCCCATCCAGCCCCGGGGACTTGCCGCTCGAGAGCTGGCCAAAGGCACTGGTCAGCTCTGCCAATCTTAGCGGAACATCAAACTGTTAGACGGTCTCCGGGTCGACCTTCGGTAGGTCCTCCCACAAAACTCTGCAAGCATCCTTGTTGGACGGATCCGGAGAGAGCAGAGCCCTATAATGGACATGGGCCTCGGCACTGATGCCCGAGACCAGGTATCCATTGTCTGCCAACATCTGCAAGAGCTGCTTATGGACTCCCTGCATTTGTTCGTGAATCATCATCAACAAAGGCAGTCCCTCGAAATCGAACAAGAATTGCGTCCACTCTAAAAGTGAGTTTTTAGGTGACTGAACTGTCCAAAATGGGAATTACCATCTGTCACAGGTGAGTGGGACAGGTTTGCAGCACGCTCCTTCCGCTGCCTGTGCTTGCTTTCTGCATGCTCTCGCCAATGAAACTCGAGGTGCTCAGCGCCCTCCCTGATACTCTTCCTCCACTTAGAGCGGTCTTTGGCCAGGGACTCCCAGGTGTCGGTGGGGATGTTGCACTTTATCAAGGAGGCTTTGGGGGTGTCCTTGTAACGTTTCCTCTGCCCACCTGGGACTTGCTTAATATGTAGGAGTTCCGAGTAGAGCGCTAGGCTTTGGGAGTCTTGTGTCAGGCATGCGAACAATGTGGCCCGCTCAATAGAGCTGGCCGAGTGTGGTCAGTGCTTCGATGATGGGGATATTGGCCTAATCGAGGACACTAACGTTGGTGCATCTGTCCTCCCAGGGGATTTGCAGGATCTTGTGGAGATATCGTTGGTGGTATTTCTCCAGCGATTTGACATGTCTACACAATATGGTCCACGTCTCATTCAAGAGGGTGGGTATCACTACAGCCCTGTAGACCATGAGCTCGGTGGCAGTTATGAGGGCCTGATCTTCGAACACTCTCTTCCCCAGGCAGCCGGAGGCTGCGCTGGCACACTGGAGGCGGTGTTGAACCTTGTCGTCGATGT
The DNA here is from genome assembly GCF_044704955.1 of Pristiophorus japonicus. Lineage (NCBI taxonomy): Eukaryota > Metazoa > Chordata > Chondrichthyes > Pristiophoridae > Pristiophorus > Pristiophorus japonicus. The sequence goes on along the minus strand of NC_091981.1, from coordinate 155,723,613 downwards.
CTGCCCTTGCTGATAATAGTCTCCCGAGATATGGAAGGTGGTCCACATTGTCCAGGGCCATGCTGTGGATCTTGATAACTGGCAGGGCAGTGCTGTGTGGCGGGGTTAGGTTGGTGGTGGACCTTTTTCTTACAGATGTTTAGTGTAAGGCCCATGCTTTCGTACGCCCGAGTGAAGATGTTGACTATGACTTAGAGTTCAGTCTCTGAATGTGCGCAGACGTAAACGTCATCCGCGTACTGTAGTTCGACGACATAGGTTGGGGTGGTCTTGGATCTGGCCTGGAGTTGACGCAGGTTGAACAGGTTCCCACTGGTTCTGTAGTTTAGTTCCACTTCAGCGGAGAACTTGTTGAGCGCAAGGTGGAGCATTGCAGCGAGGAAGATTGAGAAGAGGATTGGCGCGATGACGCAGCCCTACTGGACCCCGGTCCGGACATGGATTGGGCCTGTGATGGATCCGTTGGTCAGAATCATGGCTTGCATGTCATCATGGAGCAGGCAACATCCTTTTGGGGGCAACTGAAATGGAGGAGGACGCTGCAAAGACCCTCACGGTTGACGGTGTCAAAGGCCTTTGTAAGGTTCAAGGCGGCCATGTACAAGGGTTGGTGCTGTTCCCTGCATTTTTCTGACAGCTGTCGCACCATAAAGATCATGTCCATTTTACCCCGTAATGGACGAAATCTGCACTGTGACTCCAGGAGGAGCTCCTCAGCCACAGGGAGAAGACGGTTGAGGACGATTCTAGCGATGATTTTCCCAGAGGCGGATAACAGGGAGATTCCTCTGTAGTTGCCGCAGTCGGACTTGTCCCCTTTTTTTTTAAAAAGAGGGTCACGATTACAGCATCTCTGAGATCTCCCGCATGCTCTCCTCCTTCCAGATGAGAAAGATGAGGTCATGCATTTGTGCCAATAGTGCCTCTCCCCCATACTTTAGTGACTCAGCGGGGATTCCATCTGCTCCCTTTGTGTCTTCTTGTGAATAGAAGAAGGGTGAGCCGCAATCCAGGTCCTGGAGGAACTGGATCCGCTACCTCACGTACACATTTCATGACTTGATGAGCTGCAGGTCCTTCAGCATGCCCTTCTTCGCTTCATACACCTTCCGCAGGGCCGGGTCTTCCACGACTTGACCGAGCCAGAACTCCAGGTCAAGCACCTCCTTCTCCAACCATGTGTCTCTTGGTCCACCCCTTCACGTACTCTTGACAGAAGAGACCGAGGTAAGCCTAGCACATGTCCTGTTGACTTGTGGAGGTCAAGGAGGGGAAGCCCCCTTGCTTCCTTCTCCAGTCAGTCCAGATTCGATGGAAGGAATCCCGGAAACTCTTGTCCTCCAGCAGCAGGTTGTTAAAATGCCAGTTTACGAACCCCACCCACACGTGGAGCGCAATGAGCTCTGCCCATACCAGGTGCTGGTCTGAACATGGCACCGGCTGCATGGAAACTGCCGGAAGGCAGGAAACATATGCCCGGGAAATGTAAAGGCAGTCATTTCTGGACCTCCCTCCTCCAGACTTCACGTGAGTGAAGGCGATGGGGTCGGAATGGAGATTTTGCCAGACATCCACCAAGTGGAAGGACCCGACCAAGTCCCTCAACTCCCCCATGGGTGCCGTGCTGTGCAGGGCACCAGATTGGTCCCTCACCTCGAGGGTGCAGTTGAAATCCCCTCAGAGGATAATGCACTCACCGATGTCGATGAAGCCTAAAAGACATTTCTTGAAAGAAGCGCACTTGCAGTGCACCAGTCTGGTCAGCACGTCACCCAGGCAAACAGCGATGTGGAGAAAGCGACCTGGCACAGGCTCCTGGACCCCCAAGATCTCAGTCGAAAATGTTGGACAAGCAAGATAGCGGTCATGTATCTTACATTATTATATATAACTGTATCCTAACATGCTATACATGACTGTAATAAGATATGACCTGTAACCACCAGCATACCTTACCACCAGGGGTGCACTTGCAAGAGACAGGTATATAAGCACAGGTCTCAGGCAAGTGCAACATTCCAGAGCTGTGAAATAAAGGTGCAGGTCCAGAGTGACCTTGACTTCACTACATGCCTCGTGTGAATCTGTACTGAGGGGACAGGACTTTACAATAGCCTCTCTGCAAGAAGTGGTGGTGAGGTGGCTCACGCGGACCCCTCCTTGCCATTCCAGGAGCTACATAGCCTTGTCTCCCGGAACAGTGTGGGGTTTGCTGCAGAAGCACATGGCATACTTCCCTTCCTTTAGGCTCGAGAAGTTAATAAATCTGCTGCAGTTGATGTTGAGATTGGCTATGGTGATCTTCATAGTACAAACTCTCATTACCCTCTACTCCATCAGCAGCCCAGCGAGGCACAGCTGGTTGTGGCTCATGCCCTTGCTCAGTATCTTAGCACTGGAGCGGACAGACCTGAGGAGCAGCACCTTCTCTGACCACCTGTCGAGGGCCAGCTGGACTTTATTGTGATGACCCAGGCATCTAACCAGTAAGGGGATGAGGGGAGATTCAGTAGGGGGCACGAGGCCATCCACTGCCTCACTGGTGATGGAGAGGCGTGAGTTCTGGGCCCAAAAGAGGCGTGGGCCCAGAGGCAGCACAGGTAAGCTCACACTGCGATATGTGTGCGCACTAGGGCTGGTCTCCAGTCATCTTGGTTAACCCTTGCCACTGAACCAAGACCGTGTGGCGGCTGGTGTGCCGCGGCCACTACATTAAAAAGATCTACGCACAGGCATCTTCCACCCTTCAATATGCAGTTCGGGACCTGGAATATTAGGTCCTTCATCGAAATACCTGTGAACTCATCCCTTTTTAGCGTGGAAGCAAGTCATCCTCGATACGAGGGACTGCCTAAGAAGGTGGTGGTGATGGACTCCAAATCGTCTCCAGTGCCCTCCATTGAGTCACCATCCTCCTCCAGGAGGTCATGGCCAACGGCTGACCTGCACAGGGTGCAGCGAATGGCTTGGTTGCACCAACAGAAGGCGGATATGGAGACAGAGGCTTCAACTAACTAGGAGGTCTCCCTCCGTCTGCATCTCTCCGGGACCAAGGCGCCGCTGCCACAATGCCAGCCCCAGGATCGATGGCTGAGGATTCGTCCCTGGGTTCCTCCGGGGTGCTTGGGACAGAGGGCGATAGCAGTTCAGCTCCCCTGTCTGCCTCAGGTACCGAGCTATAGGGAAACTGGGGAAAGAGCCATCCCAAGTTCCCCCAACAGACCCAGCACAAAAAGAAAATGGAGAAAGAGGGGCCACTTCTTCCCCACCGCCATCCACTGACCCAACGGGTCGGGGTTTCTATTTAACTCGACGACCAGGTCGAGCAACTCCCGGGGGATGTCAGAGTGTAGCTGGGTGAGCTTCACCTCATCGGCCTCGCCCGCCCCAGCATCCAGGATGCCCGACCTGGCGAAGAGTAACGGTGTTAATTTGGCCGGATCCACAGCCCTCTCGATGAGTAGGGTTTCCACCCACCCCAGGGCGGCACAGGCTAGACAGACAGATCTGTCACCCTCCTGAGGGATGGGGAACTCTCGCCGACTGTGCGAGGTGGTGGCGGGAGGGGTGGGGGCGCAGGACCTGCAACAGATGCCGTCTCATCTTCCACGGAGACACATGGGTCCTCCTCCACTTCCAAACAGCAGCACCTTTGTCTATTCCTCAGGGAGGGGTGCAGAGAGGGGGAGACCTCCTTGTTGGCAGAGGCCTCCGCCTCCACATCCTCCTGTTTTTGGCTCCCTATCCCGAGCTTGACCATGGGATGCAAATTTTCTGCAGAAGCAAGCACAATCATGGGCTCGGGCACGGGATGACTCATGGGCACGGGATCGTGCATGACCGCGGGTATGGGACGATATGTGCTCTCCGGTGGGTTCGGCCCGACGTGCTTAGGCTTCCTCCGCTCCTTTCCTCCACACAGACGCTCTCACCCCTCCCCGCAATGACATTGGCCTCTGATGCCCACTGCGCGTTTGATGTTACTGGTACAGGCACAGGCACAGGGACGGGCTCGGGGCAGGTACAGGCACGGGGATGGGCGAGGAAATAGGGGTGGGGCCGGGGGCAGTGACGGTGCCAGCCTTGGCTGCCTTAGTTATTTTGGTGGCCTTGGAGTTGGGGCAGTTTTTATGTACATGCCCCGCCTCCTTGCAGGCATGGAAGCGTACATCATCAGCCATCCAGAAGACGCAGTAGGGAGTCCCCTGGTGGTTAACCATGAATCCACCCTCCGTGCCCTCCTCCCTCGCAGAAGGAGAAGGCATGACGAAGGCTGGCCTCCCTTAAGCCGAGCGGGATCCATGCTATCCACGACCTCACCACCTCCAGTTGACGTAAGTGGGGGAAGACAAGCTTACTGGGGATAAAGGGTGGGACATTGGATACATTTATTCACTGGACGGTGGCAGTAAGGTCCCACACACCATGAGCCCTTTATTAAGGGCCAGGAACACCGCCCGCCCAGACCTCAGGAAGAACACAGCCTTCCCGTACATTCGAGGTGGCAATGATGGCTGAAGGGCCGACAACCCCAGCCATGGCTTTGACGCATGACTCGATGGTCATGTTGGGGTGAGTGTAGCTTTTCAGCCCATATTTTTTGGTGATCAATATGAAAGATGATAGGGCAGCAGGAGTGCATGTAGCTGCCATGCCTGCTTGACCACAGAACTCTTTTTGAGAGGAAACTAAAACATTAAATCGTGGGCCCCGATCTGGGTGACAAACCAAACATTTTCAAGGCCCTTTTGGTTTTTTTTGTGTTTTTGTTTTTTGAGTTTTTTTTTTGGGCACTAAAATCATATTTTTTTCTCCAAGTGCCCCCTATAAAAGGGGAGGGGGACACTAAAAAACACCGGCAATTAAAACAAATTTAAACTTTAAAACATAAAATCAAATTAAAATTTGGTTGCCGAGCGTGATGATGCACTCCAGTCCCTCCGGTGCCCACCTCTCGCGGAAGGCCGCGAGCGTACCGGTGGACACCGCGTGCTCCATTTCTAAGGATAGCCTGGCCCGGATGTACGCGCGGAAGAGAGGCAGGCAGTCGGGCTGAATGACCCCCTCGACCGCCCGCTGCCTGGACCGGCTGATGGCACCCTTGGCCATGCCCAGGAGCAGTCCTACGAGGAGGCCCTCGGACCTACCCGCTCCCCTCCGCACAGGGTGCCCAAAGATCAGGAGTGTGGGACTGAAGTGCAGCCAGAATTTCAGGAGCAGCCCCTTTAAATAACAAAACAGGGGCTGCAACCTCGTGCATTCAATAAAAACATGGAACACGGACTCTTCCAGACAGCAAAAATTGCAGGCGGCCTGGGAGCCTGTGAACCGGCTTAAAAATTTATTGCACGGCACTGCTCCGTGCACCACCCTCCAGGCCAAGTCCCCGATAAATAGTGGGAGGACTCCCGCGTAGAGTGCCCTCCATCAGGGACCACCGCCTCCTCCGGACGGCAAGATGGAACGCCATGGCGTGTCCAGACGGCAGGCGAGGATGGCAAAGTTGAGAGTGTGCAGGAGCAGTCCGTACAGGAAACCCCTCCGCGCGAAACTGAAAGGCACGGAGGGAATTTCCTCGAGGCGGCTCAAATTGTGAGGCGCCGGCTCCCGAGGGAGGTTCCGGGGTTTGGCGCCGATGAGGAATTCCGTCCGGACGGGGGTCAGTTTGGACGGGATCTCCCCACGTGCTTGAGCCTCCTCGATGCACCAAATGGAGTCAGGGCCCAGAGCTGTTTTTAGCGACTCGATGGCATCGGCAGCGCGGCGGACGACGGCCGAATTTAGGCGCCATGCCAGCGCGTCTGGCGCCATCCAGCCCACTCCTCCGCCATCGAGCAGGTCCCTGACCCTGGTCACCTCACCAGCCACAGACCTCTCGTCCGACTGCCACCTAAAACCTCGGTCGTGGAGGTATGGATTCCCGAGCAGCGGCTCCTGCAGGACAGCCGCCACTCCAGCCGGTGGAGAGCTGCGCTTGGTGGAGACATTGTTCCAGACCCTGATGAGTTCCTTGTAAAAGACAGGCAGCTCCTGGAAGGCGGTCCTGATGCCCCCCGAGCTCACAAACAGAAGCTGCGTGTCGTAGTTGAGGCCGTGCTGCTGGCTGAAGAAATAAGTCGCCAGAGCACGCCACCTAGGAGGGGGCTCGACTTAAAGGTATCTCTGCAGGGTTTGAAGACGGAAAGTCGCGAGCTGGGTGCTGACGCACACCAACGACTGACCGCCCTCCCCAAGCGGGAGACTCAAGACCGCGGCAGCGACCCAATGCTTCCTGTTGTTCCAGAAGAAGTCCACCAGCTTCTTCTGTATCTTGGTGACAAATGCAGGGGGAGGGGTCAAAGTGACCAGCCGATACCACAGCATGGAGGCCACCAGCTGGTTTATGACTAGCGCTCAACCCCTGTAGGACAGCACTCGGAGCAGTCCTGTCCAGCGCCCGAGGCGAGCGGCGACCTTGGCCTCCAGCTCTTCCCAGTTCGCCGGCCAGGCTTCCTCATCAGGGCTAAGGTAGACTCCCAGATAGAGGAGATGGGTCGTGCTACAGGCAAAAGGCCTGAGCTCCTCTGTCAGGGAGTCCACCCGCTACTGACCCACCAGGAGTCCGGAACATTTCTTCGAGTTGATCCCGGCGGAGGATGCGGCCAAGTAAATCTCCTGGCACTCACGCATCCTCCGCAGGTCAGCGGGATCCTACCGCGAGGAGCACGTCATCGGCGTAAGCCGAGAGGACGACCTCCACGCCCGGCCCTTGCAGAGCCAGTCCCGTCAACCTCATCCGCAGGAGGCGCAGGAAAGGCTCCACGCAGATGGCATATAACTGGCCGGACATGGGGCATCCCTGGCGCACCCCTCTCCCAAAGCGAAGGGGCGCCGTCAAGGACCCGTTAACCTTTATCAGACACTCCACGGCGGCGTACAAAAGTCGGATCCGGACGATGAAATGCGTCCCGAACTCGAAAGCGCGCAGAGTCCCGAACAGATAGTCGTGATCCACCCTGTCGAACGCCTTCTCTTGGTCGAGGGATAGGAAGGCGACCGACAGACCAGCCTCCTGGGAATGATGGATGAGGTCCCGGACCAGATGGATGTTATCGTGGATTGTCCGGCCCGGGACCGTGTGGGAGTGGTTGGGGTGGATCATGTGGTCCAGCACGGTGCCAAGGCAAGCAGACATCGCCCTGGCAAGATTTTGTAGTCCATGCTGAGGAGGGAGACCGGGCGCCAGTTCTTAAGGAGGCAGAGATCCCTTTCTTCGGCAGCATGACGATGACTGCCCTGCGCCAAGAGAGGGGCATCTCCCCGGTCGCCAGACTTTCTCCCAGGACCCGTGCGTAGTCGCCCCCCAGGACATCCCAGAACGCCCTGTGGAACTCCACGGTCAGCCCGTCCAGCCCCGGGGCTTCTCCCCTCGAGAGCCGGGCGAGGGCACCGGTCAGCTCCGCCAGGCTTAGCGGAGCTTCCAGATTTTCGGCGCCCTCCGGGCCGACCTTTGTCAGATCCTCCCACAAAACTCCACGCGCTTCCTCGCTGGATGGGTCCGGAGAGAACAGAGCCCCGTAATATTCACGGGCCCTGTTGTTGAAGCCCTCCGGATCAGAGACGAGAGAGCCGTCGTCGGCCAGCAGCGTCAAGAGCTGCTTATGTACACTCTGTCTTATTTCCAGCGAGTCGAAGAAGGGGGAGCCGCGGTCCAGATCCCGCAGGAACCGGATCCACGACCTCACGAACGCGCCTCGGGACCAGACGAGCTGCAGGTCCTTCAGCGCGGCCTTCTTCGCTTCGTACACCATCCACAGGGCCGTGTCCTCGACGACTTGACCGAGACGGGACTCCAGGTCGAGCACCTCTTTTTCTAGGCGCCCGACCCTGGCCGCCCGCCTCTTGGTCGACCCCCTCGCGAACTCTTGACAGAAGACGCGGACGTGAGCCTTGCCCACGTCCCACCATAGCCTCAAGGAGGTGAAGCCCCCCTGCTTCCTTCTCCAGTTGGCCCAGAAACGATGGAACGAGTCCTGGAACCGCACGTCCTCCAGCAGCTGGTTGTTAAAATGTCAGTGCGCGGAGCAAAGCGAGCTCCGCCCACACCAGGTGGTGGTCCGAACACGGCACCGGCCGCATGGAGGCCACAGGGACGCAGGAAACGTATGCCCGAGACACGTAAAGGCGGTCGACTCTGGACCATTCTACTCCAGGCCTCACCCAAGTAAAGGCGCTGGAGTCGGGATGGAGATTTCGCCAGACGTCCACCAAGTCGAAGGACCCGACCAGGACCCTCAACTTCTCCATCGCCGTCATGCTCTGCGGGGCACCAGAGCGGTCCCTCGCCTCGAGGGTGCAGTTATAATCCCCCCCCAAGGACAATGCAGTCGCTGACGGAGCCAAGATGAGCGGACACTTCTTCGAAGAAACGCACTTGCCGCGGGCCGGGCTGAGGGGCGTACACGTTCACGAGATGGAGCGGCACGTCCCCCAGGCGAACCGTGACATGCAGCAAGCGGCCTGGCACGGGCTCCTCGACCCCCAAGATCTCCGGCTGAAAATGCGGGACCAGCAAGATGGCCACCCAAGAAGTGGCGGTGAGGTGGCTCATGCGGACATCTCCTTGCCATTCCAGGAGCCACGTGGCTTCGTCTCCCGGAACGGTGTGGGTTTCTTGCAGGAAGCACACCGCATATTTCCCCTCCCACAGGAGCGAAAATTTGTTAAATCTGCGGCGTGCCACTCTGCCGCTGTTGATGTTGAGGCTGGATATGGTTATCTTCATGACAAAAGCAGAGTGCAACCTCTACCTAACCTATTGTGGGGGGGGGGCGGGAAAGAGTGGAGTCATTTGTTGACCTCCACTCCTTCAGCAGCCCAGCGAGGAACCTTTTGAGCCGGCGCAGCTCAAGGCCTTGCGCCTTTGATAAGGGCCCGCCCGCGGCTATGATTTTAGCGGCGGCGCGGACGGACGCGATGAGCAGCCCCGGCTCGGACCATCTTTTCAGGGCCAGATGGGCTCGGTTGCGGCGACCCTGGCTCTGGACCAAAAAGTCCCGGAGTTCCTCTACGGGAATGAGGGGGGACTCAGCGGCGGGCACGAGGAGATCCACCGCCTTACTGGCGATGGACTCGAGATCTTCTCCCGAGTCCCCCACCGAGTCCCCGTCCCCCTCCGGGAGGTCGCCGCCAGCAGCCGGCCCATCGACCGCACGAGGTACGGCAAACAGCTCTGCCCCGATCCCACCCCCAGGATCGTCGGCAGAGGAGTCCCCACTGGGCTCTTTTAAAAGCGGTGCTGGGTCGGGAAGCGACAGCGGAAGGGGTTCCTCCTCCGCCCCAGAAACCGGGGAACATGGAGAGACCTGGTTTTGGAAATTCTCCAGGTCTACCCAGTCCCCCAGCTCCAAAGTAGGGGGCGAGGGTTGTTGTTCTTCCCCCTCCCCGCCGCCACCCCCCGGCCCAGCGTGTACAGAATCATTAAAATTGTTAACATTTTGTGTTTCTTCCGGGTCGAGCGACTTCTGGGGGAAGTTGGTTAATTGCTGGGCGGGCTCAGGTTCGGACTTTTCGGCCCCGCCCACCTCAGTCCCCGGGACGCTCGACCCGGCGGCTACGCATTCCTCTGCTGGCCCCACACCCCCCATGGCAGGCAGATCTTCCACGCCATCCCCGGGAGGCAGAGGCTGGGCAGCCTCAACTGCCCCACCCTCCCCGGGGACAGATTCCTCTTGCCTACGGCGCAGTTTAGGGGCGCTGGTGGGGGACGCGGGACACGTGGCGGGCACTGACTCCTCCGCGGAGGGATGTTGTTCCCCCTCCGCCTCATTGGAGCGGCGCCTCCTTTTGTTCCTGGGGGCGCACGGAGGCAGGGAGACCTCCATGTCTGCCGAGGCCTACCGCTCCACCCCCTCCTTTTTCTTATCTTGCCCATGGCCGAGCCCCTCTGTGATATTGGTCAAGGGCTCGGACACGGGCTCAGGGCACCCCGTGCTCGCCGGTGACAGGGTTGGGCTGAGCGCGGTGATCAGACTGTCTGGCGCACCGAGGGGACCCACCTCGAGATGTTTCACCTTCCTCCGCGCCTTCTTTCCGGCCGGACGCTCTCCCTCCCCCCCGCCGGAGGCCGTGAAAACAAAGGCCCCCGACGATGCCCGCGCACCCACAGCTCCCTGCACGCGGACGCTACTAGGGGGAGGGGTGGCGGCGGCGCCAGCCTTGGCCGCCCTCGGTGGTTTGGCAGCCTTGGAGGTGGGGCAGTTCTTACGAACGTGCCCCACCTCCCTGCAGGCATGGCACCGCACGCCGTCCGACGTCCAGAAGACGCCGTAGGCAGTCCCCTCGTGCACCACATTAAAACTACCCTCTGTCATCTCCTCCCGCGCCAGCCGGACAAAGAGCTGGCGGCGGAAGGAGAAGACGTGGCGCAGGCTGTTCTCCCTGAGGCCGAGCGGTATGGGGTTGATCCCTGACCTTACCTCCCCCAGTTGGTGTAGGTGAGGGAGGAGGAGCCCAGCGGGAACAAAGGGCGGGACGTTAGAAAGGATGACCCCCTGCGCGGTGGCCTCGAGAGGGTCCACCGGCAGGAACGTCCCGCCCACCGTGATCCCCTTTTCAAGGGCCAGGGACACCGCCCACTCCGACCCCAGGAAGAATACAGCCTTCCCAGACATCTTGGAGGCTGCGACAATGGCCGAGGGGTTGACTACCCCAGCCATCGCCCGCACGTACTTCTCGATGCTCATTGTGGGGTGAGTGTAGCTCTTGACCCCGTGTTTTTTTGTTTTCAGTCTGAATGGTGGCAGGGCAGCAGGAGGCGCCATGGATGTGGACGCCGCCTGCGCGTACATCTTAGCTGGCCCTGCCAGCGGCGTGGATGGGGTCGCCATTACGGGGTCCCTTTAAGGGCTACACCCACCCCAAAGTCACAGGCCTTAATGTTCTTAAATTGGCCTCGTTTAAGTGTATGAGCAGAGGAGCTCACAATGAGGCACATCTCTTCCCGAGTTGACAATTGGGGAGGGGCCTTGCTCCCTCTGCTCCGTTGTCTTAATTGTTTTTTCAATTAGGAGGGAAGGGCTCTGAGAGAGAGAGGGGAGAGACAAAGAGGGTGACAGAGGAAGAGTGAGGGGTGGGAAAGAGGGAAGCACCGAGGGCAGGTCTCCCCTCACAGCAATGGGTGGGTGTTTTCTTTGGGGTGCACTCCCCAGATGATGGAAAAAATAGCAAGACACAGTCTTTAGGATGGTCTTCGGGTGGGGGGAGAAGATGTCTTCACCTGGGGCAGCTGGAACCACCCAGGCACACACTCCCAACGATGTTAAATAGGGTGATTAATCAGTCTTCAGCCAGGTAGCTCCAGCTTCCCAGGCTAGGCAATGTGGGAGGGGTGCTTCAGTGGTGTGTGGGGCCTAGCTGTAAGCAAGACCCCCACACACACTTCCACACACACACACCCCCCGCGATGTTCCGGCCCTCGAAATGATCTTCTTTCCTCCCCCCACCGATACAACAAAGACTTTAGGGGAATGCACCAAAACACACCCACCTTTGGTTGATGAAGTTTCTCCCTCCTTCCACACTGGATAGTTGTTGTTCTTTTTCCCCCTCTCTCCAACTCTCTGCAGCAGTATTAAAGTTGTTGAGTTTTCTGCTCTCCTCCTCTCCCTCTGGATGAATTGGAATTGTAGTAAGCCCCTTCCTCCTCTTCCTGGGCTGGTTCACAGGTCTCACAAAGGTCTTCCAGGCAGGAGCAACAGCAGCAAGCTCCTTCTCTCACAGCAGCACAGCTCCAACTGATTAGGCCACGCCTCCAACAGCTCCACCATTGGTCCACAGATTGCCTGAAAGTCGCAGGCCAGCTGGATAAGGTGGTTAAGAAGGCATACGGAATGCTTGCCTTTATTGTTCAAGGCATAGAATATAAGAGCAGGGAGTTTATGCTTAAATTGTATAGCACTTTGGTTCGGCCACAGCTGAAATACTGCGAGCAGTTCTAGTCGCCGTATTATAGGAAGGACATGATTGCACTAGAGAGGGTGCAGAGGAGATTTACTAGGATGCTATCTGGAATGGAGAATCTTAGTTATGAGGACAGATTGGATAGGCTGGGTTTATTCTCATTGGAACAGAGGAGGTTGAGAGGAAACCTCATTGAGCTGTACAAAATATTGAGGAGCCTGGACATCGTGGATAGTAAGGGTCTATTTCCATTGGTGGAGAGGTCTAGTATGAGGGGGCATAGTTTTAAGGTGGTTGGTGGAAGGTTTAGAGGGGATTTGAGGGGGGACTTCTTTATGCAGAGGGATGTGGGGATCTGGATTTCGCTGCCTGGAAGAGTGGTGGATGCAGAAACCCTCTTTTTTTTTAAAAAGAGATGGTTGGATGGGCACTTAAAGTGCAGCAACCTGCAGGGTTATGGACCTGGAGCTGGTAATTGAGATTAGACTGGATGACCTTTTGTTGGACGGAGCAGATATAATGGTAAGTACTGCAGGGAATATAGAATACGACCAGGGTGATTTCCTGGACTAGTTTCGATCGCCTGGATGGGTTGGAGAGGAATTTTCCCAGATTTTTTTCTCCCTCAATTGGCCTGGGTTTTTATCTGGTTTTTGCCTCTCCCAGGAGATCACATGGCTCCAGTTGGGGTGGAGTGTAGAATGTTTCACTATAAGGCGTGTCGCAGTTGTGGTGAGGCGGATTGGTTGGGCTGGGTGCTCTTTGCCTTTCCATCATTGTTCATAAAGTTTATATATAACCTTTAGGGCTGCTGACCAAGGGCTGTGTGGCTCTTTGTCGGACGGCGCGGACACGATAGGCCGGAATGGTCTCCTTCTGCGCTGTAAATTTCTATATGTCCTTGCTTGCCCCATCACCGGTGAAGATGGAGTTGCCATTGCTATTAATAAAGGGCTACACTCACCCCAGGTTTTAGGCCCGAGACTAATATGGCCTTTCGTTCAAACAGCGGGTTTTAGAAAAAAAAGGGAAAAACACCTCCCCCTGCAGCGTCAGGATGGGGGCGCCTTCTCCCCTCTGTTCAACAAAGGTAAAGGAAACAATAATATCAACAAAGGGAGAAGTTGCCTTTCAAAAGTGAGAGACAGACAGAGAGAGAGAGACAGAGAGACAGACAGATAGACAGAGAGAGAGAGACAGAGAGACAGAGAGACAGAGAGAGACAGACAGAGAGAGAGACAGACAGACAGAGAGAGAGAGACAGACAGACAGAAACAGACAGAGACAGAGGGAGAGACAGACAGACGGAAGGAAGAGAACTACAGTGGTGGGGTCACCACTCAAAACAAGGCTTGATGGGCAGGTGGGTGTTGCAGGGGTGCACTTTCTAGTTGTTAGGATGTTCTTGGGAGGGGGAAGAGATCTCTTCAATCAGGACAGCTGGAACTGCCCAGGCACAATCCTCCACCAAGTATTGGCAATGGGAATAGAAAGAAAAAGCTTCACCCAGGCATCTCCAGCTGTCCCGGGCCAGGCAATGGTGGGGGGCTGTGGGTGCAGCCAAGTTGATTTTGAAAGAGCACACACACACACACACACACAGACCCCTCACGATCTTTTTCAGCCTTTATCTTCTTTCCATCCCCCACCTACAGATAATAGTCTTGGGGAAAGTGCACCAACACCCACTTTATGTTCATCTTTAGTTGGTAGTGGTCTTCATCCTTCGAAGTAGATTTTATTTTCTTCCAGTGGTTGTAGAAGTTGCAGTTGTGGTTCTCCCTCACCTAATCATAATCATCATCATCTTAATACGGAGAGCCAAAAAGCAAGCAGGCAATTTGCTCCGCTGCTTTCCAGTAGGATACTAAGCAAATTAATGGGACTAAAGGTGGACAAGTCCCCTGGACCTGGGCTTTAAAAGAAGTGGCTGCAGAGATAGTGGATGCTTTGGTTGTAATCTACCTAAATTCCCTGGATTCTGGGGAGGTCCCAGCGGATTGGAAAACCGCAAATATAACGCCACCATTTAAGAATGGAGGAGAAAGAAAACAGGAAACTGAAGATCAGTTAGCTTAACATCTGTCACTGGGAAAATGCTGGAGTCCATTATTAAGATAGCAGTAGCAGGACATTTAGAAAATCATAACATAATCAAGCAGAGTCAGCATGGTTTTATGAAATGGAAATCTTTTGCTGGAATTCTTTGAGGATGTGACGAGCAGGGTGGATAAAGGGGAAACCAGTAGATGTGGTGTATTTGGATTTCCAGAAGGCTTTCGATAAGGTGTCACATAAAAGATTACTGCACAAGATAAGAGCTCACAAGGTTGGGGGTAATATATTAGCATGGATAGAGGATTGGCTAACTAACAGAAAACAGAGAGTCGGGATAATTGGGTTATTTTCAGTTGTAACTAGGGTGCCACAAGGATCAGTGCTAAGGCCTCAACTATTTACAATCTATATTAATGAATTGGATGAAGTGACCTAGAGTAATCTAGCCAATTTGCTGATGATACAAAGATAAAATTAAAAAGCAAATTATTATTTAAATGGAGAGATTACAAAGTGCTGCGATACAGAGGGATCTGGGGGTTCTTGTACATGAAAGACAAAACATTAGTATGCAGGTGCAGCAAGTAATTAGGAAGGCAAATGCAATGTTGGCCTTTATTGCAAGGGAGGTGGAGTATAAAAGTAGGGAAGTCCTGCTACAACTGTACAGGGTATTGGTGAGGCCACACCTGGAGTACCATTTACAGTTTTAGTCTCCTTACTAAAGGAAGGATATACTTGCAATGGAGGTAGTTCAGAAACGGTTCACGAGGTTGATTCCTGAGATGAAGGGTTGACTTATGAAGAAAGCTTGCGCAGATTGGGCCCCTACTCATTGGAGTTTAGAAGAATGAGAGGTGCTCTTATTGAAAAGTGTAAGAGTCTGAGGGGACTTGGCAGGGTGGATGCAGAATGGATATTTTCCCTTGTGGGGAACCTAGAACTAGGGGGCATAGTTACAGAATAAGGGGTCGCCCATTTAAAATAGAAGTGAAGAGGAATTTCTTCTCCCAAGGGTCGTGAATCTTTGGAATTCTCAATCCCAGAGAGCAGTGGAGGCTGGGTCATTGAATATATTTAAGGTGGAGCTAGACAGATTTTTGAATGATAAGGAAGTCAAAGGTTATGGGGAGGGTGCGGGGAAGTGGAGATGAGGCAAAGATCAGATCAGCCATGATCTTTTGAAAGGCGGAGCTGGCTTGAGGCGGGGGGAGCTCGGAGCAGCGCGAGTCCGGGGTTGTCGAGAGGCCTATAAAGGCCAGCGGGAGTCGGGCAGTTCGAGCAGTCGGTCGAAGAGGCGGGAGCTCGGAGCAGCGCGAGTCCAGGGTCGTCGAGAGGCATACCGGTGCAGCTGCAGTGGGGACAGAAGGCAAAAAAGTAAATAGAAATCGAAAGGTGACGTTACAGCCAAGGGGGTAAGTGATTGGTAAGTAGTTTTTCTTTTTCTTTTCTATATATCAGTAAGTAACATTTAGCATTGTTGTTGCCAAATTAAGTTAATCTAGGGGTTAAGTCATGGCAGGAGAGCTTGGACACGTGTTATGCTCCTCCTGTACTATGTGGGAAATCAAGGAAGCCGCCGGTGTCCCTGATGACTACGCGTGCGGGAAGTGTATCCGCCTCCAGTTCCCGACTGTCCGCGTTGCGGAATTGGACTGCGGGTGGATTCACTCTGAAGCATCCACGATGCTGAGAATGACGTGAATAGCACGTTTAGCGAGTTGGTCTCACCGCAGGTAAAAGGTACACAGCCAGATAGAAAATGGAAGACCAACAGGAAGAGCAGTGCAAGGAAGGTCCTGCAGGGGTCCCCTGCGGTCATCCCCCTGCAAAACAGATACACCGCTTTGGGTACTGTTAAGGAGGATGTCTCATCAGGGGAGAGCAGCAGCAGCCAGGTTCATGGCACCGTGGCGGACTCTGCTGCACAGAAGGGCAGGAAAAAGAGTGGGAGAGCAATAGTGATAGGGGATTCAATTGTAAGGGGAATAGACAGGTGTTTCTGTGGCCACAACCGAGACTCCAGGATGGTATGTTGCCTCCCTGGTGCAAGGGTCAAGGATGTCTCGGAGCGGGTGCAGGACATTCTGAAAAGGGAGGCTGAACAGCCAGTTGTCATGGTGCACATTGGTACCAACGATATCGGTAAAAAACGGGATGAGGTCCTACGAGACGAATTTAAGGAGCTAGGAGCTAAATTAAAAAGTAGGACCTCAAAAGTAGTAATCTCGGGATTGCTATCAGTGCCACGTGCTAATCAGAGTAGGAATCGCAGGATAGCTCAGATGAATATCTGGCTTGAGCAGAGGTGCAGCAGGGAGGGATTCAAATTCCTGGGGCATTGGAACCGGTTCTGGGGGAGGTGGGAACAGTACAAACTGGACGGTTTGCACCTAGGCAGGACCGGAACCAATTTCCTAGGGGGAGTGTTTGCTTGTGCTGTTGGGGAGGAGTTAAACAAATATGGCAGGGGGATGGGAACCAATCCAGGGAGACAGGAGGAAACAAAATGGAGACAGAAGCAAAAGACAGAAAGGAGATGAGTAAAAGTGGGGGGGAAGAGAAACCCCAAGGCAAAAAACAAAAAGGACCACTGTACAGCAAAATTCTAAAGGGTCAAAAAGTGGAATCAAAAGGCAAGCCTGAAAGCTCAGTGCCTCAATGTGAGGAGTATTCGGAACCCAGAAGAGGGCTCTGAGCTAGTTAGAGTGGGTGAGAGCGCAGATGAACAGGACGCCAAGGAAGAATGCAAAAGGCAGGAGGCAACAGAGCAGAGTAGCACTGGGGTAAGTGTAAACCACAAGGTGATAGGAAGGGACAATATGGTTGAATATAAAGGGGCTGCAGGAGGGGTCAAAACTAAAAATCATGGTTTAAAAACTAGTATTAAAATACTCTACCTAAATGCACGCAGTATTCGAAATAAAGTAAATGAGTTGACGGCACAAATCATTACAAATGGGTATGATTTGGTGGCCATTACAGAAACATGGTTGCAGGGTGGCCAAGACTGGGAATTAAATATACAGGGGATCTGACAATTCGGAAGGATAGACAAGGAGGGAAAGGAGGTGGGGTAGCTCTGTTAATAAAGAATGATATCAGGGCAGTTGAGAGAGATGATATTGGCTCGAATGAACAAAATGTTGAATCATTGTGGGTGGAGTTTAGAGATAGTAAGGGGAAAAAGTCACTGGTGGGCGTAGTTTACAGGCCCCCAAATAATAACTTCACGGAGGGGCAGACAATAATCGAGGCATGTGAAAAAGGAACAGCAGTAATCATGGGGGATTTTAACCTAAATGTCAATTGGTCAAATCAAATCGCACGGGGTAGCCTGGAGGAGGAATTCATAGAATGCATATGGGGTTGTTTCTTAGAACAGTATGTTACAGAACCGACAAGGGAACAAGCTATCTTGGATCTGGTCCTGTGTAATGAGTCAGTAAAAATAAACGATCTCCGAGTAAAAGATCCTCTCGGAATGAGTGATCACAGTATGGTTGAATTTGTAATACAGATTGAGGGTGAGGAAGTAGTGTCTCAAACGAGCGTACTTTGCTTAAGCAAAGGGCACTACAGTGGGATGAGGGCAGAGTTGGCTAAAGTAGACTGGAAACACAGACTAAACGGTGGCACAATTGAAGAACAGTGGAGGACTTTTAAGGAGCTCTTTCATCGTGCTCAACAAAAATATATTCCAGTGAAAAAGAAGGGCGGTAAGAGAAGGGATAACCAGCCGTGGATAACCAAGGAAATAAAGGAGAGTATCAAATTTAAATCCAATGTGTACAAGGTGGCCAAGATTAGTGGGAAACTCGAAGATTGGGAAAATTTTAAACGACAGCAAAGAATGACTAAAAAAGCAATAAAGAAAGGAAAGATAGATTACGAAAGTAAACTTGCGCAAAACATAAAAACAGATAGTAAAAGCTTTTACCGATATATAAAATGGAAGAGAGTGACTAAAGTAAATGTTGGTCTCTTAGAAGATGAAAAGGGGGATTTAATAATGGGAAATGTGGAAATGGCTCAGACCTTAAACAATTATTTTACTTCAGTCTTCAAAGTGGAAGACAGAAAAACCATGCCAAAAATTGCTGGTCACGGGAATGTGGGAAGGGTGGACCTTGAGACAATCACTATCACTAGGGGGGTAGTGCTGACAGGCTAATGGAACTCAAGGTAGACAGTCCCCTGGTCCTGATGAAATGCAACCCAGGGTATTAAAAGAGATGACGGAAGTTATAGCAGATGCATTCGTTATAATCTACCAAAATTCCTTGGACTCTGGGGAGGTACCAGCGGATTGGAAAGCAGCTAATGTAATGCCTCTGTTTAAAAAAGGGGGCAGACAAAAGGCAGGTAACTATAGGCCGGTTAGTTTAACATCTGTAGTGGGGAAAATGCTTGAAGCTATCATTAAGGAAGAAATAGCAGGACATCTAGCTAGGAATAGTGCAATCAAGCAGACGCAACATGGATTCATGAAGGGGAAATCATGTTTAACTAATTTACTGGAATTCTTTGAGGATATAATGAGCATGGTGGATAGAGGTGTACCGATGGATGTGGTGTATTTAGATTTTCAAAAGGCATTCGATAAGGTGCCACACAAAAGGTTACTGCAGAAGATAAAGGTACGCGGAGTCAGTGGAAATGTATTAGCATGGATCGAGAATTAGCTGGCTAACAGAAAGCAGAGAGTCGGGATAAATGGATCATTTTCGGGTTGGAAATTGATGGTTAGTGGTGTGCAACAGGGATCTGTGCTGGGACCACAACTGTTTACAATATACATAGGTGACCTGGAAGATGGGACAGAGTGTAGTGTAACAAAATTTGCAGATGACACAAAGATTAGTTGGAAAGCGGGTTGTGTAGCGGACAGAGAGAGGCTGCAAAGAGATTTAGATAGGTTAAGCGAATGGGCTAAGGTTTGGCAGATGGAATACAATGTCGGAAAATGTGAGGTCATCCACCTTGGGAAAAAACAACAGTAAAAGGGAATATTATTTGAATGGGGAGAAATTACAATATGCTGCGGTGCAGAGGGATCTGGGGGTCCTTGTGCATGAATCCCAAAAAGTTAGCTTGCTGGTGCAGCAGGTAATCAGGAAGGCGAAAGGAATGTTGGCCTTCATTGCGAGAGTGATGGAGTGCAAAAGCAGGGAGGTCCTGCTACAAATGTGCAGGGTATTGGTGAGGCCGCACCTGGAGTACTGCCTGCAGTTTTGGTCACCTTACTTAAGGAAGGATATACTAGCCTTGGAGCGGGTACAGAGATGATTCACTAGGCTGATTCCGGAGATGAGGGGGTTACCTTATGATGATAGATTGAGTGGACTGGGTCTTTATTCGTTGGAGTTCAGAAGGATGAGGGGTGATCTTATAGAAACATTTAAAATAATGAAAGGGATAGACAAGATAGAGGCAGAGAGGTTGATTCCACTGGTCGGGGAGACTAAAACACAGCCTCAAAATACGGGGGAGCCAATTTAAAACCGAGTTGAGAAGGAATTTCTTCTCCCAGAGGGTTGTGAATCTGTGGAATTCTCTGCCCAAGGAAGCAGCTGAGGCTAGCTCATTGAATGTATTCAAATCACAGATAGATAGATTTTTAACCAATAAGGGAATTAAGGGTTATGGGGAGCGGGCAGGCAAGTAGAGCTGAGTCCACGGCCAGATCAGCCATGATCTTTTTGAATGGCGGAGCAGGCTCGAGGGGCTAGATGGCCTCCTCCTTTTCCTAATTCTTATGTTCTTGAGGTCTTGAGGGATCAAGTGGCCTACTCCTGCTCCTATTTATTATGTTCTAATGTAGAATACTAAAGCCTGGTCATTAGAAGACTTTTTTCACAGAGACACACAGTTAATATTGTGCACCCCCAAGATAATCTCGCAATTCTTCCCCAGCCTACTCACACACATACACATACATCCATATACACAAACATATATGTGCACAAGAGTGTCCCCAACTGAATACAATAAACACCCAATTGCTCTGCACCACTTGCACACAATTAACACTGAACACTGCAGTTATCAATAAAAATCCCCACTTCTGACATGATGCAGGGAAGGTCATTGAAGAAGCAACTGACGATGGTTGGACCGAAGATACTGCCCTGAGAAGCTCCTGCAGCGATGACCTGGAGCTGAGACGATTGACCGCCAACAAACACAACCATCTTCCTTTGTGCTAGCCAATGGAGAGATTTCCTTCCTGATTCCCATTGACTTTAATTTTACTCGGGCTCCTTGGTGCCACACTCAGTCAAATGCTGCCTTGATGTCAAGGGTAGTCACTTTCACCTCAACTCTGGAATTCAGCTTTTTTGTCAATATTTGGACCAAGGCTGTAATGAGGTACTGAGCTGAATGGCTTTGACGGAACCCAAACTGTGCATTGGTGAGCAGATGCCGCTTAATAGCACTGTCGACAACACCTTCCATCAGTTTTCATTGATTGAAAGCAATGTTCCCCTTAATGTGCACGACCAATCAGGAGGTCCAGTGCAAGCTGTGTACCAGCTGAGCTGCTGGGAAAGATATTGCACATGTGGCTGTGCAGCAAGTTTAAAGGGACTGCGCACCAAAAAAATTAGAGGGAACATTGATTGTGAGTAGGCTGATGGGGCAGTAATTGGCTAGATTGGATTTGTCCTGCTTTTCGTGGGCAGGACATATCCAGGCAATTTGATGAACAATCCATTCATAATTCAGTCATGTCCTTAATCCTTTCATATGGTAGCCTTGAAATTGGTTTGGGCCAGCCTGCTCGGTGCTTGGAGTGATCCCTGTACTGGAATAGGCAAGCCCGAGGCTCACCCAATATTGGGTCGTGGGTCTCATTTATATCAAACTGGCGAGCTCCAGGGCGTCTCCGTGCAGTTCAATGGTGAAGAACATTTGAATTTTGAGCTGCTGTGCTCTGGTAGCGGCCCTCAGGTATATCTTGAAGAGGGGAGTAAGTGATTGGGAGGGAAGTGGGAGGGGAGTGGGGGGGGGCGGGGGGGAACGGCGTGTGACTGAGAGACAGCGATCGGGATCTTTCTATTGCTTCAGAAGATCAAAGTGAGATCTTATTAAGGCATAACTCTAGTCACTAATAGTAATTACTGGACAGTTTTCTGTTCATTTCCCAAGTATATTATTGAAAGTTTACTTGTGTCTCAAGACAAAAATAGACATCCTCAAAGTTGTGGGG
The DNA here is from genome assembly GCF_044704955.1 of Pristiophorus japonicus. Classification (NCBI taxonomy): domain Eukaryota; kingdom Metazoa; phylum Chordata; class Chondrichthyes; family Pristiophoridae; genus Pristiophorus; species Pristiophorus japonicus. Next base: position 155,702,402 of record NC_091981.1, on the reverse strand, counting down.
AATTGGGAGTCACCCATTGGAGTTAACCAAGATACAAGAGACAAAAAGAATTTAAGGTAAAGATGATTAAGAAAAAAACAAACAATGTAAATCTATTTTATGGAATGATTACTAGTATAACAACATTTGAAAAATGAATAAAATAAAAGTAAAATGGCAGCAATGATGAAGTTAATGCAGTGTGCATGAAATTATTGATTGTCCGTTCATTATTTATTATTCAAAGGATTGATTTTACCCATCCTTGCTATCGCATTGTTCACAGGTTAACAGTCATGATAAAATAACATGCACCTTTAAATCACTTAGATTTTAGAATATATTTTTTAGATAATTAAATCAAACTAAAATTAATGTATGTGGCAACTAGTTATATTTTCTATAATTTATACTTAAAGTATCAAAACTTTAATATAATGTTAGTCAATTATGGGCGACAGAATCTATAAAACAGCTCAGAGTTCCTCTTCTATTTCAATCACTCTTCTGGCATCTTAGTTGTTAATATGTTAGACATATATTTTAAATGATTAAACTTGGAAAATATATTTTGAAGCAAATGTTATTGCAGATTATGTAGATTACTGTTGATTGTTATAGATTCCATTAATTTGCATTATAAATTAGTTGTAAATTACAAAATTAGTTGTAATGTTGTAATAATGATTACAGCTAATGTTTGCAAATGGTTGGCGTATGCTCCTTTATAGAATGAGAAATAGAATTAAATCGCATCCTTATTTGCAATGCAACATCCATTATCTTAGAAATGATAGATTTTTAAATATTCTCATGTAACATCTAAATTTGAACAAAATGACTTTTTAGTAAATGTCTTGATACATAAATGGTAAACTTACTGTAACAAACTGTGAGTTGTGTCATTTTCCTTACTATAGTCAGGGGAAATATTCATAGCAGTTCTGGTAAAAACAGTAAATTGCTTCCATCAAAGGCAAATTTTAAAACCATCATTTTAGGCAAAAGTTTTTTTGAGCAAAAATTGTACTCCATTCTCTGTCAAATTATTGTACAAATTTAGAGTTAAGTATAATACTTAATTTACGTAAATAATTGAACACTTTGAAAATGTTTTGCTAAGATGTTCGAGGTTTATTCCTTCCTAAATACTTTCACTAGTATCATTATCATTTGGAAGCATATCTCAGTTGTTGTTAATCAGATTCATTTTTACCATGGCAATGGAAACATTTGTAATAAATTGCTATCAAAAACAATCAGGTCTGTCTTTTTAGGTACAGTGGTACATAGCAGCAGTTTCCCTGATGTGATCAGCATACGGCATCATGCTGACATAGGGCACAAGAAGATTTGGTTTATATTATATTATAGATATGTTCAATCTCAAATTTTTCATTATTTGGTGGGTGTACTATGCTAACTGTTTAAATAAAGTCAGTCCAACTCAGTTCCAAGTCAGAGTTGTAATATGTCACTGGGGAACATTTTGACAGGTGCCAGTTACCCAACACCACTGTGGGAGTATTGCCAGCACATAGATTGCAATGGTTCAAAAGAAAGCCAACTAGAGTTTGAACCTCCCTTATCCGGAACCACCCATCGTCCAGAACCAGGTGGCACATGCGCAGACCTCCGACATGAACAAATTGAAGTCCTTCCTCGCTGCCGACTCCCGCAATCACTGGCCTGACCCCGCGATCCACCGCCCTCCACCCCTCCCACAATCTCTCTACCATACTCCCAGCCCCAAACCAGCCAGCCCCGATATCCCCTTGCTCAGTACCAATTTAACGTGACCACCCCTCATCCGTAAAAATCCCTTATCCAGGCCAGGTCCCGAGGGTTCCGGATAAGGGAGGTTCACCCTGCACCACCTTCTCGGGGCAACTAAGGATTGGCAGTAATTGCTGTCTTGCCAGCGTTACCCACATCCCAAGAACAAACAGAAAAAGCCTCTTCTGGTTCTGTTCTTCACGAGAGTATGTATCGCAGCTCCAAAAATTATCACTCTTCTTGCAGTATCTCCTGCGGCACAATTTTCAAATTTTTTACCCTGAAATGGAGCCTTCTGCATCATCAACTAACTTCAACTATTTCAGTCTCTTAGGAAGACAGCTTTAAGAATGCGCACCAACCCTTTAAGAAAACCTGGCACCAGGTAGCCCGTCCCTTGATCCACAGCACATCAGATGAGGTGTACTGGGAATGCCGTAAAATCATGACCTCGCATGATGGCATGAGGTTAGATCCCAGAACTGCAGGTATATGTACCAACTGAAAAGCAACAAATTTCACCATCACTTTGTTGGGACCATATTACCAGCCCTGAGATCAATCAGTGCCAATCTGGGAGATGATAGTTTTGTGTTCAGTAGTGCAATTATCAACAAGAGGAAGATGAGAAATAAGGCCAATTTTCCTTTGCTGTGCTTCCAAATAATACCTGAAAAAATTGTGCTCATTTTCATGCAAATCTGCCCCATCTTCTGGAAAACTGGGCACTATTCCTTTGCTCTCATTTTGCTCCTGAACCGTACCATACCTGAACTGCCTCTTTGGATTTTCTGTGCCTGAAGTGGATAGTGTATAAATGAATGGCAGAGGGTTTTTCCCACTCAGATTTTCTTTAATAATGCTCAGGGGCACACTGGGAGCCCACATAAAAACCGATTCCTGAGATGGCGTTTGGGCACGATCAGTCTTAAAGAACAACATGGTATTGTCAAGATAGGACTTTATTTTTACACTTTTTGAATAAAACTAGTTTCACTGCTTCAGGACTTGTTGCAAAATGCTGTGGATATCTTACGCATAGTGATGGAACCCGTGTTCAGTATGGTGTCAACCCTTATATAAAACTTATTTGGAAACAGACAAAGGACGATGACCACAAGACCCCTCGACAGCTGCTGAAGTCTTTCTCCTCAGTCTCCCATGTGCTGCGAACAACTATTTCACTATTGCAGAGGAAATATCCTTCATCCAAAGAAATGCTACATCCCAGCTTGAATTTAAAAAGTCTCATTTTCAAACCAGCACCCTCCTCCTATTCCCACACCATCATTCTTCAGTGGTAAAGGCATGTGGAGAATGCATTTAAGACCTTTGCTGGGGATAGATTGGAGAGGATGGTGAAAAGCAGGAGAGCAGAAATGAAGTGAATAGCAAATGCGAGCAGGGAATTCTGCTTTATATCCAGGAGTTGTCTGAGCTCGTGGTCTTTGCTACTTGAAACAAAGGAAAGATCGTTAGTTAAAGCAATGGATGAGATGCAGAATTGTGAAACTGTGGATGACGACAGCTGTGATTTAGAATAAACGGAGGCTGGATGCTGGATTTACAGTTTGGGCTTTTCCCCCCCATATATTTAATTGAATGGAAATGAAGTGAAGGGCAGGTAAAGGGAACAGAAGCATTGCTTAACCAGGAGCCAATGTAGGACAGCGAATACAGAGGTGATGGGTGATCGTGACTTGGTGCAAGTTAGGACACGGACAGCCTAGTTTTGGATGACCTCAAGTTTAGGTAGGGTAGAATGTGGGAGGTCAGTCAGGAGTGCATTGGAATAGTCAAGTTTAGAAGTAACAAAGGCATGGTTGAGGGCTTCAGCAGCGGATGAGCTGGGATAACAGCAGAGATGGTCGATGTTACAGAGGTGGAAATAGGCGGTCTTAATTATGCCGCAGATATGAGGTCGGAAGGTCATTTGAGGGTCAAATATGACACCAAGGTTACGAACAGTCTTATTCACCCTCAGATTGATGCTAGGGAGAGGGATGGAGTCAGAGATAATGATACAAGAGTAGGGAGAGAAGCCATTGCAAGTGATTCTCTAGCTATGATTAGATAGATAACAATGGAACCAGGTGAGCACAGGCCCAACCAGTTGGACGGCGATGGAGAAGGATGGAATGGTCAACCACGTCAAAGGCTCCAGACAAGTAGAGACAGATGAGGAGGTATAGGTTACCTTTGTCAATGTCACAAAAGATGTCATTTGTGACTTTGATGAGAGCTGTTTTAGTACTGTGGCAGGGACAGAAACTTGAGGGTTTCTGTCATGTATTCTACTGTCATTGTAATCTATGTATAAACTGACCTAAGTTGTACACCTCGAGAACACTGACCACAAGGTGGTGAATTTGTGGGAGACACTCCTAAACTGGACTTTCAGGTATAAAAGGGGAAGCTCCACCCATCTTCTCCATTTCAATGCTGGCGAATAAAGGTGACTGGTCACAGAGTGACCTTCTCTCAAGTATGGGCCTCGTGTGCATCTATACTGTATAGTAAGGACATATTATTGGCGATGAGAAACTGGGATTTAAACCACGCGAGCAAGGCCACTAGCAGCACAGACGAGAGGTACTGTGTCGGTGATGATTGGGACGATTTTATTGAGACTACAGCAAAGTTTCATCACCAAGGAATGGTTGGGACAGGATTCGGCCGACAATCGCAGGGCTCATCGCCTGACGGTTTGTGGATCCAGGACATACTCCCTGATGAAGGACCTTCTAGCGCCAGAGAAGCCAGCGGACAAGACTTTTGAAGAGCTCAGTAAGTTGATCGGGGAACACTTTAAACCAGCGAGCAGAATGCACATGGAGAGACACCGGTTTTACACGCACCGGCGGCGAGAAGGGCAAAGCGTTCCAGACTTCGTGGCAGACCTCCGGCGACTGGCGAGCCTATAAGTTCCCAGATGCATGCAGAGCAGAGGTGCTGCGAGACTTTTTTTTTAAATTGAGGGCATCGGGCACGCTGGGGTTTTCAGGAAACTGATTGAGACCAAAGACTTGACCCTGGCAACGGCAGCTTTGATGGCCCAGACATTTATCTCAGGGAAGGAAGAAACCAGAATGATGTTTGACAAAAATCTTGGTTTAAATGCAGCAAATGGTCAGGGAGTCAACATTGTTAACACGGCATACAATTCTCCAGGCAGACAGGGGCAATCGGATATGCCCAAGCATGTAGTCGAACCCAAAGGGGGAATTCAACAGAGACAATGGCTAGTTGAACGACAATTCATGCCATCGCAAGGGACAATACGGCCAGTAATGGGGCCATCAACACTGGTCAATGATGCATTTAAGGACAGTTACAGAGACAGAGATGATCGACTGGTAATGGACATTGTGTTTCCAACAACGGCTCATGTTGGAGGTGTGGAGGCAAACACACAGCCAGAGCTTGCAGGTATCAGCAATATACCTGCAGAAATTGCAACGTCAGCAGTCACTTGGCATGTATGTGCAGGAAGCCTGCAGCCAGGTTGATGTACGAGGAGGATGGGCCCGATGTAAGCCTTACGAGGGCCAAATGAACATTGGGGGAAATCGCTGGAAGCTGAAGTTCAGTGAGTTCATGTGGAGCAAATATACAGTTCATATATCAGGACGCCACCGATAATGATGAAAGTGCTCCTCAATGGCATCTCAGTATCAATGGAGCTAGACACAGGGGCCAGCCAGTCCCTGATGAGTATCAAACAGTTCAACAAGTTGTGGCCGTCCAAGGCCAGAAGGCCAAAATTATTGCCGATTGAAGCACAGTTACGGACATATACAAAGGAGATCATTCCGGTGCTGGGCAGCACCATGGTAGTCGTGACCCACAAAGATTCGGAGAACAGGTTGCCACTCTGGATTGTCCCGGGAGATGGTGCTGCAATGCTGGGGAGGAGTTGGCTTGCTATCATGAACTGGAAATGGGGCGATGTCAATGCAATTTCTTCTGTGGAGCGAATATCATGCTCACAGTTCCTGGACAAATGTGACTCACTATTTCAACCTGGCATTGGCACTTTCATGGGGACCAAGGTAGTGAGTCACATAAACAGGACAACAGGCCAGTACACCACAAGGCCAGAGCGGTGCCGTACGTGATGCGGGAAAAAATAGAAGGCGAATTGGACCGCCTGCTGAGGGAAGGTATCATCTCGCCTGTCGAATTCTGTGACTGGGCGAGCCAGATTGTGCCGGTGCTCAAGGCGGATGGGTCGGTCAGGATATGTGGTGATTACAAGACCACCATCAATCGGATGTCACTCCAAGACCAGTACCCGCTACAGAGAGCGGCGGACCTCTTTGCGACGCAATCCGCTGACAAACTTCTTTCAAAATTGGACCCAACCTCAGCTTACATGACCCAGGAGTTGGCGAGTGAGTCGAAGAAGCTGACCACCATTACAACACACAAGGGGTTGTTCGACTACAACAGATGTCCGTTCGGGATTCGCTCGGCCGCCACGATCTTTCAACGAAACATGGAAAGTCTCAAGTCGATTCCAAGGACGGTGGTTTTTCAAGACGACATCCTCATCACGGGTTGCGATACTGAAGAACAACTCCACAATCTGGAGGAGGTGCGAGGCAGACTGGACTGGGTAAGTCTGCGAATGAAAAAGGCGAAGTGCGTCTTCCTAGCTCGAGGTAGAATTCCTGGGGATGAGGGTAGCAGCAGACGGGATCAGACCTACTGCGTCCAAAACGGAAACGATCCAGAGGGCACCCAGACCCCATAACACGATGGAGCTGTGTTCGTTCCTGGGGCTCCTACGCAAAGGTCGTGAATAGGTCTGGGGGGTGGACAGCCAGGAAAGGGCTTTTGACAGAGCACACAATTTGTTATGCTCCAACAATCTGTTAACGCTATATGACCCATGTAAGAAACTTGTGTTAACATGTGATGCATCGTCCTATGGAGTCGGGTGTGTGTTGCAGCATGTGAATGCCAAGGGTCAGTTACAGCCGGTAGCTTATGCCTCCAGAATTCTGTCCCAGGCAGAAAGGGGCTATGGGATGGTAGAAAAGGAAGCGCTTGCATGTGTATATGCAGAAAAAAAATGCACCAGTACCTGTTTGGCAGGAAATTTGAACTGGAGACAGATCACAAACCCCTAACGTCCCTTTTGGCTGACAACAAGGCCATAAATCCAAATGCGTCGGCCCGCATACAGAGGTGGGCACTCATGTTAGCCGCCTATGGCCATACAATTCGGCACAGACCAGATACTGAAAACTGCGCCGATGCACTTAGCAGGCTCCCACTAGCCACCACCAAGGGGGCAACCGAGCATGCTGCTGAGATGGTCATGGCTTTTGAAGCTTTCAAAAGCGAAGGCTCACCCGTGACAGCCCGTCAGATCAAAGTCTGGCCAAATAGAGACCCGCTACTGTCTTTAGTCAAGAAATGTGTCCTGAATGAGGACTGGGTAGCCACATATGGGGCATGCCCTGAGGAATTTAAACCATTTCACAGGCGCAAGGATGAACTCTTGATTCAGGCCGATTGCCTACTATGGGGAAACCGAGTAGTCATGACCCAGATGGGCAGAGAGGCGTTCATCCGAGAACTCCATAATGAGCACCCGGGCATTGTCATGATGAAGGCAATTGCCAGGTCACACGTTTGGTGGCCAGGGATAGATGCAGACAGACTGGAACTTTGTATTTGCAGGTGCAACACGTGTGCCCAGCTGGGCAATGCACCCAGGGAAGCCCCCCTTAGCCCCTGGTCCTGGCCCGCCAAGCCATGGTCACGCATCCATGTGGACTACGCAGGTCCTTTCATGGGAAAAATGTTTTTGGTTGTAGTAGACACCTACTCCAAATGAATCGAGTGTAACATTCTCAATTCAAGCACATCCTCTGCCACGGTAGAAATTCTGCGGGCAATGTTCGTCACCCATGGTCTACCGGATGTCTTGGTCAGCGACAATGGCCCGTGCTTTATAAACATTGAATTCCAGGACTTCATGGCAGGAAATGGTATCAACCATGTCAGAATGGCACCGTTCAAGCCAGCCTCGGAACGAGCAGTGCAGATAATCAAACAGGGGATGCTCAGAATCCAAGGGGGTTCCCTACAAAGCCGCTTATCACGCCTCCTGTTGGCCAATAGATCCCAACCACACTCACTCACAGGGGTTCCGCCTGCAGAGCTGCTAATGAAAAGGATGCTCAAAACAAGGTTATCCCTTATACACCCTACCATGAAATAAATTGTTGAGAGCAGGCACCGGTCACAATGTGACTACCATGACGGGAATGTGAGGGGGCGATGTATTGATGTCAATGACCCTGTCTTTGTCCTCAACTACGCTGCAGGGCCCAAATGGCTCACAGGCACTGTGATTGCCAAAGAGGGGAATAGGATTCTGGTAATTAAACTTACCAATGGACAAATCTGCCGCAAACACGTGAATCAAACAAAAAGGAGGTTCAGCAGCCTCATAGAAGAAGCAGAGGAAGAACATGATGTAGAGTTCATGCCACCACAGGTGACCAAACACCGGAACCAAGTGGAGGAGAGCCCCAGTCACTGTGGGCAGTCCAGACAGGCCTGAGGCACCGCAAACAGCAGGCACTCAGGCCAGCGCCCAACAACCGGAGCCCCAACACAGGCGCTCTACAAGTGAGCGTACATCACCAGAGGGACTTAACCTGTGATCCCAATAAGACTTGGGAGGGGAGGGGGGGCGATGTCATGTATTCTACTGTCATTGTAATCTATGTATAAACTGACCCAAGTTGTACACCTCGAGAACACTGACCACTACGTGGTGAACTCGTGGGAGACATTCCTAACCTGGACTTTCAGGTATAAAAGGGGAAGCTCCACCCATCTTCTCCACTTCAGTGCTGGCGAATAAAGATTACTGGTCACAGAGTGATCTTCTCTCAAGCATGGGCCTCGTGTGCATTTATACTGTATAGTAAGGACATATTAGTTTTAAACATGGAGATGTGGGAAAGATGGGCATGGATTTGGAGGCGACAATACATCCAAGGACTTTGGAAAGGAAAGGAAAGAAAAGAAGAGAGAGATTGGAGATGGGGCGGAAGTTCACAAGGAAGGATGGGCTAAGTGTTAGTTTCGGCAGATTTGATGGTCAGAGAACCGTTAACAATGTCAGCTAACATGGGAGCCAGAAAAGGAAGTTGGGTGGTCAGCAGTTTCGTGGGAATAGGGTTGAGGGAGCAGGAAGTGGGTCTCATTGGCAAGATGAGCGTGGAGAGGTCATGAGGGGAGATCGGAGAGAAACTGGAGAAAGATGTGAGTTCAGAGCTAGGGCTTGGAGAAGGAAAAGAAGTGGTAGAGGGAGCTGAACAAATGGTCTCAATCTTAGAGACAAAGAAGTCCATGAGCTCCTCACACGTTGTTGGAGGGGAGGGTGGAGGAGACAGGGGAAAAGGGGTTTAAGACGACAGTTAGCAGTCACAGAATATATTCCGGGTGGGGGATTTCAATGTCCATCACTAAAAATAGTTCAGTAACAAAACTATTGAATGAGCCTTGAAGGACATTGCTGCCAGACTAGGCCTGCAGCAGGTGGTGAGAGAACCAATAAGAGGTTAAATACTACTTTACCTCATCCTCACCAACTACCTGTCGCAGATGCATCTTTCCAAGACAGTATTGGTAGCAGTGACCACCGCACAGTCCTTGTAGAGACAAAGTCCCGTCTTCACACTGAGGACACCCTCCATTGCATTGTGTATTACTACCACTGTGCTAAATACCGTTTCCCACATTACAACAGTGACTACACCCCAAAAGTATTTTATTGGCTGTAAAGCATTTTGAGACATCCGTTGGTCGTGAAAGGTGCTATAAGACTTACATTTATACTTTCTGAATCGGATAGAATTGTATTCCACCACAATCTGTAACCTCATGGCCTAGCATATCCTTCACTCTACCATTACCATCAGCCAGAAGACCAACCCTGGTCCAATAAGAAGTGTAGAAGAGCAAGCCAGGAGCAGCAGCAGGCATACTAAAAGCGCTGTGACAATCTGGGGAAGCTGCAACACAATACATCATGCATACTGACCAACAGAAGCAGCATGCTACGGACAGAGCTAAGCGATCCCGCAACCAACGGATCAGATCAAAGCTCTGCAATCTTGCCATACCCAGTTGTGAATGGCGGTGGATAATTAAACAACTAATGGGGAGGAGGAGGAGGAGGAGGCTCCATAAATATCCCCATCGTCAATGATGGCGAAGCCAAGTACATGAATGCAAAAGACAAGGCTGAAGCGTTTGCCACCATCGAGACAGAAATGCCGAATCCACGTGATATCAAGAAATGGCTGAGCACATTGGATACAGCAAAGACTATGGGCCCTGACAATATCCTGGCTGTTGTGCTGAAGACTTGTACTCCACAACGAGCCATGTCTCTAGCCAAACTGTTCCAGTACAGCTACAACACTGGCATCTACCTGACAATGTGCAAAACTGCCCAGGTATATCCTGTCCACGAAAAAAATCAGGACAAATCCAATCGGGCCAATTGCCGCCCCATCAGTCTACTCTCAATCATCAGCAAAGTGATGGAAGGTGTTATCGATAGTGCTATCAAGCGGCACTTACTCACCAATAACCTGCTCATCAATGCTCAGTTCGGGTTCTGACGGACCACTAAACTCAAAACCTCATCACAGCCTTGATCCAAATATGGACAAAAGAGCTGAATTCAGAGGTGCGGTGAAAGTGACTGTCCTTGACATCAAGGCAGCATTTGGCTGAGTGTGGCATCATGGAGCTCTAGTAAAACTGAAGTCAATGGGAATCAGGGGGAAAACTCTCCACTGGCTGGAGTCATACCTAGCTCAAAGGAAGATGGTTGTGTTTGTTGGAGGCCAATCATCTTGGCCCCAGGACTTTGTTGCAGGAGTTCCTCAGGTCAGTGGCCTAGGCTCAACCATCTTCAGCTGCTTCATCATAAGGTCAGGAGAGAGGGTGTTTTCTAACGATTGCACAGTGTTCCGTTCCATTCGCACCTCCTCAGATAATGAAATAGTCCATACCCACATGCAGCAGAACCTGGACAACATTCATGCTTGGGCTGATAAGTGGCAAGTAATATTCATGCCACACAAGTGCCAGCCAATGACTATCTCCAACATCTAACCACCACTCCTTGTCATTCAAGGCCATTACCATTGCCAAATCTCCCACCATCAACACTATGGGGTCACCATTGACCAGAAACTTAACTGGACCAGCCACATAAATACAGTGGTTACAAGAGCAGGTCAGATGCTGTGTATTCTGTGGCGAGTGTCTCACCTACTGACTCAAAAAAGCCTTTTCACCATCTACAGGGCACAAGTCAGGACTGTGATGGAATACTGGACTGGATGAGTGCATCTCCACAACACTCAAGAAGCTCGACACCATCCAGGACAAAGCAGCCTGTTTGATTGGTTATGGTGGTAGATGGGGTGCCATTCACTTCCTCCACCACCAGCGCACCGTGGCTGTAGTGTGTACCATCTACAAGATGCACTGCAGCAACTCACCAAGACTTCTTTGACAGCACCTCCCAAACCTACGACCTCTACCACCTGGAAGGACAAGGGCAACATTTGCATGGGAACACCATCACCTCCTGGTTCCCCACCAAGTCACGTACCATCATGACTTGGAAATATATTGCCATTCCTTCATAGTCACTTGGTCAAAATCCTGAAATTCCCTTCCTAACAGCACTATAGGAGTAACTTGATCATGCACACTGCAGCAGTTCAAAAAGGCATCTCATTACCACCTTTTCAAGGGCAATTAGTGATGGGCAATAAATGCTGGCCTTGCCAGCAATTCCCACATCGAATAAAAAATTATAGATACTGAGAATTGAAAAAAAAAACACAAAGAAATTTCAGAGATAAAATCACTCTGAAGTGTAACAATGTCAGACTAATAGGCTTTGTCAGCTATAATACCCCAGTGAAAAAAACATGTATAATACCATTTGTAACAGAGCTTCTAACAGTTCAAATAAAATTCACTATTTGCATTTTATTGCATTAAGAGAACATGTTTTAAGCAAATGCAAAGAGAAAGAAAGCATTCTGAGTATTCATTTCCAAATTAATACAGGAAAACAATAGGTTGTTCTTGCATTACTCTGTCCATTCAGTTAAATGAGAAGGTATCCAATTCAATTTTGTGGAACATGATTCATTCGTGATAATGCCAGAAGCAACAACATACAACCCTTCTATCACAGAAACAATCAGCACATAAAGAGGCCATTTTCCCCATTGTGCCTGTGATAGCTCTTTGAAAGAGTTTTCCAATAAGTCCCACTCCTTGTCTTACACCATAGCCAAGCAACTTTTCCTTTCTTAGCGGGTGTAGGCACAAAATTTTAGGCTTAACCCAGTGTCCGTTTTATTACGCAACAAAAAACGACTAAAACTACAGGACTAGACAGCTGAGAGAAATTTGACTTTAGACATACAATCACCATTTCTGGCTGTAGCTATTGTAGGTTCATGGTCATTGGTTCCATGACCGGTTGGTGGTTCTTCTGTCCATTCTCTGCAGTGCCTGTTCCTTTCGTGTCCTTCTGTCTCCTTCCTCTGTTGCCTGCTTGCTGTTTCTTCCTGTATTCTTCCTCCTGCTTCTCCTTAACCTGCTTGTGTGTCTGTATATTTATATCCAGATTTTAAATAAGTTTCCCGCAGAGACAAAATTCGATTATCAATCCATTGTTGTTATGCATGAAGTCAGTTTTGGTTCCTGACCACAGGATGTCCTTAATTGTCCAGTTTAATTCCAAAGCTTGTATCAATCAATGTTTAGTTCATGGTCTGCATTTATCTGAAGATTAGTAACCTAACACGGGGAACAAGAATACCTCTTAATTTTGCCACTATTGTTTCCAAACTACTATGATGGAACACTAACTGCCATTATATGTGAAGCACATTTGTCTGATGGCCATCAAATTACCAGTATCAGTCACAATGGACCTGAAGTTAAGCAATGGATATTAGCACCCAAATGCATTTTAAATAATGGATTAAAGCTTTGGCTAAAATAGCCAAGAAAGGCTATTAAAAAGGAAGTTCAGACAGGGACGTTAAGCTTTTGTATATTAGAATCCCACAGCATAAAGTCAGGGCTTTTGGGCCCAAATTTGGCCCTCCGTTTTTTTCGGTGCACCTCCGAGCCCCCAACGACATTGTAGAGCAGAAGCTGCGCCAAAAAAAATACTTGGAATTCTGGCCGATTTTCGGGCCGTCTGCCGAGGTGGCGTGGTGCAGAACAGAGGGGGACGGAGCTAGGTACGTGCTGGCCGCGCAGAGCCGACGGGGCCTGATCGGAGTGCCGGCAGCACACATGCGCATTGCAGCGTTCACGCATGCTCAGTCGAGCATTAATATTTTCAATCGGCCATTTTTAAAGGGCGAACCTCTCATTTAGTTTTGGATGCTTGCTTGATGTTTTTAAAGCTATAGGAGTGCTGTTTGGAGTACTCTGCAAGAAATCAGCTGCCAAAACTCCATAAGGACTGCTACATAGATGAGAATCATTCATTGCTGCAAGCAAAATAAGGTCAGTGTGTTTTGAAAAATCACAGAGTGTCAATTCAATAGAGCAATGCAACACTGTGCCCCAGGAACGAAGAATTTCATGCATCAAGTGGAGGTACTAGCGAATGTAATCGAGGAAAGATGGCAGGAGCTGGATACAAGCAACAGAGGTCATGTAAAAGTGCCACCCAAAGAAATTAATAAACGCTGGAACAAAGTTGCAGAAGATTACTGCGCAGAGGTGAATACTATGAGAAATGGAAGACAGTGTAAAAAGAAATGGCAGGACCTTGGTCAAGCAGTTAGTGTAAGTAATATTTTCATTTGTCAATGGAATTACATCTGTAAATGTAACCATCTGTATGTGTCCCACCCAGCAGAAAGACACCCTCTCTAACAAGATGGTTTCATCTTTGCAGAAGAAATTGGTCCACAACAAAAAGGAAAGAACTCAAACAGGAGGAGGCTCACCAAATCTGCACCCACTGACACCCTTGGAAGAGAGGGTCACTGCTTTGATGGGTCCTAGCTGGAGAAAAGCAATCAATAATACACAAGCTGGGCCCACACGCAAGGGAGAGGGCAAGTACTGAAAATTACTCGTGGTCCTTCAAATCAACCTGCTGACTGGCCTGCTATGTGTGAGCCTACTCATGCCACCCATCTTGCCCCCTCCTCTGCTGCTAACCATTTGACTGTCCTGCTGCCAATCCTGAAGATACAGAAGAAGATTCAGAGGCGGGTGAGCCAGACCAACTTTGTAGGGGGGAGGGGGTGGCCATATAGAGGTATGAAGGGGAGAATCTTGAATTGCATTGCCAAGCACTTACATGATTTCTGATTCGTCATTCTGTGATTTGAGCACGGCCCAGTCCCTGCATAGTGGTTTAGGGTCTGCTTCGACATTCTGTGGTTTCAGCTCAGCCCAGTCCCTGCATTGTGGTTGAAGTTTTGGTCTGACATTGGATGCTTTCAAAAGTCCAGAGGTTGCAGGTTCCAGTACTGCTGGGATGCAGTATGGAATACTCAGGGGCCCACCGTCCGAGGTTCTGGGTCCCACTCCTGCTGGAATGCAGTACGGAACACCCAGGGACCCACTGTCCCAGCCTGCGACTCGTAGTGCTGGTGGAATCTAGCCTGTAACATCCATGGCCACACCGTCCCAGCCTGTGCCTCACACTGGAGGGGTTCAGTGAGACAGACGCAGGGCGAGACCAAGGAGAAATGTACCAAGCTGTCCTGAGATGAAGGGTGCAACAGATGTGGCTCAGATGATGGCATTGAGTGTGGAGCTTACCGGATCACTCATGAATACTGTCAGTGGGGTGGGTGATGAGATAACGACACTGACGGCAGAAATAGCAATAATATCACAGGACATGAAGGAGGACATTTCAGAGGCAGCGGGAACGATGGCACAGGCCATCAAGGAGGGAATTTCAGAGGCAGCGGGAGCGATGGCACAGGCCATCAGGGAGCGAATGTCACAGGCAGTCAAAACGATGGCACAGGCAGCCAAAACGATGGCACAGGCCATCAGGGAGGTAGCTGCTGCAATAAGGGAACACAGCCAGACCAATCCACTGCCACGGCAATCCCCGCACTAGTCTCTGTAGAGACCCAAGCCGTAACCCCCCACCCATGAAGCAGTGCACATTCACCAAGATGTGGATCGGGGATGGGTGCAGCCTTTCTTTGCGGCTGTTGTTTTTGTTGTTGATTTTACTCTTGTAACGGTTTTCAAATGTAAATTGTTTTGTAAATGATGTAACTTTACAAGACTATAAGTGATTTTAAAGTTTTTAAGTGATCTTCCAGTGTAAGTTTTTTCTAATGGAAATTGTTTTGTAAGTTTTGTAACTTTACAACTTAAGTGATCTTAGGGTTTTTAAGTGATCTTAGAGTGTAAATGTTCTCACATTTTGTAAGTTAGTTATTTAATTTCGCACCTAAAAGGTGATCTTGAATTTTAAGTGATTTTAGAGTGTAAGATTTTTCACGTTGAAATTGTTTTGTAACTTTTGTAAATTTCTAAGTTTATAAGTGATCTTAGAGTCATATTAAAAGTACAGTTTGATAAAAAAATTATTTTATTACACTAAAGTGAACTACATTCTAAAACTTCCAACAAAATATTTTTTTACATGGAACTTGATTCAGTTTCAATTAAACACAACACAACATTTAGGAACAACTGCAAAAAAAAAACATGTCAAAGCGGAACAGTTGTGGCTGAGCCCTCGGGCATCAGTAAAGCGATCACGGATGAGCTGCTGGCGCAAGGCTCAAGCAATCGCTAAAAGAGCACGATGGTCCGCCCTCCTCCGACGTCATGCTCCGGCCTCAGGCACTTGCATGGTCTCCTGATCCTAGTCATCATCCTCCTCCAGCTCCTCCTCCTGCTGCTCGTCACCTGCATCTTCCAAATCATTATCATCAGGCACTCTCACTGCAGGTGGGTCGTCTTCTTCCACTATCAGCTGTTGCTGCCTCATGATGGCCAAGTTATGCAGCATGCAGCACACAACGCTGAAGTGACCGACCATCTCAGGGGAATATTGCAAGTTGCCTCCGGAATGGTCCAGGCATTGGAAACGCTGTTTCAAGATGCCAATGGTCCTCTCTATGATGCGGCATGTCTTAATGTGCACCATGTTGTATTGACGGTCAGCTTCCGTTGGGTTACGCGTAGGGGCATCATGTGCCAGATGGTGAGGCCATACCCTTTGTCTCCAGCAGCCAGCTCTGCCCTTCTGGCTGCTGCTCAAACATGTCAGATATAATGGGGTCGCCTAGGATAAACACATCATGAGTGCTGCCAGGGTATCTTGCATCGACTGACATGATGCACTGCATGTTGTCACACACGAGTTGCACATTAATGGAGTGGAAAATGTTTCTATTCCTGAACTGCTTGGCATCCTCCACAGGTGCTCGCAAGGCGATGTGGGTACAATCAATGCAGCCCTGTAGCTTTGGGAAGCCGGCAATCCTGCAGATGCCCACAGCCCTGTCACGCATTGCTTGTGTGGTCATTGGGAACTTGATGAAGTCATTCCTCCGTGCATACAGTGCAACCGTGACTTGGCGAATGGAGACCTGTATTGCACCTTGAGAGATGGCGCACACATCTCCAGTTGTACCTTGAAATGATCCCGAGGCATAGAAGGAAAGTGCAGCTGTAACTTTCACTTCAACAGACAAGGCAGTCCACCTGCTGCTTCTCAGCTGTAACTGTGGTCTCACCAACTCAGATATCTCACGGACAACTTCTCTGCGGAAATACAGCCTTCTAACACAATCTGCCTCACTCAGGTCCAGGTACGAATGCCTGACTCGAAATCTCCGAGGCATGTAATGTCTCCTGCCAAGCAGCCTACGGGCTCTGATGTTCCTGATGTGATGAGCTCTAATCAATTCGCTCTTACGTAGCACAGTGACGCATAACCTTTGAATAATCTGCGGCATTGAGATTGATGCACCCATCCTTAAAGTAAAATTAAAACTTTCAAAGGTTAAAGAAGATGCAAAGTGGCAGCACAGCCCAGCTCACTCCCCAAACAAGGCAAGAAACCCAAAACGTCTTTTGTTCACTCCCCCTCCCCCCCTTCAGTCATGTGATTTCTTTATCCCTCCTCGTCAGCACACCACCCCCCCCCCCCACCAAAAGCCTGCAGAGTTCAGCCTTCTCCCTCCCTCGCACCCACCCACCACCACCAGCGCTCCCCCCCACAGCCTGCCGCGTTCTCCATTGATACTCTTTTCCCCCACCCCCCCACCCCGCACATTCTCCGTTGATACTTCCCTCCCTCCCCGCCAACAGCCTACCGCGTTCTCCATTGGTACTCTTCCCCCCCCACCGTGTTGATACTCCTCCCTCCTACTGCCCCCCAGTATGTCGCGTTCTCCCGATTCTTGCCCTGGCCGAAGGACTTGCCGGTGTTCTGCACCTTGCCCTGGCCGAACAGACTCCCGCACGGCCAGCCGCTGCATAATTCAGTTTACGGTAGGATTTGATGCAGTATTTTTATTTGTTAATTTAATTCTTTACTTCACTTCTTTATTTTTTATTGAATTGTTATTCCTGCTTGTGCTTTGTTTGGTGCTTGGTGGTGCTTGAAATGTTGTTACTTGCGTCGATTCCTCAACTGTAAGTAAGGTCTTTCTGTGCAGACAAAAGTGGACACAAACGTTGCCCTAAGTTAGTTTAGTACAACTTTTTTCTGTCCAAATTGGCATAAATGGTGTAAGTGGCTGCGAACATCCCCTTTTGAAAAAAAAACGACCTAACAAAAAACCTAACGAACTCACTTACACTGGCACAAATTAAATGGCTATATTTGCAACTAAAAAGATACACCAGAAAAATCAAGTTACACGAAAAAAAACAGTGCAACTCATCGGGAAATTTGGGCCCAGAATTTCTACCTTCTGTAGATTTTTAGGTCTGAGATGTGCTCAATGTGACATTATACACAGAACATAAAAAATATTCGTCCAATCTACTGTCCATTGATTATGATGATTAGGTATTTTACTCAAGAACAGTTCATTGTGTTCTCTTATGTTGTAATAATGTATGCCTATTTCAATGAGATTTGTATTATAATTCAAAGAATGTTGTGTTATTGTGCCTGTAATAATATGAAAAGCAAAAATTCCCTATGACTGATTATAAAAAATCCAAGAAGAATGTCCATTGCCTGAGCTAAAACTTTAATTCAGTTGAAAAGTGATGTAATGAGTGGAAGCCTTAGTATAGTATTAGGCAGTCCCTCGTATCAAGGATGACCCACTTCCACACCACAAAGGGATTAGTTCACAGGTGTTTCAATGAGGGACCTGATATTCCAGGTCCCGAACTACATATTGAAGGGTGGAAGATGACTGTGCATGGATTCTATTAAAGTTGGGTGGCCGTTGCACAGCAGCCACCACACGGGCTTGACAGAGCTAGGTCATGATCCAGTGTCAAGGGTTAACCAAGGTGACTGGAGACCAAGCTCTGCTTACCCGTTGGTTGAATGACTTAAATATATGACGACAGCATGTCGGTTCAACTGAAGTCCTTGATACAGTCAGCACCTTCGGGAGAACATAAGAACATAAGAAATAGAAGCAGGAGTAGGCCATTTGGCCCCTCGAGCCTGCTCCACCATTCAATAAGTTCATGGCTGAGCTGAGGAAAGAAATTCTGAGGGGAATAATTCCAAATCTTATGGTTTCCAAAGGGTAACATCAGTCGTGCCACTCATTAGAATGTATTTGTATTGTTTAGGAAAGTTTCAACAAATTCCCTGAAAGAGGTAAATGTTTCTGCTAGTATTTATTTTTGATGACCTGTGTGATGGTGAATGCTGATGTGTTCATATGAACACAAGAAATAGGAGCAGGAGGTGGTCACCTGGCCCCTTGAGTCTGCTCCGCCATTCAATAAGATTATGGCTGATCTGATCATGGACTCAGCTCCACTTCCCTGCCCGCTCCCCATAAACCTTTATTCCCTTATCACTCAAAAATCTGTCGATCTCCGCCTTAAATATATTCAATGACCCAGCCTCCACAACTCTCTGGGGCAGAAAATTCCATAGATTTACAACCCGCTGAGAGAAGAAATTCCTCCTCATCTCAATTTTAAATGGATGGTCCCTTATTCTAAGACTATGTCCCCTAGTTTTAGTTTCCCCTATGAGTGGAAATATCCTCGCTGCATCCACCTTGTCGAGCCCCCTCATTATCTTGTATGTTTCGATAAGATCACCTCTCATTCTTCTGAACTCCAATGTGTATCAGGCCCAACCTATCTTCATAACTCAATCCCCTCATCTCAGGAATCAACCTAGTGAACCTTCTCTGAACAGCCTCCATGCAAGTATATCCGTCCTTAAATACGGAGGCCAAAACTGCATGCAGTCATCTAGGTGTCGCCTCACCAATACTCTGTACAGTTGTAGCAGGACTTCTCTGCTTTTATACTCTATCCCCCTTGCAATAAAGGGCAACATTCCATTTGCCTTCCTGATTACTTGCTGTACCTGCATACTAACTTTTTGTGTTTCATGCACAAGGATCCCCAGGTCCCTCTGGACTGCAGCACTTTGCAATTTTTCTCCATTTAAATTATAATTTGCTTTTCAATTTTTTCTGCCAAAATGGATACTCACATTTTCCCACATTATACTCCATCTGCCAAATTTTTGCCCACTCACTTAGCCTGTCTATATCCCTTTGCAGATTTTTTGTGTCCTCCTCACAATTTGCTTTCCCACCCATCTTTGTATCATCGGCAAACTTGGCTACATTACACTCGGTCCCTTCATCCAAGTCATTAATATTGATTGTAAATAGTTGAGGCCCCAGCACCGACTCGGTCACTGTTTGCCAACCGGAAAATAACCCATTTATCATGACTCTTTATTTTCTGTTAGTTAGCCAATCCTCTATCCATGCTAATATATTACCCCCAACCTCATGAACTTTTATTTTGTGCAGTAACCTTTTATGTGGCACCTTATCGAATGACTTCTGGAAATCCAAATATACCACATCCACTGGTTCCCCCTTATCCACGCTGCTCGTTACATCCTCAAAGAACTCCAGCAAATTTGTCAAACGTGATTTCCCTTTCATAAAACCACGCTGACTCTGCTTGATTAAATTATGCTTTACCAAATGTCCCACTACTGCTTCTTTAATTATGGACTCCAGCATTTTCCCAACAGATATTAGGCAAACAGATCTATAGTTTCCGGCTTCTTGTCTGGCTCCTTTTTTAAATAGGGGCGTTACATGAGGTTTTCCAATCCGCTGGGACTGCCCCAGAATCCAGGGAATTTTGGTAGATTACAACCAATGCATCCACTATCTCTGTAGCCACTTCTTTTAAGACCTTAGGATGTAAGCCATCAGGTCCAGGGGACTTATCTGCCTTTAGTCCCATTATTTCACCAAGTACTACTTCGTTAGTGATAGTGATTGTATTAAGTTTCTCCCACCCTATAGCCCCTTGATTATCCATTATTGTGATGTTTTTAGTGTCTTCTACCGTGAATATCGATAACAAAATATTTGTTCAATTTATCTGCCATTTCCCTGTTCTCCATTACTAATTCCCCAGTCTCATCCTCTAGGGAACCAACATTTACTTTAGCCACTCTTTTCCTTTTAATGTACCTGTAGAAACTCATATCTGTTTTTATATTTTGTGTTTGTTTACTTTTATAATCTATCTTCCCCCTCTATCATTTTCTTAGTCGTTCTTTGCTGGCTTTTAAAAGTTTCCCAATCCTCTGGCCTCCCAATAGTCTTGGCCAAATTGTATGCCCTTGTTTTCAATTTGATACCATCCCTTATTTCATTAGTTAGCCATGGATGGTTATCCCTTCTCTTACAGTCTTTCCTTCTCATTGGGATATATTTTTGTTGAGAGTTATGAAATATCTCCTTAAATGTCTGCCACTGCTCATCAACCGTCCCATTCTTTAGTTTATTTTCCCAGGCCACTTTAGCCAACTCTGCCCTCATACATTCGTAGTCTCCTTTATTTAAATTTAGGACACTGGTTTGAGCACCAACTTTCTCACCCACCAAATGAACTTGAAATTCAGCCATGTTATAGTCACTCATTCCTCGAGGATCCTTTACTACGAGATAATTTCTTAATCCTGTCTCATTACACAGTACCAGATCTAAGATAGCCTGCTCCCTGGTTGGTTCCGCAACGTCCTGTACAAGGAAACTATCCCGGATACATTCTATGAACTCTTCCTCAAGGCTACCCTGGCCAATTTGCTTTGTCCAATCAATATGAAGGTTAAAATCACCCATGATTATTGCCGTTCCTTTATTACAAGTCTCCATTATTTCCTGACTTATTCTCCGTCCAACAATGTAGCTACTGTTAAGGGGCCTATAGACTACACCCACCAGTGACTTTTTCCCCTTATTATTCCTTATCGCCACCCAAACTGATTCAACATCTTGATCTTCTAAGCCAATATCATTTCTCACTAATGCACTGATCTCATCCTTTTCCTTTCGGTCTGTCCTTACGAATTGTCAAATACCCCTGAATATTAGTTCTCAGTCCTGGTCACCTTTCAACCACGTCCCTGTATGGCTATCAGACCATACCCATTTGTGCCGTCAATTCATCTATTTTGCTACGTGCATTCAGATAAAGAGCTTTTAAATTTGTTTTTTTCCCCCACTTTTTCCTGCTTTGACCCCACTTTCTGATTCACCTTTAAGATTATAAATTTCCTGGCATGCTCTGGTTTTAATTTCCCCCAGTGCTACCCTACTCTATTGCCTTCTCCTTCTTCTTTGACTTTTTTAATTTTTTCACCTGAATCCTCCCTCCTGCTAATTAGTTTAAAGTCTTCTCTACAGCCCTAGTTATTTGATTCGCCAGGACCCTAGTCCCAGCATGGTCTAAGTGGAGCCCGTCCAAATGGAACAGCTCCCTCTTACCCCAATACTGGTGCCAGTGTCCCACGAACCAAGACCCATTTCAAAGCCAAATTATAGGCAAACCTTGAGGATTTCACTGTCGCTGTTTAAATTTTAATACACTTAAACTGCCCATGTTTAATTCGGGTAATCATTCAAATCGGCCAAAAAGTGTCAATTACAGCATGTTAAGTGTGTCATGTATTTGGGCCAAAACAGGTGTTCAGTAAGTAGTTAGCACCTTATTAAGATGCAATTTCCTTATATACTTAATCACCTCTAAGTGGTGACACGTTAAATCTTGCACTGCTCAGCTCTGACTGCAATAACAAAGTAAATAGCACCTTGTTAAGGTCCAACATACAAAGTAGCCCACAGGTAATCTTTCATCTCTGTTGTAAATTGACTGCCACCCCCTATCCTTACAATTGTGCTTCACTTTTCATTTATTTTACAGCTTTCTGACTTCATCAACCTAAGCAATATTGTAAAATATTCAAAATCATTACCTGCTTCTACAAAGAAATAGCCAAATTTTGTTAAATTATTTTTTTTAATATACCTGTCAACATTTCACCGTTAATTTTTTTTTTAGTGATTATGGACTGTGTTACCAAAGAGTTAATAGAAAGAAAGACTTGCATTCATATAGTGCCGTGTAATGTGGGAAACCAGTTGATTCGTTTTTAAGTTTAAAAAGAAGAAAAATGAAGCTATGCTGCAGTCAGTACCAGGCTGAACGTTGTTTGACTCTCTCCTATAGGTAGTCTCTCATGCCACTTGTCCAAACTCTAGGCTATTTCATACCCAAATTGCACATTGAAGTTTGTATTAATATAAATGTACATCACAGGACTTCAATTTGCATATTAAAGGGCCATACTCCCTGACTTTGGTGGGTGTTCCTTCCATCCATCGTGTAGGCCCTTACAAAGTTGGCGTCGGACAGATTGGGTGGGCGATGGATCAGTAGGCTTTTCCCCAGCATTTTCAGGGTGCTATCACTCCGTATCCATGCAGCAGCGCCAATGAAAATCTACCCAATGGTGTCAAGAACGTAACAACCTAAGCAATGGTATTTGTCTTTGACTTTTAAACTCCACAGGAAAGTGAAGGCACGTTGCACAATTTGGGGAATGTCAAAGTATCATCAGTCGTACAGATCATCTATGTAGTGCTTACATTATACAGGACCTTGCTGTTTATCCACCAGCCCTTTGTCTCCGACAAGCTACAGCCATGTCTCCTTTGGCTCAGTAAAGTAAAGTGACAACTCATTTGGAAGCTTTTATATTTCTTGTCAAAATTATGTATCTAATAACTTTGCTGTGTCTGTGCAGTGGTTCTGTTATTTACTGGTGATAAGCTCCTGTTTTCAATGAACAGTTTAATAAATGTTTGAAGCTTGTACAAGATGGCTCATGTGGAGGAAAACACAAATGCAAACTTGATGGGCAAAATGGTCTGCTTCTGTGCAATTGTGCAAAAATAAATGTGCAAATCTTTTTTTATGAGTAATGGTTTCGAATTAATTCAGGGGTTTTCTGTAAGTTTTTTAGTTGAATTGCTTGATTCCACAATAACAGTCCAGAGTGCAGAGGGTGCTTGAAATGGAGGACCTGGCATCTTTGCTGCACAGGAGAATCTCCAAGAAAATAAATGAATACCTGTTAAAAATTGAGACTGCAGCAGTGTGTAGATCAATGCTGGGCTATTCTATAAAGTTTTGTGAAAGCTTTATTGTTTAAATTTGCTGCCATCTATTTTAAGTTTGTGCTTTCATCAGCTTATCAACCAGCTACTGCTGCATTTGGAGGTTTAAAAACCAAAAGATCTTTAAGTAGCACCATTTTCCTGCAATTGAGTGACCCTCACCAAACTGGTTACAACAAATCATTGGCACTGTCAGCTCCCTGCCATGCATCAAAGTCTCCTAATACGGCAACAAAGTTCTCCAAGGTCAGGAACGCTGTTTATCAGCTGCTTCCAATTCTTACGGACAATAAATTGTATTCTTGCCGAGGAGTACATCAACATTTGAGACACTCTCAGTGACAAATACTATTGCTTAAGATGCTCAAAGCATTGTTTGGGACTAGAATTACACTGCGCAAACCATATAACATATACTTGTGCTGAGAAATCATTAGTGCTCAGTTTGCCACTGTTTTATATTGACAAGGCTCCGTGGTAAGGAACAGGATACACCACTATTAGGAATTTTTTTTAAACTCAGTAAGATGGAAGGCTTTTAAGAACATAAGAAATAGGAGGAGGAGTAGGCCATACAGCCCCTCGAGTCTGCTCCGTCATTTTATGCGATCATGGCTGATCCGATCATGGACTCAGGTCCACTTCCCTGCACACTCCCCATAACCCCTTATTCCTTTATCGGTTAAGAAACTATCTATCTCTGTCTTAAATTTAGTGTGGTGCAACATAGCCTGACACAGGTTGGAACAACCTTGGATCTGGACTGCAGGTGTCAGAGGTTGAACAATTTCCCACTTGTCCTGTAGATTAACTAGAGTCCAGCAGGGAGCTTGTTGAAGGTGAAATGAAGCATTGCAGCGAGGAAGATTGAGAAGAGCATTGGCACGATGACACAGCCTTGCTTGGTCCTGGTCTGCACTTGTATTGGGTCTGTGACGGTACATTGTTCAGAATCACAGCTTGCATATCATTGTGAAGAAGGCAGAGGATGGTGACAAATTTTTGAGGACAGCCAAATGCGAGAAGGACAATCCATAATCCCTCATAGTTGACATAGTAAAAGGCCTTTGTGTGGTCAAAGAAAAACATGTAGAGGTTGATGCTGCTCCCTATATTTTTCTTGGATGTGTCATGTGGTGAAGATCATGTTCGTTGTGCCCCTTAGTGGGTGGAATCCATATTGCGACTGCGCGGTGAGCTCTTCAGCCACTGGGAAGAGACGACGGAGGGGGATACTTGTGATGATTTTCCCTTGACTCCATCCCACAGCATGCTACCCATCACCACTACCAATTCCAGCCTGGCATGAGGTTGAAAATGCCATCCGACAACTGAAAAACAACAAGGCCTCAGGAGCAGATAGAATTTCTGCTGAAGTATTAAGACATGGCAGAGAATACTCTTGGCGTGAATCCATGACCTCATCTCTCTTATCTGGAAGGAGGAAAGCATGACAGGGGATCTCAGAGACACCATAATCGTGACCATCTTCAAGAAAGGGCACAAGTCTGACTGCTGTAATTACAGAGTCTATTTATGTCAACCCACTGTCTCACAAAACCATGAAGAACACATGAGAAGACAATTCAGGGCTGAGATAAGTGTTAAATCCAATGGTTGACTGATTGACAGATAGCTAGAGATGATGGGAAAGATTAGAAACAAGAAAATCGGTGCAGGAGTAGGCCATTCGGCCCTTCGAGCCTGCACCACCATTCAATAAGATCATGGCTGATCATTCCCTCAGTACCCCTTTCCTGCTTTCTCTCCATACACCTTGATCTATTTAGCCGCAAGGGCCATATCTAACTTCCTCTTGAATATATCCAATGAACTGGCAGCAACAACTCTCTGCGGTAGGGAATTCTACAGGTTAACAACACTGAGTGAAGAAGTTTTTCCTCATCTCAGTCCTAAATGGCTTACCCGTTATCCTTAGACTATGTCCCTGGTTCTGGACTTCCCCAACATCGGGAACATTCGTCCTGCATCTAACCTATCCAGTCGCGTCAGAATTTTATATGTTTCTATGAGATCCCCTCTCATCCTTCTAAATTCCAGTGAATACAGGCCCTGTCGATCCAGTCTCTCCTCATGTGTCAGTCCAGCCATTCCGGGAATCAGTCGTGTGAACCTTCAATAGCAAGAACGTCCTTCCTCAGATTAGGAGACCAAAACTTCACAGTATTCCAGGTGAGGCCTCACCAAGGCCCTGTACAACTGCAGTAAGACCTCCCTGCTCCTATACTCAAATCCCCTAGCTATGAAGGCTAACATACCATTTGCCTTCACCGCCTGCTGTACCTGCATGCCCACTTTCAATAACTGATGTACCATGACACCCAGGTCTCATTGTACCTACCCTTTTCCTAATCTGCCGACATTTAGATAATATTCTGCCTTCGTGTTTTTGCCACCAAAGTGGATAAACTCACATTTATCCACATTATATTGCATCTGTCATGCGTTTGCCCACTCACCTAATCTGTCCAAGTCACCCTGCAGCCTCTTAGCTTCCTCTTCACAGCTCACACCACCACCCAGCTTAGTGTCATCTGCAAACTTGGAGATATTACACTCAATTCCTTCATCTAAATCATTAATGTATATTGTAAATAGCTGGGGTCCCAGCACTGAGCCCTGTGGCACTCCACTAGTCACTGCCTGCCATTCTGAAAAGGATCCGTTTATCCCGACTCTCTGCTTCCTGTCTGCCAACCAGTTCTCTATCCACATCAGTACATTACCCCCAATGTGCTTTATAAAGCAACCATGTGCTTTAATTTTGCACACCAATCTCTTGTGTGGGATCTTGTCAAAAGCATTTTGAAAGTCCAAATACACCACATCCACTGGTTCTCCCTTGTCCACTCTACTAGTTACATCCTCCAAAAATTCCAGAAGATTTGTCAAGCCTGATTTTTCCTTCATAAATCCATGCTGTCACTGCTTACCAAATGCGCTGCTATTTCATCTTTAATAATTGATTCCAACATTTTCCCCACTACTGGTGTCAGGCTAACCGGTCTATAATTACCCGTTTTGTCTCTCCCTCCTTTTTTAAAAAAGTAGTGTTTCATTAGCTACTCTCCAGTCCGTAGGAACTGATCCAGATTTCAATAGATTGTTGGAAAATGATCACCAATGCATCCACTATTTCTAGGGCCACTTCCTTAAGTACTCTGGGATGTAGACTATCAGGCCCTGGGGATTTATCAGCCTTCAATCCCATCAATTTCCTGAACAGAATTCCCTGCCTAATAAGAATTTCCTTCAGTTCCTCTTTCTCACGAGATCCTCGGTCCCCTAGTATTTCCGGGAGGTTATTTGTGTCTGCCTTCGTGAAGACAGAACCAAAAGGGAAGCCTTCCTTAAGGTGCAGCGTCGCCTGATCTGACCCTAGCAAGCACCAAGTGAACTTTAGAGGGTAAGCTCGAAGAGGTTCTTCATGTGGTGAATCACCAAGGCAGTGGAATAGAATGTCACAAGTGCCAGTTTGCTTGATGGTGATATCACACCGTAGATGACCATTTTACTCCTGAAAAATAGGCATGGCACAATCAATTTTCTAGGTCTACATCATTAGATGAGGCTCCATCCATATAAAAACTAGACACACTGAAGCCCCAGGACCTGGCCAGCTGAAATGGGCTTTTGAAAAGACAGATGGTAGACTTTTGCATTTTCTTATATCCTTTGCTGCATTTTGCTCCATGCTCTGGGCCATTCTCCATTTCTGCATTTTCCCCATCAGTACTTGCTTTCTTATTCTTGGTTGTTGTTGATTTTGATTTCACACATTACAAAGGGGTGATGATGGGTATTCTTTTGGGGGCTTCTGAATATGTTGCATAATTGAGATGAAGACAAGTTTTTAAGGGGACAGCAAAGGTGGGTGGAATGACCCCCAAGGTGTTTTGGCTACATCTGTAATTATCCCAGGACCTGCACCAGGACTGACCTCAGATGGGTGCCTTTACCACCTGCTCAGAAGAGCAGGTTAAAATCAGAATGAGCACAAAGCAGGCAGGAAATTGGTGGATAAGTAATCTGGCATTTTAACTGCCCGTCTCTGCTGGGTGGGTAGGGATAAAATCACTCCATAGTCTTTGAAATAGACATTTTACAGAAAACCATAAAATTGATGGGAAAAGCCACAAACTGCACAAAAGAAAGGCCAAAAAAGTCACACTTGAAATTTGTCACAATATATAAAAGAGCAGGAGTTACAGTTTTCTATCCTGGTTAATGAGGGACCGTGCACAGTGTCACCCTCATGAATGCTGGTGAGGCTGTGATGAATGTAGCAGTTTGTTTTCTCATATATTTTCAGTGCTGTCCTGCTCACAGTCACTTGTGGAGTGATATTGTTAAGATCACACATCAGTTCTCTGGCACAGACTTACCTCAGAGATCCACTTATGTAGTCCTTGGATTCCCACGAGTGGGTATAAGAAACAACAGCACCAAGAAAATGCTGAATGAGGAAAACTGAAAGACATCACCGTCCTCACCACTTGGCTTAACCTGTTATAGGATGTGTTGGTTACAGAGTGATTAGGTATTGCATGGGCCAGGGGCTTTAAAATATATATATTATAACTTGGTTCTATTTGTTCATTCTCTTCACCAATAAGCAAGACAAGACAGATCTGACCGTTACCATTATACTAGTTTGCCATTGTGTCTCACTGCATAAGTGTAAAGTTATCTTCTGGTTAATAAGACAGCTATTTTGTTTATAATTTGTAAATGATAGTTCATTATGGATTATGTCTTGTACTCATTTGCTTACAATTTCTTGTAGCACTGATTACATAAGTATAATTACTTGGCTCCTGAATGAAAATTCAATTTAAAATATAATCAGATGATACACGGACCTTATTTTTTGTGTCAGGCTTGAACCCATGACCTTCTGACATAGAGGCCAGAGTGCCACCACTGATCCAAAGCTGACAAGGGGTTAACAAGCTTGCAAAATCTCTCCTATAACAGAGTAGAGAACAGTAACACAAATTTATGCTATAAAGAACCAAAGAAGAATTCAAAACACATATTTATGGCTTGTATATGGGCATGATCAGGAACTAGTGTAACTCCATCATAAACTACATGAAATCATGTTGATATCTAAATAACATCACTTTCTGCTCATTTTAATATGATTATGAAGTACCCACCTATGTTACGTAGGAGCCACTCAATCCGACCCAAAGTTCCAGCAGCAAATTTTGAGGAAGCAAAATGGATGGAGGTCATTACAGTGCATCTCAGACATAACAAATGCCCAAAGCAGCACCAATAGGATGGGAGTCACCTCTGAACTAGCTGTAACTGTCCTAATTGAAATGATTTGTGACAGCTTTAATCAGTATCTGCTGGGTGTGAACCAATTGCACAAAACTTCTTCTGGATACTGATAGACATGAAATTGTTAATCCCATTTAAAGTACCATGAGATGGTTTGTGAGGTGATTCACCAGTACCAATGAGTCTTCTTTGTTAGAGAGATAAAAATAAATCAATGGAAACAGTTCCTACTGATTAAAATTGCAAGTGGCACAAAATGAAACATAGGTGAATAGCTTATGTGCCTTTACAAAAGGAAATAGTAGAATATTCAGAGCTGGAGTCAAAATATGTAACTCAATAAGCACAATTTTACAGAAAAGCAACTGCACATCTTTATTCATTCTTATAGCTTCATTCTGTCAAAAATTCCAACCTCTTAGTTCCAGTTTGTACAATATTTGTTTTCAAAAAAGATAATTGCATTTGTGTGAGGTGCTGTATTATGCATAATTCAAAAGAGTGCACCGATTAGCTAACCTGTTCTCATATAATACATTTGAATTATAAATTCATAATCACTGTGTAATTGTAAAGTGTAAAATAGGTCTGAACAACTTTATCTGGGACTAAGTCCAATTTCAAACGCCCACTACAAAATGGAAGAGGGATTACCCATAATCGAAATGCCAAATTCTAAAAAGTAATTGAAGGAACTATAATGTTGTGGTTTTTAATGAATTGAAAAGTTCTTTCCCATGGTAACAATCCCTGTGTTTATTACATAAAACTCCCCATTGTAGTATTGCTGCACATTATCATATTCAGTCTGCTTGTGCCCTAGCAACAAATGTGAGGAACTTTTCAATACAGATATACTGTTGCTTATACCATGCATTGCAGAAATAAGTGGCCTTTGCTTAAAATGACAAAGCTGCTGACTTTAAAATGAAGCTGATCAGTGAGCTGTGGCACTGGTCATGCTCCATCAAACAGCTAATTAATGGAAGAAATGTGGGAAATGCAAAAAGCTTGTTTCACATTATTGCGAGTTAAATTTGCAAAGTGCAGAATACATTGTGAGACTCATAATGTAGATAGTAAATTAATTCAATATGCAATATGACACAGGTTTCTCAATGTGAAATTTGAAAAAATACATAGTTTGACTTGTAAGTTATTTTGGGGTTCATTGTTTCGTTTAAAAAAATAATAAAACTTTACATTTCTGTTCCACTCTTATGAGTATGAATTTGAAAAAAAACATCAAAGTATAAATCTGTGTTTATGAAATGTTTTTCTTGCTTCAAACACTATTGAGTCCTTACAGCTATATGTTTAGTGGGCCCAAGTTTCGGGTCGCGCCTAAAACGGCGCAGCCCGGACCTGGACGCCCATTTTTCGTGCCACAAAGTGCACCTAAAAAAAACGTACCTATTCTCCGGCTCCCTGCAGGCCCTCTGGAGCTGGGCGCGGCGCAGCATGAACTGTTGGGAGCGGAGCCAGGTCCCTGCGCCGAAAACAGTGCCGGGACCTCTGCACATGCATGCTACAGTGGGTGCGCATGTGCAGTAGCTCCAGGCGCCCAAAACTGTGGGAGGGGCCCGAAGCACGTAGCCCGTAGCCCTGGCAGAATGGTCTCACTGGGGCTGCGTGCTTAAGGCTCCTCCCACCCGACCGGATCCGACCCAACCTCCGCTTCCCCCCCCCCCGCCGACCCGACCCGATCCGACCTCTGCGCCCCCCACCCCCCGGACCACAGTGACTCTCTCACTCCACCCCCACCCCGACCTCCGCGACTCTCCCACCCCAGATCTCCGCGACTCTCCCCCCCCCGGACCTCCGTGACTCTTCCACCCCGGACCTCCGCGACTCCCCCCCCCCTCCGAGACCCGACGCCACCTTCTTGTAAATCCAGCCCTAAGTCTTGGGCCCAGCCATTCAGCCTCCTTCTCTCCCTACCCCCCCTCTCCTTCCCTCCCTCCCCTCTCCTCTCTCCTTCCCTCCCTCCCTCCTCTCTCCTCTCTCCTCCTTCCCTCCCTCCTCTCTCCTTCCCTCCCTCCCTCCTCTCTCCTTCCCTCCCTCCCTCCTCTCTCCTTCCCTCCCTCTCTCCTTCCCTCCCTCTTCTTCCCTCCCTCTCTCCTTCCCTCCCTCTCTCCTTCCCTCCCTCCTCTCTCCTTCCCTCCCTCCCTCCCTCCCTCCTCTCTCCTTCCCTCCCTCCATCCTCTCTCCTTCCCTCCCTCCATCCTCTCTCCTTCCCTCCCTCCATCCTCTCCACCCTTCTCCCCCTCTCCCTCCCCCCCTCTCCCCTCCCCCCCCTCCCCCTCTCCCCCTACCCCCCTCCTTCTCCTCTCCTCTCCTCCCCCTCTTCCCCTCTCCCCTCCCCCTCTCCTCCCCTCTTCTCTCCTCTCCTTGCCCCCCTCTCCTCCTCCCACCCCCCTTCTACCCCTCCTCCTCCCACCCCCCCTTATCCCCCTCCTCTCACTTTCAGAAACACAGACACTGACAGACAGAGAGTGAGAGACTCACACACAGACAGACAGAGAGATAGAGACACTGACAGAGACACACTGGGGGGGGCGTCCCAGCACGCTGTTGGAGGACTCCCGGTGCTGCAGTCGGCAAGTAGAAAATGTTTTATTTATTGATTTTTTTTTTTTTATTATTTTTTATTACATTTTTTTGATTGATTTATTGGTTGAATTATTGATGTATTTATCATTTATTATTGATGATGGCTCTTTATTTGTAAAACTGAAGTGTTTAATGTTTGTAAACTTCCCTTTAAACGCCCCCCCACCACCCACCATTCCCTACGCCTAATTTGTAACCTACGCCTGATTTTCTAAAGTGTAGACAAGGTTTTTTCAAACTTACAAAAATCTTCACTTACTCCATTCTAAGTTAGTTTGGAGTAAGTTTTCACTGCCTAAACTTTGAAAACAGGCGTAAGCGGCCGGACACGCCCCCTTTTGAAAAAAAAATTTGTTCCCAAGTGAAACTGTTCTAACTGACTAAAACTGGAGCAAACTAAATGCCGAGAATTCAAATTTCTAAGATACGCCATTCTAAACCAGTTGCTCCAAAAAAACAGGAGCAACTCAGGCCGAAACTTGGCCCCTAATTGTCTCCACTGGTTACTACACATATTAAAAGTGTATACTTTCGATAAAATATTTGACTGGAGTTTAAAGCTTAGGGTTTAGTACATTAATGAGATAATCATAAGCATTTCAAAATGTTTTACGCCAGAATGAGGACTGTGTACTGTTTAAAGCATGAAGTGCACCAGAGTATGCTTCCATTTTGGTATAAAACATGTTGGAAGGATCATTTCTACAATTTCTTCAATTAATCATTGGATCTCATTGTATCACTTAAATATATTACACAGTATTTTATTAATAACAATCTTCTGTTGCCTACAGGATATAGACAGTATATTTTTAAACAAAAATAATACATAGGTCTGTAAGACAATCTGGGAATTTCCTCAGAGCTACTCCTGCTCCACTGCCGTAATATCAGCGGAGATGCGATGGAACTCCCAGTTACATTTGTAAACAGGATTACAATGAAGTTACGGCAGCGGAGTGAAAGTAGCACTGAGGGAATTCCGGGCCAATATCAAAAAGAGCTCATGTGACAACACGTCTCCTGATGTTTAATACCAATCCTTCAGCTGATTAATTCCATGTTTTTGAATAATCCAGCTACTTATGCAGTTTGATATGATGAGAAGCAAGAATAATGTTTAATTTTAGAAAGCAATATTAGCTTAGATTTTCTGATTGATTACACCTGATTGAAAAAAGGGGTAGAGAAGAGATAGGTCCGTAACACAGAGCTCTGCCCATTTAATGTATCACCTGCATTTCTGGTGAAGTGAAAAAGGTGGACTCTGACCCGATGACATCTTTAAGCATCCACAAATTTCCTGGCATTGTGTATTCATCTACCCACCCATATAAATTGTGAGCTGTATATAAAGTTTATTTAAAGATTATTTGCATAATTTTCAATCCATTTCTCAATTATTTCCTTTTTTTTGCTGGTGTTCAGGAAACTTTTGTCATAATTGTGGCCATTTTATTTCAACAGCACCGACAGTGCTACATTGCCCCATGGGAATCCCCTATCTGTGCTTCTTCGAGGAAGAAGAGGAGGACCAAGTTAAGTTGCATTAAAGACTTCTGTTCCAATCTGTTAGTAAAATCATACCTGCATTTACAAACTGAGATACAAATATGACAACTATTCGAGCAGCAGTGCTTGGGCAGGCTGCGATTCACAAAGGAGGTGGTGAACAAGTTGCAAAGTGACATGTAACCAAACTGGTCCAAAGGAATGGTACTGCCAGTGGCTGTGAAGATCACAACGGCCCTTAACTTCAACTATCCAGATCTTTCCAAGGTGCCACAAGTGGCATTGCCCGCATTAGTCAATCCACAGTATAAATCAAATAATGCATGTCTTGTTTGCTTGAGCGACAAATATGATCTCCTTCCCCATATACAAACAGTTCTGCGTGTTTACCGAATGGCAGGATTTCAAAGGTTTCTAGATCATAGATTACACATAGGGCCTTGCGTGCTACATTGCACAATGGTACCACCTACATGGATTGGAAAGTTTCCACTCTAAAATTGTTCTGAATGTTTGCAAGCATCAGCATGGATTAAACAAGTCACAATTCATTTTCCAGACAAATGTTGAGATGCTTTCATTATAAGCCAATTCATGAACCCACCAGTATTTGACTCTCAAAATTAATTGTTCAGGGGGCTCCTTGGTGATCAGGGCTATCCTCAGGAGCCCTGGTTCAAGACATTTTTGTAATATCCCAGAACTCAAGCTGAGCACAGGTATAATGAGTGCATGCATCCAACTGAGTAATCATTAAACACATCATTGGTATGTTGATGCACTGCTTCAGGTGCCTGAATAGATCTGGGGGTGTCTTACAATGCAGCCTGGCTATGGATCATAGTAGCCTGCTGTATGCTGCACAACTTCAACTTGCCAGGAGATATCATCGTGGGGAGAAAAGCCCAACAAGAGCTGCAGGAGGTGCCTGACGAGACTGTGGAACAGAACTGGGTGCTTGTTGCAAAAGCCATCTGGCAAGCTCTCAAACAGGATGCCTTCCCTTAATTTTGTAATGTGCCCATTGCAATAAGAGTCTGTTTGTGTCTTCCAATGCCCTCTACAACTATGTCCTGCACAAATATGTACATAAGGTAACTGACTGATGTGTGCCCATAAGGTCCTTTTGAAATTTAGGTGGGGCCCCTGCTTCCTGGCAGTTGTGTCCTGAGATGGGCCAGTTGCTGGTTCTGCCACCTCTGCAACTGCATGGGTGGCTCTTGCTGACACACTTGCAGCCATCAGAAGGATCTAGAAGAATGGTAGACAGACGTGTTGGAGTCCTGAGAAACAGCAGCAAGTTATGTTTTCATTCCAGTCTTGCCCTTGTTGCTGGGAATTGTGTCATCATGGCCAATAATCAGCATGAGACCAGAACTAATGGTACCAATGAGATTGGAGAAACCTTGCTTCATGGTCCTCTCTGGACGAGCCTGATGCTGCCGAAGAGATAATCCTTTCAATCTCCCTATCTCAACCTCTAGGGCAGCAGTATGTGTGCTCAAGAGAGAATTACAGTCTGGCATTAGGGCTCCTAGCAAGACAGGGCTCCGCTGCACATATCCGTGGGTTGCCATAGGCACTGTGGTGGGCATCATGTAAGGTTGTACTCATGTGGCCAGTGAACCCTTCCATAGGAATTGCCACCTGCAGCCTGATCCCCAATGATTGCACAATGCTCACAAAGCAACCTCACTTTGCAAGTTGTTTCCGTGAGGGCCCATCAGCCGAGGGATGGAATAAGCAGGCCCTCTAGACAGCAGATTCTTGCTCATTCTCTGCTATACCCAGTGCTTCTATTCATTTGTGCCTTGTGCCTCAGGACTCGACTTTAACTCATGGGTAGGGTTGAGGTACAGCAAGTGGCGTGCCATCAGGGCGTGGCAGCAACCAGGTTCAGCCGATTGTAATGGCCGGGCCTCATTAATATGCTGCTTGTCGACTTTGGACAAAAATATCCGAGAAGTCGACTGGAAGCAACTGCCCAGTTATTAAAATTAGGAATCCGCCGCTGAAGACCTGGGGTAGGGTCCTTGGTACAAGATAAATACTCCAGGAGGAGAATTCTGGTCAGCGGAAGGGAGGAAACCGGGTGTAATGGATGTCCAGGGTTTCCTCGTGGACCCACAGTTAAAATGGTGTGCAGATCATGATGATATCATCAGGATGTGATTTTTCATTGAAATTAGGCCCCTGCTCCAATTGTGATTTATTTTTGCAGGTTACATCAGACATGTCAGCACCAGAAGCAGACACACTGCTTATGTAATGTTATAATTGTAAGATAATAAATGAAACATTGATACTCTACATTTGCATGTAAAAGGCATTAAGTTACAATGCCTCATTAAAATAGTTACTATTGCAAAAGATTTTTATATCAGCATCAATTCTTAGCAATTTCATGGCAAAGCAGATTTCCTCTTGTTGCAGACTGAGCTACACAGCAACTCTAACCCCACAGATGGCACAAATAATTTTTCAAAACAACACCCTCCAGAGTTGGGAAAATTTAGAATGCTCCAAAGATTTATCTTCCTCCCATATATAAAACACATCTGTTAGCAGGAATCAGGGTGAATCAGATCAAGGGGGGGGGCAAAATTGCCCCCCTTTTTCAGAGGCCCGTTAGTGGCTCCAGGCGGCGCAAGACACTTTTTGCCCGGAGGTGGGGGGGGGGGCGGGGGGAATGCATTAACAGTTCCCGGGAACATGGCAGCACCACGCCCCATGGGTAGCGCCCCAGGCAACCCCTCAACCAATGATGACTTCATGACATGGGTCGCGAAGCTGGCCGACATCCGCTCATGGGGCGGAAGTTAAAGGGGAGGTCACCAGTGTCCCGTGCCGCCACCCTACATTTTTTTGCTAACTCTCGGGTCGGCTTCCCTATCTGTATTTTCACATGGTCCGGGCCACCATCATGCAACCCGATATTCCGTCTTGGGCGTCACTCACACACGGTCCTGGTGGTCAAGTGGAGGCCATCAGAGGCCTCACAGAGTGGGAAGCAACCCTCCCTTTTAAGTGAAGGGGAGGGGCATTGAGGCGCATCAGCGCTATGTGGAGCATCTGCGTAACACTGCATTACTCGCCCTATTAGTGCCACTGCTCCCGTCCCTAAAGGAAGTGGAGTGCGCGAGAGCTCCCAATTCAGCGACAGGGCAGCCCCAGCAGGTTCCCGCTCCCAACCAGGGTGCAGGAAGGTCTGCAGAAAGAAGCACTGGTGGGGAAATTCAACTTCCTCAACGGCCTGAACGGGCATGAAGTTGGCATAGTGGCCTCACTGCCTGCCCCAAGCTGGCATCAGGAGACTAAAACCCTTTTCAAGTTCAAAGCTCATTGGAATGCTGTCGGCTACCTGTGAGTATCAAATGGGCACCCTGTTGCAGATCGATGGTTATAGGAGAGCGAGAAATCAGCAGGCAGCAGGCAGCAGCCAGGCATTGGTGCGGGCAAAGCCAATCGAGGAGGGTGTGGAGCACAGTCCGGTGTTGCACCACATTATTTTTATCCCAAGTTATCCCAAAAAGAATTATAGGCCTTTTCTTGAGAGGGCACCAGTGCTCCCATTAAAGAATGCTAGTTAGGCCACTCACTACTAGTATAAAAGGGAAGACCATGTACCAAAAAAGTTACAAATGGGAGTCCTACAACTAGCATACAATCCCAAATTACATACTTAAGCAGCCTTATGCCCAAAACAGGCAGGCTTCTGCTCGCCCCTTTAAAGGCCCACCTGAAAATTCCATCAGGTAGGCCATGGCAATCATTGACGGGCCAAGGTGAGGGATGGGCGGCTACAGTTGAAAATCGGCCCCACTGTGGAACACACACACATTCCTTGTCCTTGATACTATGAACCTGCAGTGTGCAATCACGTTCTTCTTCACTCTGCTTCCAAGTGTTCCAATTATTTTATGTTTTTCTGGCATGTTGGTGCAGGATGCCTGAAATTACATGAGCCTGCTTCCTTAATGCAGAAGTCAATATTCCAAGAGCAAGATTTGTCTCCCATTCTCCAGGATGATAAAATAGAGATTGTCGTGCATTGATAGTTTGTCATGGCCTCAGGTGCCTGCCACAGTGTCAGGGGAATGGCTGCCTCCACAGCAGTTTTGTTTTAGTAATTTAAATTTTCAGAACTAGGGAATAAAACTGCCCTGAAATTGATTCGACTCCTTTTAAAACACATTTAAAACGTTAATGCTCTCTGCACTCCATAGCAACACCAGATAACAGGAGCGCGCTGACATTCCCAACACCCAAAGTTGCTATGGCATAAATGATGGGAGTTATGCCGAATGCAGATGGTTGGAATCTATCATTTACATTTCACGTGATGATGCCTGTCCATATTAGGACAGGTGTATTCTTAAAAAAAAATAGCAGATTAGCCCTCTGTCATTTCCAGTGGAAAACCGTGGAAGTGGCAGCGGCGACAGAAAACAGGGTGAAATGGCTCCACTCCAAAATTTCTGCCCCGCCTGCTGGTTATTCCAGGAGGTTGGCATAACTTCCATCGAAAATTATGTTTAATAATGGCTAACGTTTTCATATCAACTGTATGGGGCCTAAATTTGTCAACGGTTCCATCAGCCTCTCTGTAACTCCAGCAGTAGATGGCAGTGCCCCAAGAAATAGCAAAGATCAGATTGTGCTGAGTCTCCATTCCTTCTGGGAGTTTTTGACCTCCACCCAAACAGTACAAGGCAAATGCCATCATGGAGGCAGAGCCAGAGGCAGGGACGTCCTACACAAGAAGTTTCCACTATATTGGTACAGTCAAGCCATCTGTGGAGGCCAATACACCACATGAGTTGAGGTAAACTGGCTACCAAATGGACAAAAGTGGGTCCCACCATTGAAGTTCAGGCAGAGAAGTTTCCTGGATCTGGCAGAAAATGGCATTTTTCTTCAAAAAAATAGTGGATTGGCCCCCAGGAGCCGAGGAGCACATGTCTGAAGATGTTATGGGGAACCTCGGTAACTCTGTTCCATGGCAGGAGGGTGTCGGAGTATGCCTGTAGTGACCCTTATGCCCACCTACCACCTACCTCATCCAAATTAGGTATCCTTCCACTGACCCTGCAAACTCTATTGGGATCAGTACTTGAGGGCATTAGCCAACAGGACCCTGCTCTATTCTAGAGGCGAAAAACACATATTTGGAGCCAGAAGGTTGCTGCCTTCCCATTTATAGTTCCTCAGATCTGAAGAGGCTGACCAACAAACCCTAACAGACTTTCCTTGGCAGAATTCCTAAAAAATAACATGGAGGATGTTATGACTTCGCTCTGGGTCAGTTGCATAAAATGTAAATGCTCCCATCTGTTCCAGTTGGGAGCTTCCAGCCAAGCCTGGGATATTCCTGCCAACACACATCGAGTTCAAAGGGGGTGGAGATCCATGGCTAGAGGTGTGTGCCCCATTTATTCTCTGCCCGATGTCCCGGAACCTGCAAACACACGGGATGTGAGGAAAAAGAAAACCAGCCCCAGTAATTTCAAACTGAGTCTCTTCCTTTCCGTTTCAGCCAGGAGATAATCCAAAGTTTGCCGTTGCAGATTCTGGCAGCCCCTGTCTTGCATCTGGCTTCCTGGCCATGAGCCATGGGAAAAATGAGCGACTATAATCCAGGGCTCTTGTAGCATAATAGTCATTTTGATTCAAATTGACTTGCTTGATTGCATACGAAGTGAAGCATACTGAAACAGGCCTGATTATGTGAATTACTGAGGTTCCTTCCTGTATACAGCATTAGTGAAATCTGTAGCATGGCACATGATCTGGGCTGCACTGAGTGATTATTTTTTCTCTTGTATTTTCTTCTCAGTAAACTGCTTTTGTTTTATCCAGCTGTATCCAGCACTCATTTTTTTTTTAAAGGGGGTCAAGTCTACATAAAGGAAACAAGAAATGTGCGAGAGGCCAATGATCTGTTTCATCTCCGTTACACTATGTGCTCTGGTACAGTCTCTCTGGGGACCCTATATACCATGAATCCCACTCTTTCCAAACCCACGGTTGTTCAAAAGCTGAGACTAAATGAATGTTTATTGTCTGTTGCTAATTTGTCTCATGAAGAAGTCTCACAAATCATCCTATCATAGCAGAACTCCGAAACAATTCTCCAAATATCTCTGACCCAAACTCTACTAATAAGCCAGCCACAGCGGAAAGCCAAGGACTCTGTTGTGAAAAATTGCCTCTTAATTTGTAGGAAAGGTATTATAAATATATTCCTTAACTGTTCACTTTGTTACATAAAGTGGTAAAAATCAGACCTTGTTGCTCCCATTGTACAGGCATTTAATGGAAGCCACTGAGCCAATTTCAGGGAGCAACTTCCTGTGCCCGATCAGCACCTGGGGTGTGGGCACTAATATACTTGCACAGGTAGATGCCCAGCTACCCATGGCATTCACCTGAAACAGGCATTAAGCCACTTACATAGAAAGAAAAAGTGAAAGATTGGCATTTAAGTAGCGCCTTTCACGACCTTAGGACATTCCAAATTGTTTACAGCTGTTGAAATTCTTTTGAAGTTGTTGTAATGGAGGAAATGCGGCAGCCAAATTGCACACAACAAGGTCCCATAAACCAGATAACCTCTTTTAGTGATGTTGGTTGAGGATTAAATATTGGCTAGGACCTTGGGGAAAACTCCTCTGCTCTTCTTCAATATAGTGCCATGGAATCTTTTACCTCCACGTGAAAGGGCAGACGGGGCCATAGTTTAAAGTCTCATCTGAAAGCCGAGAATTTGTGCTCAAGATTGGAGTGAGACTTGAATCCTCAACCATTTGATTCAAAGACCAGAGTGCTCCATTGAGTTATGGCTGACAAGTATATGTGAGGGGACAAATGCTTGTTTCAGGACCCCTGCACTAAATATGTCGCCGATGAGTGGAATAGGCTCTGAGCATGCCCAGCTCAAAGTTCTTCAGCAGTCACTGGGACCTAAGGAGCAGCCGCCACCAAAAACATCAGTTACGTTCCTGTGAATCTAGAAGCAAGAGTGCTCCTCCCAGCTCCGCAGCACTCCTGAGGGCTGCCAGCCTGTGAACAGTCCCTAGAATTGTTCTTTCACCACCACCCCTCCCTGGACTTAAAGTGGGGCCGCTATCAGCGAGGCGAGGCAGCCCAAAATTGACATCCTTCCAATGGGCAACTCGCCCAAATTATTACAACGAGGCCCAAGGCTTAGTTTCAGGTGACCCTCTGGCCACCTGGTTGGGACCTCCACAGTTTGTGTGCCATTGGTCCTGGACCCGCAAACAGGCCATAAGCAATCATTACCCGAAATTATTTTTAACAATACGATCAAGCATCCGCAATGTATTTTATGGACTCTACCACTTCCATTTAAAGGGATTGAGTATAAATACTATCTCACCCCCCAAAAGTAACCAGTAATAAGACAATTGCCAAGGCAACACTCCCTTCTACTACCCGACTACAGGCTTGGGTTGATAAGTGGCAAGTAACATTCGTGCCACACAAGTGCCAGGCAATGACCATCTCAAATAAGAGAGAATCTAAACATCACCCCTTGACATTCAGTGGCAGTACCATTGCCGAACCTCCACTATCAACTTCCTGGGGGTCACCATTGTCCAGAAATTTAACTGGACCAGCAACATACATGAATCACCTCCTAAATCCCAAAGCCTTTCCAGCACCTACAAGGCACAAGTCAGGAGTGTGATGGAATACTCTCCACTTGTGTGGATGCGTGCAGCCCCAACAACACTCAAGAAGCTCAAAATCATCCAGGGCAAAGCAGCCCACTTGATTGGCACCCCTCCACTACCTTAAACATTCACTCCCTCCATCTCTGGTGTACAGTGACTGCAGTGTGTACCATCTACAAGATGCACTGCAGCAACTCGCTGAGGCTTCTTCGGCAGCACCTCCCAAACCCGCAACCTCTACCACCTAGGAGGACAAGGGCAACAAGTGCATGGGAACACCTCCACCTGCAAGTTCTCCTCCACGTTACACACCATCGTGACTTGGAAATACATCGCCATTTGTTCCTCATCACTGGCTCAAAATCCTGGAACACCCTCCTGAACAGCACTGTGGGAATACTTTCACCACAAACTGTAGTGGTTCAAGAAGGCATCTCACCATTACCTTTTCAAGGGATGAATGAAATTTAATAAAAACATCTCGTGGAGTATTTGAACATTTTGGTGTACCCTTATCCCTATAAAATTGGCTAAGGGATAGAAAACAGAGAATTGTGATGAATGGCTGCTTTTTGGACTGGAAAGAGGTATACAGGGGCGTTCCCCAAGGATCAGTACTAGAACCACTACTTTTTTTGATATACATTAATGACTTGGACTTGTGAGTACCGGGCACAATTTCAAAATTTGCAGATGATACAAAACTTGGAAGTGTAGTTAACAGTGAAGAAGATAGTAATAGACTTGAAGAAGACATAGACAGGCTGGTGGAGTGGTCAGACACATGGTAGATGAAATACAATGCAAAGAACTGTGAAGTAATACATTTTGGTAGGAAGAATGAGGAGAGACCATACACACTAAATGGTACAATTTTAAAGAGGGTGCTTGTGCACAAATTTTGAAGATGACAGGACAGGTTAACACAGCCGTTAATAAGGCAGATAGGAACCTGGGCTTTATAAATCGAGGCATAGGCCTAGAAATTGGGTGCA
Source organism: Pristiophorus japonicus (assembly GCF_044704955.1). Classification (NCBI taxonomy): domain Eukaryota; kingdom Metazoa; phylum Chordata; class Chondrichthyes; family Pristiophoridae; genus Pristiophorus; species Pristiophorus japonicus. The sequence continues at coordinate 155,660,783 of NC_091981.1, read as the reverse complement.
TTTGCATCTCCCGTTATTGTCCCATGGGGGGTGCGTTTGCGACCGGGAGCGGTGCTAACAACGACTCCCGCCATATTGGGAGGGAGTTTAGCAGCGTGTTACGGCATTGCACCCCGATCTCATGTGCTCAGAGATCATGGCATCATCACAGTGCACATTTTGCCGCTAGTGCACTGGACCCAAAATTCACTTTCTCCCCCTGCAACAGCGCCAGGCGAAAACACCGACAGCTGCAGGAGGCATGGATCAGGCGGCCGGCCTCTACCAGGGTGATAATTAAAGGCGGGGTGGTCGAGGTAAATTTAAAAAAACCGTACCTTTACTGCTGAAGTTTCGTTCTGTTTTCTTTGCCGGGTCCTGCCCACGATCGTTTAGCCCAGCACCCTGCAGGTCTGGTGCACCCTTGGTAGTCCAGGTAGGTATTTTTTAACTCGCAGAGCCTGCAGTGATGGCCTTTCCGTTTAAGGGAGGGAAGGGGCCTTTGTATGCGGCAGCGCTGCACGGCCCAGTGTGCAACGCTGCTGAAGTGAGCACCCTGTTAGCATTCCAAGAAAGAAGTGGAGCTTCATTTAGTGCTCCAGCTCCTTCCTGGAGTGTTAAAGCCAATTTTTTGAGAGCAGGGACGATAATCAACTTCTCCCCCATATAGTACAAAAGCCAGAAAGTTTATGCTAAATCTACACAAAACAGTAGTTTGGTCCCAGCTGGAGTATTGTGTCCAATTCTGGGCTCACACTTTAGGAAGGATGGGAAGGCTTTGGAGAGGCTACTGTAGAAATTTACAAGAATGGTTCCAGGGATGAGGGAATACAGTTATGTAGATAGACTAAAGAAGCTGGTGTTGTTCTCCTTGGAGCAGAGAAGACTAAGAAGAGATTTGATAGAGGTGTTTAAAATTATGAAGGGTGTAGATAGAATAAATAAAGTGAAACTGTTTCCAATGGTGGTCGAAGGGTCAATAATGACAGATTTAAGGAGATTGGCAAAAGAACCAGAGGTGACATGAGGAAAACCCTTTTTACGCAATGAGTGGTTAGGATTTGGAATGCAATGCCTGATAGGGTGGTGGATAGAGAGTCTATAGCAACCTTCAAAAGGGAATTGAATAAATACTTGACAGATAAAAAATTTACAGATATATGGGGAAAGAGCGGGGCAGTAGAACTAACTGGGTTGCTCTTCGAAAGAGCCAGGCCAGACACGATGGGCCGAATGGCTTCCTTCTGTGCTGTACTGTTCTATGATTCTAGTGTTTAGTCCTATTAAATGTTCAAGCAAAGGAATGTGTTTCTGCCTCCACTGAAAGAAAATCTACCATGATAGGAACAATTTATCTGCAGTATACATGCCTCCTTATTTAGTAGCTTAATGCAGATGAGTTAATATAAGCTATCTTCACTCTTTTTCAAACATTTAAATTTTACCACACCAGAAAAAAGCATGGGCTAAAACCTCCACTTTTGCACTTATCGTCCAAAAATGGGCGTTACTTCCGGCGAGTGCATTACAAAAAGGGTTTTCAGATTGCCAACTTCTCGCCCATTCTCAAACCACCTAGTCGCCACTTTTGAAAATGGGCATTATCGCGAGCGATATAAAATGGGCAGTAATGTTAAATTTTTTGAGCTTCTGCCATAAAGTGTGGCCGTCCTTAGCAACGGCATGGCAATGCTCGATTCCCGCAATTCTGGAGGTCAAGGGTTATCATGACATGCGCAGAAGAGGAGACAGAGAGAGAGAGAGCTCAGAGGGACTGAAGACGTGTGTGGCTGTGGTGTGGCTGCTTTGGGAGGAAGGAGGGAGAGTTTAGAGCTTCACAGAAAGTAGGCAAACAAAAGGTAGCTATTACCAGCCACATATTTGACCAAATTTGGCCGATAATGGAGAGAGAGGAGGAGGCATCACAGCATGCTGTGGAGACTGACACTGGAGAGAGCAGTAAGCTAGGAGAGGAGCACATTGGAGGGCACAAAAGAGCCAGGAGGTCCTCGGATGAAGCAAATGCCTCCCTCCTGCAGGAGGTCGAGTTACGCTGGGGTGATTTGACACAGGGAGGGCGTGGGAAGCCCACTCCAAAGGCCTACCAGAGGATATTGACCGAGATAGCAGAGGTGGTCTCATCGGCGACCAACGAGGTGTGTGACGGCAACCAATGCCGCAAACGATGGAACGACCTTGTGGGATTCACAAGAGTAAGTATTACATTGATTTACATGTACTTATGTATTTATATAATTTGATTTGTAACAGTCATGAGTGACTATCAGCAGATATGAGGTCTTTCACTTTTTCCAGGAATGTTTTACTCAAAGCCTATGGTCATGGCTTAGGTCTTTAGGTAAAGAATGATAATTTTCATAATAATCATGATTACATCAGTCGGTTATGTGTTGTATCAGTCTCTGTGATAGTACCCAGCAATAATATCATACAATGACTTCATGCCATGTCATCCTGTCATCTTTTACAGAAGAAGCTATCGACGATAAGGTCTGTGCAGAGGCGAACGGGTGGGGCCACCAGTCCCCAGCGACATCACTGAGATGGAGGAGCGGGTGCTCGCACTCGTGGGGAAGCACCCCTGGACAGCCACGGATGCATCTGCAGACCCTGAAGCGATGCCACGTGAGTAAAGCTTACACCATTGCGTGATGTTAAGTCAATAGATGCCACTCCCTCTCATATCCGAACAATCATATATAATAGATGATTTCTGAAATTTTCCTCAAAATAATACTGGCCTAATGAAAATCATTGCAATGCAGAATGTGTTGATGGTCATGAAATGTGATGTCTGTGATGATTTTGATTGTGGTGGTGCTTTTGTCGTGCATATGCTTTCTGTAGCGCTGTTCAGGGGTGCTTCCCCACAAGTGCGAGCACCCGCTTCTCCATGTCAATAATGTCGCTGGGGACTGGTGGCACCCCACCCGTTCTCCTTTGCATGGACCTCATCGTCGATAGCTTTGTCTGTAAAAGGTGACAGGATGACATGGCATGAGATCATTGCGTGATACCATTGCTAGGTACTGTCACAGACACTGATACAACACTTTGTCACCCTAGCATCCCCTTCTCCTCTAATAACCTCAATTGTGTTTTGCAGCTCAGCCAGCAGCGTGTCCCAAGGCAAGACCGCAGAGGCCAGAAGGTGGGGGCGTGGGGCAGTAGTCGGTGCATGATCCTACTATATCTGGTGCTGAGGAGCTCCGATTCTCGCCCGTCACTCCATTGGGTCTGTTCTCCACGGATTAGAGCGTGGACTTCGAGGAACCTGCATCGCCACGCTCCAGAAGCCATTCCACCCCAAGGCCATCTAGTGGTCCACTGGTCATTCCCGCCTCCACTTTGGAGGTACCAGCCCCAAGCACCTCGCCACAGGACACCCCATTTGTCCCCAGGATGGCGCCGACCACGGGGCGACCTCGTGGACGCGGCAGGTCTGTTCCACGAGCACAATATGACAGCGGAGAGATGGTACAGTTGTCCAGGAGGACTGTAGACATTGTGACCAGCTCATCGAAGTACTGGAGGGCATATCCTGACAGCTGGCCACCATGACCAAGTACATTCCACGCATAGCGGAGGCCCTGGATGTGATAGCCTGGAACACTGCTGCCACAGGCCTCCCAGTGGTCCCCGAGCGTGACACTCCACCATTAAGTTCTGCACCACCACTGCGAACGACAGATGAGAGCAAGGCCCAAGATCCTGCTTCTGCATCAGTGAATGTTGCCCCCTCGGCACCCCCCGCTCCCATACCCGTGCAACGACCGCATCTGCCTTCATCCCCCCCAATGAGGCACAGCCTGAGGAGCTCCTCGGCCAGGTGCCATGGAGCGAGGAGGGGAAGAGGTAAAGGTGGGAATAGGAAGGGGAGGGAGGAAGGAAAGTGAGGTGCATGTCTGCAGGTGATGGCTGTGTTATATCTCCATCTGGGTGTCTGCAATTTGTTGCAATGTATGGGGGCTGGGGACCCCCCTCCTGCTTTGCCTTTGTATTCTGTGTTGCTGGACTTGTTGAACATGTGATTTATGTCAATGGTGGAAAAAGTGGGGTGTGGGCGGGGGTTGGGTGGTATTGGCTGTGATATTTATGATTTTAGACCAACGTTGGTGTTAAATTTTTGTTATTGAACATAACCTTGTTGCACATTGTCTCAGATAGCTGTACCGTTATACATTGGTGATTCCTTAACATGAAAGGGTTAAATACAACTTAACATCAATCAACGTAAACTTTAGCTGGCACCAAGGTGATGGGCACCATTGATGTCTGAGCTGCACACACACAGCAGTGTGGCAACGTTGTCACTCACATCAACACTCTTTCAGGCAAATCGTTCGGATATCAGCTCCTCATGTAAGAGTGGGATTTTACAAATGCCAGTCACACCACTGTCGTTCATTCATAACAGTTCCACTTTTTGTGGGCGGTTTTTTGGGCAAGTGATATTGTGGGCAATATGTGTGCAAGGTAGTGAAATTGACGCAGGCCGATCTCATGGCTGCTAGTTTCGGTAAATATGCACTTTACGACCAAAAAAACTGTGCGGGTGTTAATATTGAATCTTGGCGTTAAATCAGGGTGGAAATTAATGCTGGGCGATATTATGGGCGTTGATTTTGCCCATTCTGCTGATTCTGCCCCCAAAAAGTGGGCGGGTGGTTATATCTTTTCCCGGCGTTAAGCACATGGGGAAAGTAACGCTCGGCGATAAGGTTCCTAAAAATGCCCGCCAGTTTCCATTTTGTGCCAAAATGGGCAATATATGGGCATTGTACGTCATTTCTGTGGTAAAATGGGCGTTAAGTGGGTGTTAAGCATGTAATCAAAGTGGAGGTTCTCGCCCCATGTGTTTTTGGGGCAGGCAGGACTTCATGCGCCCGGCGCGAAAGTTCTGCCCCAGCCGTGAAATTAGGCTTACCACCCTCGAGAGGAAGTGGAGAGCAATGTCTGGCACTCCACTTTTTCTCGGGAGTGGGACCGGGGCGGTAATTGTGTAAATTGTCTGTTAAAGGAAAGGGCACACTGCGAACTCTGCAGCGGGACGAGGTACCACCACTGCCCCACCGGTGATGCGGGGTGCCGTGGCCACAGCCTGGCACAGAATTAACCACGAAAGGCCGGACTGGTAAGCCATGCAAAAAAAATGACGTTGCTCACATCCCCTTTACTTTTCACACTGGCGAAAGGAGTATGGCCCGGTTCACAACCCTTGAGGCTGGTGCTGACATCACGTTAGCAAATGTCCAATTTCCGCTGAGGGGCGAAAACAGGTCGCTGTGCATGGCATTGACGCCATTGCAAATTTTTCCTCCTTTAAGTCTATTAAAAAATCCCAGCAAGTACACCATGGAATGGAAGCAATTTGAATATAGATGTTACAACCCTCTAGGCATGAGATTTACCAAGATAAAAGTCACTTGCCACATTGTGGCAGGAGAGGACAGAGTCATCGAAATATTCTGATCCCGAAGAGCCAAGTAAGTCGAAACAACTCTTAAATAGCCAAGGATATACTGAACAAGCTAACCTGGATTCCCAGAGGGAGGCTGAGGCAGCAGCCTGACCCAAGAGCTCTGTCCAGTGAAGGCTGGCCTTCAGGACACTCTAGGGGGCTGAAATTGCCCCTTCCGATAAGGCCTCTGACCGCCTGAAAGCGGCAGCTACGGGGAGGCGAAGACTAGCCGCCGAGTCTCCACGGAGAGGCCACCATTTTGGAAATTGTCCTTCCTCAGTTTTGGAGAGGCTCGCTCCATCCGTTTTCCCACCGCAGCGTGCATGCGTTGACCACTTAACGACCCTTGGGGACCCCCTCGTGAAATTGCCCCTTGGGAAATTGCCCCTTTCCCGGTATTGCCCGTGGGAGCAGGGGGCCGCTTTTTTGCTGTCGGTTCACTCTCTGTAGCATGGCGGTGCAGTAGCCCTGAAAAGGGAGGGCGCACTGCCACGGCCAGCATGTTATTTATTTTTAGGTGCCAGGCTGCTGGCCCAGCCGAAACACTCCCTGGTGGCTTAGTGTTTACCACTAAAGTGGCTGCAGAGTTCGCAGTTGCCCTCCCCTTTAACTGAAGGGGAGGGACGTTGTGACATGCCAGCATGACGATGTCATCAGGGCAGGGCTGATGACTGACAGCCTTGGCTACTCCGCCCCGCCCCATGATGAGGCCATTTCTGCTCCGCTCCAAAAAAATCCACGAAGTGCTGAATATCCGACGGTTAGGTCGTCCCAATGCATGGAGCGGCCGGAACACTTGAAAACCAGTCGGTGCGCCTCGTTTTGGGCAGTGGGCAATTTCAGCCTGTCTGCTTCTTTCAAAGCCAAAGATGCAACTCGGCAATTATTTCACCACAATGTGAGATAGCAAATAAAATAAGTTTTTCTTAGCAACAGAAAGATTAAAAAAGTGTAGATAGATTCACAGATCTAAGGATTTGAAGGCACTGTGCTTGTTTGCTGAAATTACTCTATAGTTTTGGGAAAATTTTGTGAAGTAGAAAATATTCATGGTTGTGGCTGGCCAACATATCTCTTACTGTTCCACTATTACTCTGTCCTTATGTTTTAATAATAAGACTCTGCAATGCTTTAACACATTTAGGTATAGAAAATGAGAGTTGAAAAGTTGGAATGGAATGTTGACACCATTGCATAAAACAGCTTAAGGAATTACAGAAAACAATTTTGTAATCTGAATCCTACTTGACTTCATAGGACTATAGGGAGAGAACAGGATTGCTCTTGTGAAGAGCCAGCACTGACTTCGGCCAAATGGTCCCATTCTGTGTTGTAAACTGCTATAGTTCTATAATATATAAAATCTTATACTTGTTTATGTTGTGTATGTAGTGTATGTAAATAAACAGACTAACTGAAACAGGAGAAATGTAACTACCGGTAACTGTCCTTTCGAGCAACTCCCCAAAATGGTGTCCCAAACCAGCATGAACCAGCCTGTTTATAGCAACTATGAATAGCTCCTGCAGGGTCCTAATGCCTGTCTAGTGCCCTGTAACAAACAGAGTATGATCACAACATATTTCCCCTCTTTTGAAAACACAGTCTATAAACAGACAAAGTCTTTGAGATCGCCAGGCCGTGTTCTGATATGCTGAGACCGGCGTGGAGCTTGCGGTGTTTGAACAAGGTTTTTGGTTGGGAAACAGAACGGTGCTTCTATTCCATCCTACTGGTCTGTTGGCATGTGAGTTGGGATTAGTCCACGAGCTCGTAGGTGTGAGGTTTGAACTTTCGCCCGATTTGTTTTGGAGGCGAAAATGAAGATACGAGCTTATGACTATGGTTTGGACACTTAACTCTGACCCAATCTCTGTTCTTCAGTTGGGGCTTTTGAGCATTTTGTGTCAGTGTACGACTTTGCTTTTTGTTGTCGTTCAGAAATCTGGGATGTGAGTGTGGTTATCTTCGCACTAGGTTTGGCTGGGGGTTTGAAAATATCCCGTAGCCACTGAAGATTCCGCCCAATCATGAGCTTCCCCGTTTGTTGAACATTATGTGCGGAGAATGGTTTGAACTGCTTCATCGAATGTTTGTCCTGCTGCGAGGCTGGCTTTCAAACCCTCTTGGATGACGCGGTTAAATCACTCAACACCTCCGTTGCTTTGAGGATTATACCGAGCAGTAAGGCGATGCTCGATAACATGATGAGTGAGGAAATCCACAAACTATGGTCCATTGTAAGTGATTATGATCTCTGGGAGGTACCACCTCGTGAACATATGCTGCAGAATAGTGACAATCGTTGATAAGGTCACTGAACTTGCTGTAGCAATTTATGGCTATTTGAAATGCAGGTAATGTACTACAACAAGGAAATGCTGGTGCTGTGGAGCAGCTTCAACTGGTCCGAAGATATCCAACTGAAGTTATTGCCATGGTCTTTGTGGCCATGGAATGGGCTTCATTGGCGCTGGTGGGATGTTTGTGGCCTTTTCGCTCAGACTGCATGCTTCGCAGTGTGAGAGTGTGAGACAAACTACTCGATGCGAGTGTCAATCCCAGGCCACCATACTGAATCGCGATATCTCTGCTTCATGCAGACAATGCCAGGGTGTCCATCATGTGCCAATGAGAGAACATGCCGTTGAAGCGACTTGGGAATTACTGCTCTATCACCATGAGTTGGGCAGCCATAGTTCCAAATAGAAAATTAATCGGGAAGTCTGTGGAATGTTTTCAGCTCTTTCGGAATTTGCTTAGAACACTCAGTCTGGAGGAAGTGGCACATGTTTTGGAACGTAGCATCACTCTGTGATTCAGTTTTGAGTTCACCACAGGAGACAAGGTTTCTAATGGACTGAGTGCTGATCGACGTGACATATGTGTCGTCATCTGTGAACAAATCAGCACCAGAGTCTGAAACAGGTGTCGAGCAGCTGAGCATGTCAACTACATGGTTGCGACTACCAGCGATGTACTGTATATCAAAGTTATACTGATGAAGGTGTTCTGACCATCGGCTGATTCGTAGTGGTCTGTGCCCAGATCCAGTTGTAGCAAGTATCGTAGTTAGGGCTTGGTGATCCGTACGGAGGGTAAATTTCCTGCCATAGAGGAAGATGTGCCAATGTTCACATGTGTCGATGCAAGCGAGTGCTTCGCATTCCCCTGTAGAGCAATTACGTTCTGTAGATGAGAGCGTGTGAGAGGTGAAGGCTACTGAGTGTTCCAGGCCGTCAATCCATTGCGAGAGCACAGCACCCATGGCGGTGCCTGATGCATCTTAGGAGGGGATGTGATTTTCTCCTTAAGTGTGGTGAATGCCTGAGCCTGGAAATCTGTCTATTCCCAAGGGACGTCCTTGCTCAGCAACTTGCAAAGTGGTTCAGCAATGTGCGCGTAGTGCGGGATGAACTTCAGATAGAAGTTGCAAGTGCCGAGGAACGATGAAAGTTCTTTGACGTTGATAGCTGCCTGCATTCGCTGGATTGCGTCAATGTTGTCAAGCGTCGGCTTGACACCTTGTGCTGTGACTCTGTAACCCAGAAAGTTTTTTTCTCCAGCAACGAATGTACACTTATCGGCATTAAGTGTAATGTTATGTGTAGCAAGTGTAGGGGGTGGTGTCAGGGGTCAGTTTGCCTTCCCTGACCCAGAGCGGTTGCGAGTCGCTTCCACTCCCTGGTTCTCAAGCCTGGATTTATTAATCAGGGTGTGATAAAGTACAGCAGACAACTGTTTTGTACAAAGAAATGTATGGTTTTTATTCAAGAAGAATGAATACACCTTTTATTAAAACTGAGAAAACTTATCACTTTAGATGAGAGAAAACTTATCACTTTAAAGGAGAGAAAACATCACTCTAATGGGGAATCCTTTACTCAAACACAAGAGAATACACAGCAGTACAACACCTCCCACCTCCCAATTCCCCCTATCTGACTAGGTTAAGCTCTGGGGCTTCAGGGACCATGCTCACCAACCCTTCCTTGACAGTCGGTAATGGGTCACGGTTTTGGGGTGCGTTGGATTTTGTCAATTCTGCTAGCCATACCCCGAACATAAGAGAGGAATTCTTGCTGCGTGTTCCTCAGTTGGGTGGTGTCCGCTGAAGCGGTAGGGTGCGTATTGGATTTATGGGGTAAGTACCCACTTTCTTCCTTCAGCAGTAGGTTTTAAAGTTCTTTTAGGTAATGTTTTACCTGTTGGTAGCTCAGGCATAGCTTGTAGAGTGGAAACAGCTTGTGAACGTTCAGGTTTTCGTCGAGTTGACTTCAGTTTGGAAATCGTTGGTTGTGGTGGCTCAGTATTACCAATTTGGTTGCTGGTAATATCTTGGTGGTTATTCTGTGAGCTTCTTGCTGCCACGGTGTGCTTGGTGCCCTGGTTGCTTGCGATGCTGTCTTGGTTGATGTTCTGAAGAACCAGGTTAACGAAAACTGGTGTGCTGATCTTGAAGTCTGCCAGGTCTCAAGCATACGAAGCTGGTGTAAAAGCAAAGTGTCCTCCTGGCTGTAAAACAGGCCTTAATTATACTTTGGGAGACTTCCTTATCTATGCCCCAAATCAACCTTGGTTCTTTGTTTAAGTTTTGCAGCCCAGCTAACTGAAACTTGATTAAGTGGTTTTAATCTGGCATTAATGGACTTTTCTGAGCTGACCAGCTCTTGTCAATGCAGGCCGGAAAGGTGATTAGCATTATGCCTGTGTCGGATGGGCTTTTGTGCTCGAGTTGAAACTGTACTTCCTTGGATTGATTGTTGAAATATAAATATTTTCTATGGGCAGGTTTCGAGGGTAAACAGTTCCCCAGACAATTTGATTAACTCCAATGTCCAAACTAGCCTTTTCGAGATTGACCCCACCCCTTTTCTTGCAGACCCAACATTCACCTTTTAAAAATCCAAAACTTGGTTAAAAACTCGTAGATTTCTTCCATAAGCATTTTAGGATCCCAAACTTTCTGTTTGATAGTCCCAAATCAAATTTCCTTTTCAATGAGTCCAAACACTGGGGGGTTTCCACGAATTTTGGAAACTTGCACAAGTCTAGCCATAATTGCAGGAAGTCGCTGGTCATGTTCTTCCATTGTCCGTCCATGGACGACGATATCGTCAAGCAAATTGAGGGCTCCCTCTATTCCTGCTAGCATAGTAGTGACAATCTTCTGAAATGCACTTGGTGCAGGAGATAGTCCGTAGGGCATGCATCGATACTGATACAGAGCATCATGCGTCGTCAATGCCGTGAACGGTTTGCTGTCTTCCGCTAGGGGTCTTTGCTGGTAACTGTGGCGCAAGTCAAGTTTCGTGAAAACTATTGAGCCATGGCACTCTGAAGACAGTTTGGCGATAGTGGGAAGGGGTACTTGTCGGGGATGACGGCCTTGTTGACCTCTTTCAGGTTGATGCATAGGTGGATCTCCCCATTTTTGCACAAGGCAATGACGAAGTTCAAGATCCAGGGTGAAGCGACGATCCTCTCAATGATTCCCTGAGATTCAAGTCATGCTAATTCTGCAGATACTTGCTCGTGAACCGTAAATGGGGAATGGTGGAAGGATCAATACGGGGACGATGGCAGAATTTTATTGTCAATCTGTAGGGTGTTCGTTTTCCACTCTACTTTGATTCATAGACCTTGAGAATTACAGGAAGGACTCCATGTAATGCAAAGATTCTTAAACCCAACTGTTAGTTTATTACACAAAAACAACTAAAAATTACAGAAAAAAGAGCTTGATCGAAGACATACAATCACTCATCCAGCCAGTTATTGCTGTTGTGGATTGTAGGCTCGTGAAGCTAGGGAAGATGTTGGGTCCCAGCTGCTTGCTTCGTGGTCATTGTTCCTTTGACCTGTTGTTCTGAGGTGTTTCTTCGACCTGTTCCCCTGAGCTGTTGTTCCCTTTCTTGTTCTCTGCTCTTACATATATATCCATTTGATTATACACATCTTTACTGGGCTGCTTTCATTTAATGCGTCTGGATGAGTCTCGATGGCTTTGATGATGGGTATGGATCTGTTTGGATGGCCACAATTAACACCTTCTTCGGTGCACGGAATCATCAGGGCAAAAGATAACTTCTTGGGCTAGAACCTCCACTTTTTTTGCTTGATTAATACCCACTTACTGCCCATTTTTCTGCTGAAATGAAGTATAATGCCCATATATCGCCCATTTTGGCACAAAATGGAAACTGGCAGGCATTTTTCGGAAACTTATCGTGGAGCTTTACTTTCCTCATGCGCTTAAGGCCGAGAAAAAATACTACTGCCCGCCCACTTTTTGTCGTAAAGAGCATATTTACTGAAACAAGTGCAGCACTGGAGAGCTGGAATTAAAGGTGCAGGTCCTGAGTGACCTTGATTTCAGCATGTGTCTCATGTAAGTCAGTACATTAGAGTCAGGACTTAACAGTGGCGATGAGTTACCGGATCACAGAATTCACAGAATGGCTACCAACAGCTCAGATGAGACAATTGGGATGACTTTATAGAAGGGCTCCAGCAAAGCTTTGTGACCAAAGACTGGCTGGGCGACAATAAGGCAGACAAGAGAAGAGCCCATCTCTTGACCATCTGTGGCTCGAAAACATACGCTTTAATGAAAGACCTGCTGGCACCCGAGAAACCAGCAAGCAAGTCGTTTGAGGAGTTGAGCACTGGTGAGAGACCACCTGAAGCCAGTGAGCAGCCTACACATGGCCAGACACAGGTTCTACAACTACAGACGCTGTGTGGGCCAAAGCATACCCGACTTCGTGGGGGAACTTCGGAGGCTGGCTAGTTCATGTGAGTTCCCCGATGAACTAAGGAGAGAAGTACTGAGAGACTTTTTTATTGAAGGAATAGGCCACGCAGGCATATTCTGAAAGCTTATAGAGACTAAGAACTTGTCTCTAGAGGAAGCAGCACTGGTCGCACAGACGTTCTTGGCAGGCGAAGAAGAAACGAGGCTGAGCTAAAGTTAGAATCTACATCACACAGAATCCCAGACCGGTCCATCACAAAGCTAGAGCTGTGCCTTATGTGATGAGGGAAAAGATTGAAAACGAACTGGACCAGCTTCTGCGGGAAGGCATAATTTCTCCCATGGAATTCAGTGACTGGACAGGCCCCATTGTCCCCGTCATGAAGCCTGATGGATCAGTGCGAATCTGTGGGGATTACAAGTCTACCATAAACAGAGTCTCCCTACAGGACCAATACCCGCTGCCCAGAGCGGGGGATCTATTTGCCACGTTGGCTGGAGGAAAACTTTTCTCGAAACTTGACCTCACATCTGCGTATATGACGCAAGAACTGACCGAAGAGTCTAAGCTACTTACCACTATCAACACACATCAAGGCCTTTTTGTGTACAATCGATGCCCATTCAGCATCAGGTCGGTAGCTGCTATATTCCAGCGCAATATGGAAAGTCTGCTCAAGTCCATCCCGGGGACGGTTGTTTTTCAAGATGACATCACGGGCAGGGACACCGACTCTCATCTCCGCAATCTTGAGGAAGTACTAAGTCAATTGGATCGGGTAGGCCTAAGAGTTAAGAAATCCAAGTGTCTGTTCCTCGAGCCTGAGGTTGAATTTTTGGGCAGAAGGATTGCCGCTAATGGAATCCGCCCAACCGAATCCAAAACCGAAGCGATTCGCCTGGCACCCAGGCCCCGGAATGTCTCGGAACTGCGCGCCTTTCTCGGGCTACTCAATTACTTTGGGAACTTTATACAGAACTTGAGCGCACTGCTGGAGCCTCTCCACGTGCTACTCAGAAAGGGGTGCGATTGGTTTTGGGGGGACGCCCAAGAACGCGCCTTCAATAAGGCTCGCAACCTTCTATGTTCCAAGAGTGTTTTAGCCTTTTTTGACCCAGGTAAAAAGTTAATCCTTACAGGTGAAGCGTCAGCGTACAGGGTCGGGTGCATATTACAGCACGTCAGTGATGCGGGTAAATTGCAGCCCGTTGCTTATGCCTCCAGGTCACTTTTGCGGGCAGAACACAGGTACGGTATGGTTGAGAAGGAGGCGCTCGCATGCGTGTACAGTGTCAAAAAGATGCACCAATACCTTTTCGGGGCCAAGTTTGCATTAGAAACCGACCACAAACCTCTCACGTCCCTACTATCCGAGTGCAAGGCAATCAACGCCAACGCCTCGGCACGCATTCAGCGGTGGGCACCCATGCTGGTGGCTTATGACTACACGATAAGGCACAGACCAGGCACAGACAGCTGTGCCGACGCGCTTAGCAGGCTACCCCTGGCAACCACAGAAGGGTCCGACAAACAGGACTGTGAGATGGTCATGGCAATCAATGCCTTTGAATCCACAGGTTCGCCCATGACGGCTTGCCAAATCAGAGCCTGGACGACCAGCAACCCCACGTTATCTCTAGTTAAAAGATGCATTTTAACCAGTGACTGGGCAGAGGCTCACAATGCCTGCCCCGAGGAGGTCAAACCCTTCCATAGCGCATGCATGAACTCTCACTACATGCAGATTGCCTGATGTGGGGCAGCCGAGTAGTTATGCCCTTACAAGGCAGGGAGGCGTTTGTCCAGGAGCTCCATCGCGAGCACTCGGGGATCGTCCTTATGAAGGCCATAGCCAGATCCCACGTCTGGTGGCCTGGCATTGACTCGGACTTGGAGCTCTGCGTCCGGCGGTGCACCATTTGTGCCCAACTCAATAATGCCCCCAGGGAGGACCCCCTAACCCCCTGGCCCTGGCCCACCAAACCGTGGTCACGGGTGCATGTAGACTATGTGGGCCCATTCATGGGCAAAATGTTCCTCGTAGTCGTTGATGCATTTTCAAAATGGATCGAGTGCACCATTCTAAACTCGAGCACCATCTCCACCACTGTGGAGAGCCTTAGGACCATGTTTGCAACGCACGGCATTCCTGACGTATTGGTCAGTGATAATGGTCCGTGCTTCACCAGCGCAGAATTTCACGATTTTATAGTTGACCATGGTATAAATCACGTTAAGACGGCACCTTTCAAGCCGGCCTCCAATGGCCAGGCAGAGCGAGCAGTGCAGATCATTAAACAAGGCTTGCTCAGAATCCAAGGTCCCACGCTGCAGAGCTGCCTGTTGCGACTGCTGCTGGCCTACAGATCTCGTCCGCATTCGTTGACTGGGGTTCCCCCCGCGTAACTATTGATGAAATGAACCTTAAAGACCAGGCTCTCATTAATCCTCACAGACATGCATGAAATTGTTGAGGCTAAGCGTCAAAAGCTAACTGAGTACCTTGACCGAAATTCAAGGGGGAGGTGGAATGAGATAGGAGACAAAGTGTATGTGCTAAATTATGGCCGGGGTCCCAAATGGCTTGCAGGGACAGTAACAGACAAAGAGGGAAACAGGCTACTGGTTGTACAAATGGACAATGGCCAAACCTGCCGAAGGCATGTAGACCAAGTAAAAAGTATATTTCACTGATAACACTGAAGAACCAGAGGCAGACTACAATGTGGAACTCACACCACACCTAGTGGACAGACAGGTGGAACAAACTGAGGAAAGGGTAGTCTCAACAGACAGCCCAGGCGAGATACCAGCAATCATACCGAACGAAACAGACAGCCCAGGTGAGATACCAGCAATCACACCGAATGAAAAACAGGCACCAAGGCAAACAACTGAAGCACAACTAAGATGCTCCACGCGAGAGCGCAGACCACCTGAGAGACTGAATCTATAAAGGCAAGAAGACCTTGGAGGAGGGTGATGTCATGTATTTCACATTACTGTATATAACTGTATCTTACCATGCTATACATGACTGTAACTGGATATGACCTGTAACAATAAGCATACCTTACCACCAGGGGTGCACTTGCAGGAGACACTCCATACCTGTCCCACTGTGGTATATAAAGGGAGGTCTCAGGCAAGTGCAGCACTGGAGAGCTGGAATTAAAGGTGCAGGTCCTGAGTGACCTTGACTTCAGCATGTGTCTCGTGTAAGTCAGTACATTAGAGTCAGGACTTAACACTAGTGGCCATGAGATCGCCCAGCATCAATTTCACCATCTCTCACACATATTGCCCACAATATCGCTCGTCCAAAAAAGCGCCCACAAGCAGTGGAACTAACCGGAACTAATCACAGCGTTATGGATGCCATGTTGTAGATCACATGTCGCCTCATTTAAAAGGCTACTGTGTGTCAACCTCAGCGGAATTCGGATGAACACTGCAGGTTGTTGGAGTTGATGTGAACATCTGTAAAAACATCTTGAGCATACTGTGACCGATTGGAATTGAAGAGGTGTCTTCGTCGGGACATTCCTTGTTTGTGATCAATCGGCGGAAAACAGAGAGCTACTGCAATGGGGCCTGTCCTTTCTCACCCTCTCTTGCTGACTAATTACATGTAGCAGACTCAACATCGCCGAAGGAATGCTCCACTGCATTATGTGTCCAATGTAAGATGTGACAGACTGATGAGGAGAACCAGACGCTACACCCCCCGTAAGTACAAGGAGAAGTATTCGTACCTCGACTTGCCCGACACCACCTGCTCTTTCACAAAGAGGTTATCAATGAGGTATGCCAGCTGATAAGGGCAGACCTGAAGCCTGCCAGCACCATCCGTCGAGGTCAAAGTCACCGCGGCACTGTCGTTCTACGCCTCGGGTTCTTTTCAGGCCACAACTGCCAACATTTGCGGACTTTCTTAGCATGCCACACATCGCTGCATTAGACAGGTCTGAAGCCCTGTACGCATGCAGGAGGGACTTGATCAACTTCCCTACGACCAGGGAGACAGAGAGTGAGAGGGCTCTAGGATTCTTCAGAATTGCAAACTTCCCCAAGGTGCAGGGAATAATAGACTGTACGCACATCGCGATGCGGGCACCTTTTCAGGATGCTGAGGTTTTCAGGAACCGCAAGGGATACCACTCCCTGAATGTCCAACTGGTTGTCGACCATCAGCAAATTATACTGGCAGTGAATGCTCAATTTCCGGGCAGCATCCATGATCCTCACATCCTGCATGAGAGCACTGTATCTGACTTGTTTATCAACGAGCCACAAGGTCAATGCTGGATGCTTGGTGACAAAGGATATGGCCTCGCCACCTGGCTGATGACCCCCCCACCCCCGCCGCGTGACATCCACCGAGGCTGAGAGGCAATACAACGGGAGCCACAGAGGCTCCAGGACCTCCTCCCTCCCTGCCATGTTATATCATATTTGTTGGACAAAAACTCGGTGCCAACTATGTTCTTGTTGCTTAGTAGGCTTTTTGCTACTGAAGAATCTCTGTCATGCCTCCCACAACAGCCAGACGAGCACACACCACAGCCACACACACTTTCAGTGCCTTTGAGCTCCCTCTTTCTCTGTCTCCTCTTCTGCGCATGTCATGATGACCCTTGACCTCCTGAATCGCGGGAATCGAGTGTTGACATGCCGTTGCTAAGGATGGCCACACTTTATGGCAGAAGGTCAAAAAACTTTAACGCTACCGCCCATTTGATATTGCTCGCGGTAGTGCCCTTTTTCAAAAATGGAAACTCGGTGTTTTGAGAATGGGCGAGAAGCCGGCGATTTGAAAACCCTTTTGGGCGATAAGCACAAAAGTGGAGGTTCTAGCCCTTTATGTTTTGTGCCCCATGATCTAAAAATGCACGCCTGTGGGATCCTTTGTTGTCCTGGGTTTTGCAGATTTGTAGTCTCCATAGGGAATTGGTTTTCCCCCTCTGGCCTATTAATCCATGGGCTCCTCTGCTCGATTGTATCAAAACCCTTTGTCTCAATGTTAATTGGTTCTCGCTCCTGACCACAGTAATTGCATTAATTAGTTATGAGTCACCACCTGCCCCAGGCTGACACCCTTTTTCCCTCTCAACAGTCCCACAGGTTTTCTTTAAACCATTTTAGCCTGTGGCATCTTGCTGTGCTTTGATTATGAAATGTTTAACCCTTACAACTCCAAACTCTGTGAAGATTGAGAGATACTGCTTTTCAAAGTCCGCCTTGAACAGGGTGTGCCGATTGGGTCATAAACTTTGAACCCAAGCTTGTCAAAAAGGTCAACACCCATGAGGCTTTGTCCCTTCGCAACATCAAAGGAAAAGTTCTCCAATGTTATGTCCTTATAGTATACCGGGACAGATATGACCCCAAGTACCTCAATTTTGGAGTTGGAGTAAACATGTAGAGTAGAAGTTTTGGGCTGCGGTTGACAGAGCGTGAAGTGGGTTTTGTACACAACCTCGCTCAATATGGAGACTTTGGCTCCAAGGTCAATGAGGAGGCAGATGGGCGTGTCGTCAATGTTTACATCACAGTCCTTGAATTTACCCGAACTGATGTGCGAAATGTCACTAATGGTGTAAACCATTCATCGCTATCGGGGTTGTCCACATGTCGAATATGCTGCGATGAGCGACAGACACTAGCAAAATGCTTCATTTTACCACATGCAGAGCATTTTGTCCCACATGCAGGGCAGTTAGGACTCTTCACTGAACGTGATTCGTCCCCACAGTTAAAGCAGTGGAAGTTAGGCCCGCGATCCATAGTGGGTGGCTTATTACTAGCCCTGGATCTTTGTTGTCATTTACGCTTTGGACGAACACCTTGCACATGGGCTATAGCTGAAGTCTGCTGCACAGGGGGAGCAGGGAATCCGATCGCTTTTGAATCGGAAAGCGCTGATTCGATTTGGATGGCCAAATTAGTTGTTTTAGCCAATATAATTTTGTCATCCTACATTATCAAGCATTCCCGAATGCGGGGGCTCGTTGTTTTCTCAATAATTTGATCTCTGATCATTTCCTCTGTGAGTGCTGCAAACTTACACGTAGTGGCCAGTTCAGTTAATGAAATGATATCCTATTTGATTGATTCACCGTTCCCTTGCCCCCTTTGACGAAAATTGTATTTCTCCATCATGATGCTTTTCTTTGGCCCAAAATATTTCTCTAGGGCGCTTATCGCTTTCTCTTCGATTTGGCCAAAGATGCGTTGAGCTTCAGTGCCGAGGCAGTGGATAAGTATTGCACGGCAGCGAGCTGGTGTAACGTTATCGGCGTCTAACCCACTCGCCGTGATGTATGTAGAAAAACTTTTTTATCCATCTCGGCCATGGAATTGGAGGGTCCCCGATGTGGAGAGGAAAGATGGGGGCGGGGGGGGGGTGCGGGAGGCTGCGGTAGGGAGGTTAATTTGATTCATCCTCATTGCCAAATTATGTTGTGTACAAAAATAAACAGCCGAACTGAAACAGGAGAAATGTAACTAACTGTCCTTTATAGCAACTCCCCAAAATGGTGTCTCAAACCAGCATGAACCAGCCTGTTTGTAGCAACTGTGAATAGCTCCCGTAAGGGTCCTCATGCCTGTCTAGTGTCTTTAACAAACAAATAGAGTATGAACTTAACAGTTTTGGCAAGCTGCAAAAAACAACTTTAATCGGGTAAACATTCCCCCTTTTTTGCCCAGTAACATCTTAGCCTGTTTCAGACATAGAAACATAGAAAATAGGTGCAGGAGTAGGCCATTCAGCCTGCACCACCATTCAATAAGATCATGGTTGATCATTCCCTCAGTATCCCTTTCCTGCTTTCTCTCCATACCCCTTGATCCCTTTAGCCGTAAGGGCCATATCTAACTCCCTCTTGAATATATCCAATGAACTGACATCAACAACTCTCTGCGGCAGGGAATTCCACAGGTTAACAACTCTCTGAGTGAAGAAGTTTCTCTTCATCTCAGTCCTAAATGGCCTACCCCTTATCCTAAGACTGTGTCCCCTGGTTCTGGACTTCCCCAACATCGGGAACATTCTACCCGCATCTAACCTGTCCCGTCCCGTCAGAATCTTGTATGTTTCTATGAGATCCCCTCTCATCCTTCTAAACTCCAATGTATAAAGGCCCAGTTGATCCAGTCTCTCCTCATATGTCAGTCCTGCCTTCCCGGGAATCAGTCTGGTGAACCTTCGCTGAACTCCTTCAATAGCAAGAACGTCCTTCCTCAGATTAGGAGACCAAAACTGAACACAATATTCCAGATGAGGCCTCACCAAGGCCCTGTACAACTGCAGTAAGACCTCCCTGCTCCTATACTCAAATCCCCTCGCTATGAAGGCCAACATACCATTTGCCTTCTTCACCGCCTGCTGTACCTGCATGCCCACTTTCAATGATTTTTTATAAGCTAAAGCATTCTACTTGTTACATATCTGCAACACTGAGGCTGATTTTATGGTGATGAGCTTGGAGAGTGGATCCTCATCAGCAGTGTGCACATCCCTTGAAATCTCGGTTAGTAAGCCTTGTGCACTGAGCTCCTGATACTCTAGTAAGCCTTGGTGCACTTGGTGCTGATCGCTTGGTTCCATGGAGTAAAGGATTTTTAAAGATAGACTAACCATTATGTGAATAAGCTTGGCCTCATTGGCCCCCTTTGAAGTTATTTAAATTGTTAGAAAGTGCTTCCATGCTGCATCCCCTGTGCTCCTTTACAGCACAGCTTGATTCGCTGAGTGCATGTGTAAAACACGGACTGGGATGCCTGCACGCTGTTCATTGAAGAATTTTACTATGGAAGCTAATTTGCCATATTAATGACATTTGCATTCTGACTGCTCTCTTTGAATTGACTAATACAACTCTGATCATTTTTGGTAAGTTTTTTTTCCATGCTGTTTTCTGCTAGTTCAGCATTGCTTTGGTGCACACCTCCTTCTGCTGTATTGTTGCTGATGACAGTTTGCCCCGGCTTGCAGTTCAAAAAACTGCTGACAACGGGTATCCTAGTGGGTCTTTGATGACAGTGTTAGGTGGGGAGGAGAAAGAAGCATTCCTGAGGAGAGGCAGGTCCAGTGGCGTAGTCGCGGCCTGGCACCCACCTGCAGGCAGAAGTACATTATACGGCCCAGGCACAACTACTTTGAAATGTCAGAAGAGACCTGCCTTTGCCATCTAAAATTCAGCAGAGAGGCAGTTACCAAGTTGTGTCAAATAAAGGATTGTGTCCTGAAGGTGGCAGCTGGTACAAGGACAGCCCTTTTCCAAACCCCTCTTGCATGCCTACACGTTATCAGAGCAGCACTGCTATATATTCTCCAACATTCATTGCAGGAGCTCTGAAGATTCTCAAAGCTACATGAAGAGCCTCTTCCGATCAATCAGTGTTGCTGGGATGCAGCCCCTGAATGGTGCTAATCAATGGACTCCACAGCAGCTGCTTGCTTGAGCCCTTCGTTCCTCTTGTTGCTGCTCATCTACTTATCCTGCTTATCTAACTACACTGTACCTATTTCACCTGAGATGGATGTATCTCAGCTGGTACTTGTGGGGTTGGGAGCTCTTACGATTGAGCAGTATCCTACTTAGCGTGGGAGAGCCCGACATAGAAACACAGAAACATTGGGCCCAAGTTGGGCACCTAAAATGGCGCAGCTTGGACCTGGACGCCCGTTTTTCGCGCCTAAAAAAAACTCACCTATTCTCCGGCTCCCTGCAGGTCCTCTGGAGCTGGGCGCGGCGCAGCACGAGCTGTGGGGGGGCGGAGCTAGGTCCCTGCGCTGAAAACAGTGCTGGGACCTCTGCACATGCGCGCTATAGTGGGCGCGCATGTGCAGTAGCTCCAGGCGCCCAAAACTGTGGGAGGGGCCCAGAGCACGCATCCCCTAGCCCTGGCCGAATGGCCTCACTGGGGCTGCGTGGATAAGGCTCCTCCCACCCGACCGGACCGGACCCGACCTGACTCCCGCTCCCCGGACCGGACCTGACTCCCGCACCCCCCCCAGCGACCCGACCTCCGCTCCCCCACCCCCGACACGACCCAACCTCCGCTCCCCCCTCCCCCCACCGGCGACCCAACTTCCGCGAGTCCCCCCGCCGCCCCTGATCTCCGAGACTCCCCCCCCCGCCCCGACATCCGTGACTCTCTCCCCCCCACCCCCGACCTCCACGACTCTCCCCCATCCCCGATCTCCGCGACTGCCCCCCCCGATCTCCGCGACTCCCCCCTGCTCCCGACCTCCGCGACTCTCTCCCCCCCACCCCCGACCTCCACGTCTCTCCCCCCACCCCCCCGATCTCTGAGACTCTCTCCCCCACCCCCCCAGATCTCTGCGACTGCCTCCCCCCGAGCTCCGCAACTCCCCCCCCACCTCCGATCTCCGCGACTCCGCCCCCCCCCCCCGACCTCCGCGACCCCCCCGGACACTAGACCCGACGCCACATCCTGTAAATTGAGCCCGACATCTTGGGCCCGGCCGTTCAGCCTCCTTCTCTCCCACCCTCCCCTCTCCTCTCCTCCCTCCCCTCTCCTTCCCTCCCCTCCTCTCCCCCCCTTCCCCTCTCCTTCCCTCCCTCCCTCCCCCTCTCCTTCTCTCCCTCTCTCCCCTCTCCTTCCCTCCCTCCCCTCTCATTCCCTCCTTCCCCTCTCTTTCCCTCCCTCCCCTCCCCTCCCCCCTCTCCTCTCCTTCCTCCCTCCCTTCTTCCTCCCTCTCCTTCCCTCCCTCCCCTCCCCTTCCCCCTCCTCTCCTTTCTCCCTCCCTCCTTCCTCCCTCCTCTCCCCTCTCCTTCCTCCCCTCCCCTCTCCTTCCCTCCCTCCCTCATTCCCTCCCTCCCTCCTCCCCTCCCTCCTTCCCCCTCCCCCCTCCCTCTCCCCCCCTTCTCCTACCCCCTTCTCCTCCTCCTCCTCCTCCCCCCTCCCCTCTCCCCCTCCTCCCACCTCCCTCTACCTCCCTCCTCCCCCTCTCCCCCCCACACCCCTCTTCTCCCCCTCCCCTCGCTGTCAGAAGCACAGACACTGACAGACAGAGAGTGAGAGACACACACACAGACAGATAGAGACACTGACAGAGACACACTGGGGGGAGGGGGGCTGCCCCAGCACGCTGTTGGAGGACTCCCGATGCTGCAGTCGGTAAGTAGAAAATGTTTTATTTATTTATTTTTTTATTTTTTTTATTTTTTATTAATTTTTTTGATTGATTTATTGGTTGATTTATTGATGTATTTATCATTTATTATTGATGATGGCTCTTTATTTGTAAAACTGAAGTGTTTAATGTATATAAACTTCCCTTGAAACCCTCCCCCAGGCCCCGATTCCCTATGCCTGATTTGTAATCTACTCCTGATTTTCTAAAGTGAAGACAAGGTTTTTCTGAGCATACAAAAATCTACATTTACTCCATTCTAAGTTAGTTTGGAGTAATTTTTCACTGCCTAAACTTTCAAAACGGGCGTAAGTGGCCGGACAGGCCCCCTTTAAAAATAAAATCTGTTCCAAACTAAAACTGTTCCAACTGAATAGAACTGGAGCAAACTAAATGCCGAGAATTGCAATTTCGAAGATACTCCATTCTAAACCAGTTGCTCCAAAAAAATTGGAGCAACTGGTTTAGAATGGAGTATCTTCGAAATTGCAATTCTCGGCATTTAGTTTGCTCCAGTTCTAATCAGTGAGAACAGTTTCATTTTGGAACAGATTTTTTTTTCAAAAGGGGGTGTGTCCGGCCACTTACGCCTGTTTTGAAAGTTTAGGCAGTGAAAACTTACTCCAAACTAACTTAGAATGGAATAAGTCTAGATTTTTGTACGCTCAGAAAAACCTTGCCTACACTTAGAAATCAGGCGTAGGGAACGAGGGGGTGGGGGGAGGGGGTAAGGGAAGTAATTAAATTCTACAAGCATTCAACAGTCTTAATTATACAAATAAAGAGCCATCCTGAATAAAAAATTATAAACAAAGCAAATACAAAATATTGAATATTGCTACCTGTATGAAGCAGCAGCAGCCTTCGAGCTTTAGGCAGGCCTTCCATGTAGGAGACAGGGGCAGAGCCAGTGACTCGATGGCAGCCCAACAACAATGACAGCAAGCAGCCTTCGAGCTGCTGTGCTTCAGGCAGGCCTTCCTTCCATGTAGGAGATAGGGGCAGTGTCAGTGACTCGACGGCAGCCGAAGACACAGCAAACAGCCTTTGAGCTGCGAGGAAAGCTGAGGCCATTCGGCCACGGGATAGGGGCGGTGGCAGTGGCTGACGGCGGCCGAAGACACAGCAAGCAGCCTTCGAGCTGCGAGGGTAACTGAACACAAGAACATAAGAAGTTGGAACAGGAGTAGGCCATCTAGCCCCTCGAGCCTGCTCCGCCATTCAAAAAGATCATGGCTGATCTGGACGTGGACTCAGCTCCACTTACCCGCCCGCTCCCCATAACCCTTAATTCCATTATTGGTTAAAAATCTATCTATCTGTGACTTGAATACATTCAATGAGCTAGCCTCAACTGCTTCCTTGGCAGAGAATTCCACAGATTCACAACCCTCTGGGAGAAGAAATTCCTTCTCAACTCGGTTTTAAATTGGCTCCCCCGTATTTTGAGGCTGTGCCCCCTAGTTCTAGTCTCCCCGACCAGTGGAAACAACCTCTCTGCCTCTATCTTGTCTATCCCTTTCACTATTTTAAATGTTTCTCAAAGATCACCCCTCATCCTTCTGAACTCCTACGAGTAAAGACCCAGTCTATTCAATCTATCATCATAGGGTAACCCCCTCATCTCCGGAATCAGCCGAGTGAATCGTCTCTGTACCCAGTCCAAGGCTAGTATATCCTTCCTTAAGTAAAGTGACTAAAACTGCACGCAGTACTCCAGGTGTGGCCTCACCAATACCCAGTACAGTTGCAGCAGAACCTCCCTGCTTTTGTACTCCATCCCTCTCACAATGAAGGCCAACATTCCATTCGCCTTCCTGATTACCTGCTGCACCTACAAACTAACTTTTTGGGATTCATGCACAAGGACCTTCAGGTCCCTCTGCACCGCAGCATGTTGGAATTTCTCCCCATTCAAATAATATTCCCTTTTACTGTTTTTTTCCAAGGTGGATGACCTCACATTTTCTGACATTGTATTCCATCTGTCAAACCTGAGCCCATTCGCTTAACCTATCGACATCTCTTTGCAGCCTCTCTGTGTCCGCTACACAACCCGCTTTCCCACTAATCTTTGTATCATCTGCAAATTTTGTTACACTACATTCTGTCCCCTCTTCCAGGTCATCTGTGTATATTGTAAATAGTTGTGGTCCCAGCACCGATCACTGTGGCACACCACAAACCACCGATTTTCAACCCAAAAAGGACACATTTATCCCGGCTCTCTGCTTTCTGTTAGCCAGCCAATTCTTGATCCATGCTAATACATTTCCTCTGACTCCGCGTACCTTTATCTTCTGCAGTAACCTTTTGTGTGGCACCTTATCGAATGCCTTTTGGAAATCTAAATACACCACATCCATCAGTACACCTTTATCCACCATGCTCGTTAATTCCTCAAAGAATTCCAGTAAATTAGTTAAACATGATTTTCCCTTCATGAATCCATGTTGCGTCTGCTTGATTGCACTATTCCTATCTAGATGTTCCGCTACTTCTTCCTTAATGATAGCTTCAAGCATTTTCCCCACTACAGATGTTAAACTAACCGGCCTATAGTTACCTGCCTTTTGTCTGCCCTCTTTTTTAAACAGAGGCGTTACATTAGCTGCTTTCCAATCCACTGGTACCTCCCGAGAGTCCAGAGAATTTTGGTAGATTATAACGAATGCATCTGCTATAACTTACGCCATCTCTTTTAATACCCTGGGATGCATTTCATCAGGACCAGGGGACTTGTCTAGCTTGAGTCCCATTAGCCTGTCCAGCACTACCTCCCAAGTGATAGTGATTGTCTCAAGGTCTTCCCTTCCCACATTCCTGTGACCAGCAGTTTTTGGCATGGTTTTTGTGTCTTCCATTGTGAAGACCAAAGCAAAATAATTGTTTAAGGTCTCAGCCATTTCCACATTTCCAATTATTAAATTCCCCTTCTCATCTTCTAAGGAACCAACATTTACTTTAGTCACACTTTTCCGTTTTATATATCGGTAAAAACCTTTACTATCTGTTTTTATGTTTTGCGCAAGTTTACTTTCGTAATCTATCTTTCCTTTCTTTATTGCTTTCTTAGTCATTCTTTGCTGTCGTTTAAAATTTTCCCAATCTTCTAATTTCCCACTAAACTTGGCCACCTTAAATGCATTGGTTTTTAATTTGATACTCTCCTTTATTTCCTTGGTTATCCACGGCTGATTATCCCTTCACTTACCGCCCTTCTTTTTCACTGGAATATATTTTTGTTGAGCACTATGAAAGAGCTCCTTAAAAGTCCTCCACTGTTCCTCAATTGTGCCACCGTTTAGTCTGTGTTCCCAGTCTACTTGAGCTAACTCTGCCCTCATCCCACTGTAGTCCCCTTTGTTTAAGCATAGTACGCTCGTTTGACACACTACTTCCTCACCCTCAATCTGTATTACAAATTCAACCATACTGTGATCACTCATTCCGAGAGGATCTTTTACTGGGAGATCGTTTATTATTCCTGTCTCATTACACAGGACCAGATCTAAGATAGCTTGCTCCCTTGTAGGTTCTGTAACATACTGTTCTAAGAAGCAATCCCGTATGCATTCTATGAATTACTCCTCAAGGCTAACCCATGCGATTTGATTTGACCAGTCGATATGTAGGTTAAAATCCCTCATGATTACTATCGTTCCTTTTTCACATGCCTCTATTATTCCCTTGATTATTGTCCGCCCACCATGAAGTTATTATTTGGGGGCCTATAAACTACGCCCACCAGTGACTTTTTCCCCTTACTATCTCTAATCTCCACCCACAATGATTCAACATTTTTTTCATTACAGCCAATATCATCTCTCACAACTGCCCTGATATCATCCTTTATTAACAGAGCTACCCCACCTCCTTTCCCTTCTTGTCTATCGTTCCGAATTGTCAGATACCCCTGTATGTTTAATTCCCAGTCTTGGCCACCCTGCAACCACGTTTTTTGTAATGGCCACCAAATCATACCCATTTGTAATGATTTGTGCCATCAACTCATTTACTTTATTTTGAACGCTGCGTGCGTTTCGGTAGAGTGTTTTAATACTTGTTTTTAAACCATGATTTTTAGTTTTGACCCCTCCTGCAGCCCCTTTATATTCATGCATATTGTCCCTTCCTATCACCTTGTGGTTTACACTTACCCCAGTGCTACTCTGCTCTGTTGCCTCCTGCCTTTTGCATTCTTCCTTGGGGTCCTGTTCATCTGCGCTCTCACCCACTCTAACTAGCTCAGAGCCCTCTCCTGGGTTCCGAATACTCCTCGCATTGAGCCACCGAGCTTTCAGGCTTGCCTTTTTATTACACTTTGACCCTTTAGAATTTTGCTGTACAGATGACACTAAGCTGGGTGGTGGTGTGAGCTATGAGGAGAATGTTAAGAGGCTTCAAGGTGATTGGACAGGTTAGGTGAGTGGGCAAATGCATGGCAGATGCAGAATAATGTGGATAAATGTGAGGTTCTCCATTTTCTGGAAAAACACGAAGACAGAATATCATCTGAATGGCAGCAGATTAGGAAAAGGGGAGGTGCAACGAGACCTGGGTGTCATGGTACATCAGTCATTGAAAGTTGGCATGCAGGTACAGCAGGCGGTGAAGAAGGCAAATGGTATGTTGGCCTTCATCACGAGGAGATTTGAGTATAGGAGCAGGGAGGTCTTACTGCATTTGTACAGGGCCTTGGTGAGGCCTCACCTGGAATATTGTGTTCAGTTTTGATCTCCTAACCTGAGGCAGGACATTCTTGCTATTGACGGAGTGCAGCGAAGGTTCACCAGACTGATTCCCGGGATGGCAGGACTGACATATGAGGAGAGACTAGGGGCCCAAGTTTCCGCAAGAAAAAAAACGGGCGCCCCTCCGAGCTGGGCGCCCGTTTTTCGCGCCTAAAACAGCGCCTAAAAAAATCCTCAGTAGTCTCCACCGACATACAGGTCCTGTGGCACTCGGCGCAGCCGGCACGAGCTGTGGGGGGGCGGAGCCAGGTCCCTGCGCTGAAAACAGTGCCGGGACCTCTGCACATGCACGCTACAGTCGGCACGCAAGTGCAGTAGCTCCAGGCGCCGAACTGTGTGGGAGGGGCCCGAAGCACGCAGCCCCTAGCCCTGGCCCAATGGCCTCACTGGGGCTGCGTGAATGAGGCTCCTCCCACGGCCAGCTCCTGCTTCCCGCCCGACCAGACCCGACACTCGCTCCCACCGCCGACCAGACCCTATCCGACCCGACACCCGCTCCCCCCCCGCCCCGACCAAGACCCGACACCCGACACCCGCTCCCCCCCCCGCCCCAGACCCGAGACCCGAGACCCGCTCCCCCCCCGCCCCGACAGAGACCCGAGACCCGCTCTCCCCCCCCCGCCCCGACCCGAGGCCCGCTCCCCCCCGCCCCGACCCGACACCCGCTCCCCCGACCCCCCCTCTCTCTCTCTCCCTCCCTCCCTCCCCTCTCTCTCCCTCCCTCCCTCCCCTCTCTCTCTCTCCCTCCCTCGCTCAGCAGCACGAACAGCTGCAGAATTCTCCCTGGCTGAAGCACTTTCACACAGATAGGAAGATGGTTTATTTAATCTTTTCTTGGCTTATACATGTTTATTCAGGTTGGATTTATTTGTATAATATTTGTAGAAGTATAAATAAGGATTTATTGTCAAATTTAATGAGCTCCCTTCCCCCCCACCTCGTTCTGGGCGCCTAATTTGTAACCTGCGCCTGATTTTTTAATGTGTAGAACAGGTTTTTTCAGTTCTACAAAAATCTTCACTGGCGCCATTCTACTTTAGTTTGGAGTACATTTTCACTGTGGAAACTTTCAAATCAGGCGTCAGTGGCCGGACACGCCCACTTTTGAAGAAAAAATTCTGTTCTAAACTAGAACTGTTCTACCTGACTAGAACTGCAGAAAAAAAAATGTGGAGAATAGCGATTTCTAAAATAGTCCGTTCTCCACCAGTTGCTCCTAAAAATCAGGCGTGAATCATGTGGAAACTTGGGCCCATCTATTGTGTTCCTAACACAGATGAGACTGCACACAGGGAGGTTAAAGTAACAGTGACCTCAGTCTTTATTAAGACACTCCAGAGTGAGGAACAGGCCTTAGGGACCGACTTATATACAGTGCTCCCAAGGGAGGCTGGGATCCCTTGGGTCTTCAGGAGATGTGCTCCCTTGTGGCGGAACATGGGAGTGCATGCTTTACAGACACACAACATCACTCCCCCCCAAAGTCAAAGTGAAAACTATTTACAAGGTGAGGCGGTCTGGAGCCTTTCTTTCCCTGGTCAATCGCCTCGGTACAAATGTCTGTTCTGGTGTGTTGGCTGTGCCCTCGCTGGGCTGGCATGTTGTTGGCCCTGCAGGGCTGCTGGGTGAGCCTGGCCTTGCTGGGTGGTTGGGCGTGATGGGTTCAATTTCCTGGTCCGGGGTAGTGTCGTTGATCCTTTGGGTGTGTGTTGTGGGCTTGAAAAAGGTGGTGTCTGCTGTGGGTTGTTCAGGGCAGTCTGTGAACCGCAGCCCCATTTGGTCCAGGTGCTTTCTGCAAATTTGTCCATTGTTTAGTTTGACTACAAACAGCCTACTCCCTTCCTTAGCTATCACCGCGCCCGCGATCCACTTGAGAACTTGTCCATAGTTTAGCACATACACAGGATCATTCAGATCAATTTGTCGTGACACAGTGGCGTGAACATCGTTTACATTTGTTGCTACCGCCTGCTCTCTACCTGATCATGCAGGTTGGGGGCAACCAGCGAGAGTCTGGTTTTAAGTGTCCTTTTCACAAGTAGCTCAGCCAGAGGCACCCCTGTGAGCGAATGGGGTCTCGTGTGGTAGCTGAGCAGTACTCTGGACAGGCGGGTTTGGAGTGAGCCTTCTGTGACTCGTTTAAGGCTCTGTTTGATGATTGTACTGCCCGCTCTGCCTGCCCATTGGAGGCTGGTTTAAACGGGGCCGAGGTTACATGTTTGATCCCATTGCGGGTCATGAATTCTTTAAATTCGGCACTGGTGAAACATGGCTCGCTGTCACTGACCAGTATGTCAGGCAGGCCGTGGGTGGCAAACATGACCCTCAGGCATTCAATGGTGGCGGTGGTGGTGCTTCCCGACATTATTTCACATTCAATCCATTTTGAAAAAGCATCCACCACCACCAGGAACATTTTACCGAGAAACGGGCCTGCAAAGTCGACATGGATCCTCGACCATGGTCTGGAGGGCCAGGACCACAAACTTAGTGGTGCCTCTCTGGGCGCGTTGCTCAACTGAGCACACACGCTGCATTGCCGTACACAGTCGATACCGGGCCACCACATGTGGGATCTGACTATTGATTTCATCATTACTATGATGTGTGCTGTGGAGATCCGAGATGAACGTCTCCCTACCATTTTTGGGTAGCACTACGCGGTTACCCCACAACAGGCAGTCTGCCTGAATGGACAGCTCGTCCTTTTGCCGCTGGAAAGACTTGATTAGCTCTTGCATTTCAACAGGGATGCTCGCCCAGCTCCCATGCAGTACACAGTTTTTTACTAGGGACAGCAGAGGATCTTGGCTGGTCCCAGTCCTAACCTGGCGGGCCGTGACAGGTGATTTATCATTTTCAAATGCTTCCATGACCATCAACAAGTCTGCGGGCTGCGCCACCATCAACAAGTTTGCAGGCTGTGCCATTTCCACTCCCGTGGTGGGCAATGGTAGCCGACTGAGAGCATCCGCGCAGTTCTCGGTGCCTGGCCTGTGGTGGATGGTATAGTTATGCGCTGATAGCGCGAGTGCCCCCTTTGTATGCAGGCGGAGGTATTAGTATTTATCCTCTTGTTATCAGTGAACAGGGATATGAGGGGCTTGTGATCGGTATCCAGCTCAAATTTGAGGCCAAACAAGTGCTGATGCATTTTCTTTACCCCGAACACACATGCTAATGCCTCTTTCTCAATCATGCTGTAGGTCCTCTCGGCCTCAGATAAGCTCCTGGAAGCATAGGCGACAGGTAGTAACTTCCCTGCAACATTAGCTTGTTGAAATTCACATCCGGCTCCATACGACGACGCATCACATGCTAGCACATGTCTTTTACACGGGTTATACAATACAAGCAGCTTGTTGGAGCATAAAATGTTTCTGGCTTTCTCAAAAGCAATTACTTGTTTTTTTCCCCATACCCAGTTCTCACCTTTATGCAATAACACATGTAGGAGCTTTAAGAGGGTGTTTAACCCTGGTAGGAAGTTACCAAAATAGTTGAGGAGTCCCAGGAACGACCGCAGCTCCATGACGTTCTATGGCCTGGGTGCGTTCCTGATAGTCTCTGTCTTGGCGTCTGTGGGCCGAATGCCATCCGCCGCGATCTTTCTCCCCAAAAACTCCACTTCTGTTGCCATGAAGACACATTTCGACCTCTTCAGCCATAGCCCTACGTGATCCAGTCACTGGAGGACCTCCTCCAGGTTTTGTAGATGCTCGACGGTGTCCTGACTTGTGACCAATATGTCGTCCTAAAAAACCACCATGTGTGGTACCGACTTGAGTAGGCTCTCCATGTTTCTCTGGAAGATCGCTGCAGCCAACCAAATTCCAAACGGGCATCTGTTGTAGATGAACAGTTCCTTGTGCATGTTGATGCAAGCGAGGCCCTTCGAAGACTCCTCCAGCTCCTGCATCATGTAGGCCGAAGTCAGGTTGAGCTTGGTGAACATCTTGCCTCCTGCCAGTGTCGCAAAAAGGTCATCTGCCTTCGGTAACGGGTATTGGTCCTGTATCGAGAAATGATTAATAGTTACTTTATAATCGCCACAAATCCTGACCGTGCCATCACTTTTGAGTAATGGAACAATCGGGCTGGCCCAGTCGCTGAATTCCACTTGGGAGATGATGCCCTCGCATTGCAGCCTGTCCAGCTCAATTTCCACTCTCTCCCTCATCATGTGAGGTACTGCTCACGACTTGTGGTGGATGGGTCGTGCCTCTGGGACCAAGTGGATCCGCACCTTTGCCCCGGAAAAGTTTCCAATGTCTGCCTCAAAAAGGGAAGGAAATTTGTTAAGAACCTGGGTACATGAGGCCTCATCGACATGTGATAGCGCTCGGATGTCATCCCTGTTCAAGTGGATTTTGCCCAGCCAGCTCCTTCAAAGCAGTGTGGGGCCATCGCCTGGGACAATCCAGAGTGACAGTTCGTGTACCGTGCCCTCGTAGGTGACCTTGACCATGGCGCTGCTCAGGACAGTGATAAGCTCTTTGGTGTACATTCTCAGTTTTGTGTGGATGGGGCTCAGGGCTGGTCTGAGTGCCTTGTTGCACCACAGTCTCTCAAACATCTTTTTACTCATGATGGATTGGCTAGCGCCAGAGTCCAGTTCCATGGCTACGGATAAGCCATTCAATTTTACATTTAGCATTATAGGTGGACATTTCATCGAAAATGTGTGCACCCCGTGTACTTCAGCATCTGCCTCCTCTCTCTGAGGCTTGAAATTGCTTTGATCCACCGTGGACTGATCTTCCTCTGCCACGTAGTGCTTATCAGGTTTTGCAGAGCTTGCAGCTCATCTGCAAGCTCGTTGGAGGTGCCCCATTGTTCCACAGCTCTTGCAAACATACCCTTTGAAGTGGCATGAATAGGCTGAATGAAAGCCTCCACAACGCTAACAAGGTGTGAATTGCCTGCATTCATCCTTTGTTGCAGACTCTAAGTCATCTGGGTCACCTGAGGCCTGCTGGCAGTTGCAGACTCATGGTTTCTACCCTGTACATTTCTGCTTGCAAACACAGTTCCAGTTAATTTATGAACATTGCCAGCACTTGTGCGCTGTGAGATTTGTTTGGTGTTGTCACTGGTGGACATAAACGCCTGTGCTATTTCAATGGCCTTGCTGAGGGTCGGTGTCTCCAGTCAAAAGTTTTCATTGGATGGTCTCATGGCCAATGCCCAGCACAAAAAGTCTCCAGGCATTTGCTCCCGGTAGCCATCAAACTCACATTGTCCTGCAAGTCGCCTTAACTCGGCGACGTAGCTCGCCCCTTTCTGACCTTCAGATCGCTGGTACGTGTAGAACCAATACCTCGCCATCAGCACGCTCTCCCTCAGGTTACAATGCTCCCAAACCAGTGTACACAGCTCCTCATATGACTTATCTGTGGGTTTCACCGGAGCCAGAAGGTTCTTCATGAGGCTGTAGGTGCCCCGCAGACTGTGAGGAGGACCGCTCTCCTTTTTGCAGCGCCTCCTTCTCCGTCCAGCTCGTTGGCTACAAACTACTGGTCTAGCCATTCGACATAGGCTTCCCACTCCTCACCCTCTGAGAACTTCTTCAGGATGCCCACAGTTTGCTGCATCTTTGCGTTGGATTCGTATACTCGTCGCCAATTATTGTGTTCCTAACACAGACGAGACTGCACACAGAGAGGTTAAAGTAACAGTGACCTCAGTATTTATTAAGACACTCCAGAGTGAGGAACGGGCCTTCGGGGCCGGCTTGTATACAGTGCTCCTAAGGGATGCTGGGATCCCTTGGGACATCAGGGGATGCACTCCCTGGTGGCGGCACATGGGAGTGCGTGCTTTACAGATACAGAACAGGATCAACTGGGCCTGTATTCACTGGAGTTTTGAAGGATGAGTGGGGATCTCATAGAAACTTATAAAATTCTGACGGGACTGGACAGATGCAGGAAGAATGTTCCTGATGTTGTGGAAGTCCAGAACCAGGGGACACAGTCTAAGGATAAGGGGTAAGCCATTTAGAACTGAGATGAGGAGAAACTTCTTCACTCAGAGAGTTGTTAACCTGTGGAATTCTCTACCGCAAAGTGTTATTGATGCCAGTTCATTGGATATATTCAAAAGGGTGTTAAATATGGCCCTTACAGCTAAAGGGATCAAGGGGTATGGAAAAAAAGCAGAAAATGGGTACTGAGGTGAATGATCAGCCATGATCTTATTGAATGGTGGCGCAGGCTCGAAGGGCCGAATGGCCTACTCTTACACCTATTTTCTATGTTTCTATGTTTCTATTCATAGAATCATAGAAATTTACAGCACGGAAGGAGGCCATTTTTGCCAGCCGACCAAGAGCTATCCAGTCTAATCCCACTTTCCAGCTCTTGGTCCGTAGCCCTGTAGCTTACAATACTTCAAGTGCACATCCAAGTATTTTTAAAATGTGATGAGGCTTTCTGCCTCTAACCCTTTCGGCAATGAGTTCCAGAACCCCACTACCATCTGGGTGAAGAAATTTCCCTTCATAATCTCCTCTAAACCTTGCCACAATTACTTTGAATATATGTCCTCTAGTTGTTGACCCCTCTGCCAAGGGAAACAGGTCCTTGCTTGCCACTCTATCCAAGCCCCTCATAATTTTATACACCTCAATCAGGTCTCCCCTTAGCCTCCTCTCTTCCAAAAAAAACAGAGCCAGCCTCTCCAATCTTTCCTCATAGCCAAAATTCTCCAATCCAGGCAACATTTTTGTAAATCTCCTATGCACCCTTTCCAGTGCAATCATATCTTTCCTGTAATGTGGTGACCAGAACTGCACACAGTACTCCAGCTGCGGCCTAACCAGTGTTCAAGCATAACCTCCTTGCTCTTGTATTCCATGTATCAACTTATAAAGGCAAGTATTCCATATGCCTTCTGAACCATCTTATCTACGTGGCCTGCTATCTTTAGCGATCCGTGGACCTGCACTCCAAGGTCCCTTTATTCCTCTACACTTTTCAGTGTCGTACCTTTAATGTGTATTCCCTTGCCTTGCTAGACCTCCCCAAATGCATTACCTCACACTTAGCCAGATTGAATTCCATTTGCCACTGTTCCGCCCACCTGACCAGTACATTGATATCTTCCTGCAATCCGCAGCTTTCTTCTTCATTATCAACCACACAGTCTATCTTAGTGTCATCTGCAAACTTCTTAATCATACCCCCAACATTCAAGTCCATTGATATATACTACAAAAAGCAAGGGACCCAGTACTGAGCCCTGCGGAACCCCACTGGAAACAGCATTCCAGTCACAAAAACACCCATCAGCCATTACCCTTTGCTTGCTGCCTCTGAGCCAGTTTTGGATCCAACTTGCCACTTTGCCCTGGATCCCATGGGCTTTTACTTTCGTGACCAGTCTGCCATGTGGGACCTTATCAAAAGCTTTGCTAAAATCCATATACACTACATCATATACACTGCCCTCATCGACCCTTCTGGTTACCTCCTCGAAAAATTCAATGAAGTTAGTCAGACACGACCTTCCCTTAACAAATCCAGGCTGACTGTCCTTGATTAATCCATGTCTTTCCAAATGAAGATTTATCCTGTCCCACAGAATTTTTTCCAATAATTTTCCCACCACTGAGGTTAGGCTGACTGGCCTGTAATTACTCGGTCTACCCCTTTCTCCATTTTTAAACAAAGGTACAACATTAGCAGTCCTCCAGTCCTCTGGCACCAGAGAGGACTGGAAAATGTTGGTCAGAGCCTCTGCTATTTCCTATTTCCTATTTTGCTTCTCTTAACAGCCTAAGATACATTTCATCTGGACCTGGGGATTTTTCAAAGCTGCGTTAATACTCCTAGCTTCACCTCACCTTCTTGGAGGGGACAATGCAGACCATTCTTCGCAGAGGCATGGCTGAGCCTTTGGCCAGTGATGGGGCAGAAAGGATACAAGATGCTGGTATCCTCATATGTTATCCTCCATCTGACATGCACTTTTTTGCTTTCCTGCCCTCCCCTCACCATAACTCCATCGTTGTGCCTTCCCCATTTCACACACCCAAGAAATGCAGCCTGCCAAGCCAGTGATTGACCAAAAGATGGAGAGGAGAGTGAAGAAGAGACACTGTCACTCGTTTTATCAATCCCAGCCACCAGCTTCTCAAGGTTGACCAGCAAGACCATTTGCAGTCCCCCTCTGAAGGTCAGTAGCCTTCCACCAGCTATGCTGCAGCCACTGGTGTAGAACTGCATGACATCAGTAGGATAGGAAAAGGTACATACAGGACAGTCACTAAGAGAATGCATAAGGATGATGAGTTGATTTCTTAATGTCATATTGGATGGATAGATGTATAAAGTTGGACTGGAAAATTTACTTTGTGGTGACTTTTATTTCAACATCATGGCCAAGAGGACGCTGTGATGGTCAGTAACAGAGGGAAGGTAAGATGTGGGACTAATGTTGAAAGAGGAATTGGGGATGTGGTCACTGGGACCACAGGTGGATGATTCCATCCTGGATATTCAGGCCACAAAGGTACTGTTTAGGTTGCATCTTCCTTCTGCTTCCTCCCTCGTCGGCTTCTTCCTATTCTGTGCCTTCCTCTTTGCTTGGCGAGTGTATATCCAAAATTACACAATAAAATGCTAGAAATACTCAACAGGTGAGGCAGCATCTCGACTTGAGATGTGAACTCTGTTTCTCTGTCCACAGATGTTGCTTGACCCATTGAGTATTTGCAGCATTTTCTATCTTCGCAGATGCCTTCCTTTACCATCCGAGACCTTGCAAGCATCCAACAACATTCCCTGCACACTTGAATTTTTTTTTAACATGTATCGCACCAGCCATTACTTAAATAAAATTTTAAAAATCTAGTTCAATAACTTAAGTGGCAAACTTACTTGAAATATATGTATGTGTCTTTAAGAAGTGCTGACAGCACCTCTGTGAGTCTGCTGAACGTTGACACAGCGCTTAGGTTCAAGTTCGCCAAGGTGACGTTGCACGCTGACTGACGCCACCTCTCACTAATTTAAATTTGAAGGGCCAGTGCTCTTACTGGCAGCACTGCTGGACCTGGGAGGAAGGCAGATGCCACAAGAGCCGGCACCAGCTGGCGAAAGAGCGGTGGCCACCATCTTTTTGCTGCAATTTGCCGTAACAGGTGGCATAAAGCAGCTGAATTATTAGCCCTAAGTTTCTGTGAGCCCTCTGTGGTAGAGAATTACAAAGATTCACCA
Organism: Pristiophorus japonicus; assembly: GCF_044704955.1. Classification (NCBI taxonomy): domain Eukaryota; kingdom Metazoa; phylum Chordata; class Chondrichthyes; family Pristiophoridae; genus Pristiophorus; species Pristiophorus japonicus. The sequence continues at coordinate 155,624,421 of NC_091981.1, read as the reverse complement.
CCCTCTGAGTGAAGACTTTTTTCCTCATCTCAATCCTAAATGGCCAACCCCTTATTCTGAGACTGTGATCCTTGGTTCTAGACTCCCCATCCAGAAGAAACATCCTCCCTGCATCTACCCTGTCAAGCCCTGTAAGAATTTTGTATGTTTCAATGAGATCACCTCTCATTCTTCTAAACTCTAGATAATATAGGCCTAGTCTACTCAATTTCTCCTCATAGGACAATCCCTTCATCCCAGGAATCAGTCTGGTGAACCTTTGTTGCACTCCCTCTATGGCAAGTATATCCTTCCTTATGTAAGGAGACCAAAACTGTATACAATTCTCCAGGTGTAGTGTCACCAGGGCCCTATATAATTGCAGTAAGATATCTTGGGGTACAAATTGCCCCCCCTGCCCCCGAAATGATGTTTTTTACCGCAGCTGTGGTTCAGGTCGACTCTTTTGTGACATTAGCTCTGTGGGTTTTTTTGTTTTGATGCAGAAATCGGTCATAGTGGAGGCAGTGACAACACCTGAGGGGCAAAACTAAGGTGGTGATGGCAACTGTGGTGTGGAAGTTGGTGGTGGAGCGGAATGGCCTCAGCAATGATGTCATCACGGCGACGCGTCACCACAGCTCTCCCCTTTGCGTTTTTAAAACTTCGGCCCACTGGATCATCAGGGAGGGTGTCGGCCGGGCCAGCAGCCTGGCACAGGCTGCATGTTGGCAGCCCGACCGAACCTGGGGGCATATTTGTCGGGCCGACATAACAGTCAGCCGACAAAAAAAACATGGCGGCAGCTGCAGTGGGCCCTCCCCTTTAAGGGAAGCCGCACCACCGCTGCAGTAGGCCACAGCCTCACTGGACCACTGGGAAAAAGTTTGTTTTGGCACCGCCGGGCAGGCCAAAGATTTTTCAAGGGGAATGTTGCCGTCGGGGGGTTCGATCGGCGGTGCATACGGTGATGACGCGCTTACTGCCGATCGGCAAGAGTGGAATGGTAAGGGGGAATCGGGGCATCGCTGGGAAAACTCAGGAGGGCAATTGGATGAGCAGCGGCCATTCCACGAAAATTTGGCGGCCACTCCACTCCGTAGCGTGGTCGCCGCTTTTCGGGGTAACAGGCTTGAAGAAGAGGAACAATTTCGGCCCCCTTTACTCTTACACTCAAATTCTCTTGTAATATTTTCTTTCTTAATTGCTTGCTGTACCTGCATGTTAACTTTCAGTGATTCATGTACAGGACACCCAGGTCCCTCTGTACACCAACATTTCCCAATCTCTCACAATTTAAAAAATACTCTGCTTTTCTATTTTTCCTGCCAAAGTGGATAACTTCACATTTCTCCACATTATATTTCATTGGCCATGTTCTTGCCCACTCATTTAGCCTGTCTATATCCCCTTGAAACCTCTTTGCAATCTACTCTCAACTTGCATTTCCATCTAGCTTTGTATCATCAACAAACTTGGATATATTACATTTGGTCCCCTCATCCAAATCATTGATATAGATTGTGAATAGCTGGGGCACAAGCACTGATCCTTGCAGCACTCCACTAGTTACAGCCTGCCAACCCAAAAATGACGCATTTATTCCTACTCTCTGGGCCTGAAATTGTCCCTTTCCTTAAGGCCCCTTAACAACGGAAATCAGCGGCCACGCTGCGGTGCGCAATAGCCACTGAATTTCGTGTAGTGGTTGCCATCATCAAAATTTCACTCCTGCAGTATTCCAGCAGTGATTTGCTACCGCCACCCCACCGCCCCCCCCCACCACCACTCCGCTGCTGCCGATCCATCCTAAGTGCGTCATCACAGTGCTCACTGCCATTATTCCCCCCTGTTGGCAAAATTCCGCCGGGAAAATCTTCCTCCCGCCGGGCGGTACTAAAACCTGCTTTTTCCCGATGGTGCAATGAGGCTGAAATTGCAGTGCGGCTCCCATTATAGGGGAGGACGCATTGCCGCTGTCACCAAGTTTTTTCTTTTGTCGGCTGACTGCCAGGTCGGGCCGACAATTATGCCCCCGAGTTCTGCCGGGCTGCCAATAGGCAGCCTGGCACCCCCTCTTGGGTGCCAGGCCACTGCCCTGGGCGAAACCCTCCCTGGTGGCCCAGTGGACCGAAGTTTAAACATCGCGCAGGGTCTCCCCATTAAGTGAAGGGGAGAGCTGTTGTGACGCGGCTCCATGATGACATCATCAGAGCTACGCTGATGACTGACAGCGGCGGTCACTACATCTGCCCCCAACTTCCACCCCTTTAGTGTGCTCACCGCTGCACTACTGCCCCCATTATGAATGACTTCAGGGCCACCGGAAAAAAAAAGCCAAAGAGCAGAATTTCGCTCAAGAGGCCACCTCAACCACCACGGCGGTAAAAAGAGTAGAAACGGGGTGCGTGCGCCCCTTTTTGGGTGGAGGGCAATTTCGGCCCCACTGTTTTCTGTCCGTTAACCAATCCTCGATCTGTACTAATATATTACCCTCAATCCTATGAGCACTAATTTTGTTGAATAACCTCTTGTGTGGCACCTTATTGAATACCTTCTGAAAATCCAAAAACACCACATCCACTGGTCCCCCTTATGTATTCTATTATTTACAAGCTCAAAAAACTCAAACAGAGTTGTCAAACATGCTTTCTCTTTCATAAATCGTGCTGAATCTGTCCAATCCTGTTATTATTTTTTAAGTGCCCTGTTACCACATTCTTAATAATAGATTCTAGCATTTATCCTACTACTGATATCAGGCTAATTGGTCTGTTGTTCCCCGTTTTCTCTCTCCCTCCTTTCTTAAATAGCGTGGTTACATTTGCTACCTTCCAATCTGCAGGAATCGTTCTAGAATCTATGGAATTTTGCAAGATGATAACCAATGCATCCACTATTTCTATAGCCACCTCTTTCAAAACCCTAGGATGTAGGCCACCAGGTCCAAGGGATTTATCGGCTTTCAGTCCTATTAATTTCTCCAGTACTATTTTTTTACGAATACTTTCTTTCAGTTCCTCATTTTCGCTAGACACTTGATTCTCCACTGTTTCCAGGAGGTTTTTTGTGTCTTCTTCTGTGAAGACAGACACAAAATATTTGTTTAATTTCTCTGTCATTTCCTTATTCCCCATTATAATTTCTCCTTTCTCAGCCTGTAGGGGACCCACATTTATTTTTGCTAATCTTTTCCTTTTTACATAGCTATAGAAGCTTTTACAATCTGTTTTATTTCTCTCGGTAGTTTACTCTCATATTCTATTTTCCCTTTCTTCATCAATTTCTTGGTCCTCCTTTGCTGAATTCTAAAATCCTCCCATTCCTCAGGCTTACTGCTCTTTTTGGCAACATTATAAGCCTTTTCCTTTGATCTAATACTATCTTTAACTTCCCTTGTTAGCCACGATGGGACCACTTTTCATGTGGGGTTTGTGTGCCTTAAATTAATGTATGTATGTTGTAAGTGATGTAGTACTTCTTTAAATGCTAGGCATTGTTTGTCTACCATCATATCTTTTAATGTAATTTCCCAAGTAGTTTGCTTTGTTTAGATTTCAGACCTTAGTTTCGGATTTAACTAAATCACTTTCAAACTCAATATAAAATTCCATTATATTATGGTCACTCTTCCCTAAAGGCCCCTTTACTACAAGATTAATAACTAACCTTTTCTCATTGCACAATACTAGATTTAAAATAGCCTGTTTCCTAGTTGGTTCCTCAACGTACTGATCTAGAAAACCATCTTGTATACATTCTATGAAAGTGTCCTCCACACTATTACTGCAAATTTGGTTCGCCCAGTCTCTTTGTAGTTTAAAGTCCCTCCTGATTACTGTATTATCCTTGTAACATGCACCTCTAATCACCTGATTTAATACTCTGCCCTACATTACCACTATTGTTTGGGGGCCTATAAACAACTCTCACCAATATTTTCTGCCCCTTGCTGATTCTTAGCTCCACCCAAACTGAATCTACTTCTTGATTTTCCGAGCTAAGATCCTTTCTCTCTACTGTCTTTATCCCATCCTTTATTATCAGGGCTACCCCTCCTCCTTTTCCATTTTGTCTATCTCTTCTAAAAGTTAAGTATCCTGGAATATTTCGTTCCCAGCCTTGGTCACTTTGCCACCATGTCTCCGTGCTGGCTATTAGATCAAACCTATTAATTTCTATCTGCGCTATTAATTCATCTAATTTGTTGCGAATGCTTCGTGCATTCGAAGATAGTGTCATTGGCTTTTACGTTTTTCTATTTTTTCCTGATGCCCTGAAGTGCCAGGTATGTACCTGAACTGGATTTTGTTTGTGCTTTCCCCTGTAAGTGCTCGATGGCATCATTGAAAAAAGGTCCCGTTGTGACTTTTGTGATCATGACCAAAGAGATTTTGGGAACCTTGTGATTTTGTCATCATGATCTAAATGATTCCTGATTTTATACTATTGTAAAACTGATCATTACATATGATTCCCATTGCAAAATCCTAGCCAATACTATTAATCACTTGTAACTGCAAGGTGTGATTATAGTGAAACAAGTTCAGCGGAATAATGCAAGTTTCAAATAATAAATGTGTATTAAATAAACAACAAATAATAAAGTGCCGCACTGAACGTTGGATTTGTATACAAGTCAAGGTTAGTTCAAAGATATTTAGTCAATTCTGTCAGTGTGCAGACAGAATTTGGTATTTTATTTCCTGGCTTAGTGCACAGCATCTATGTGCATCAGACAATCACATGTGATATAAGTGGCTCTGATTTATATTGTATTATATAGTGATGTTGCACAATATGTGATATGGATGGAGTAAAGCCTTCCTAATATGATGCAATGAAAACATCAGTGAAGAGGGTCACTCTCATAAGATTTATCGATTGTGAACTGGAATTCACAGTAACTGGAATTAAGTTTTATTGTGTATAGCAACAATGAAATCCAGAGCATTCTAAATAACCTGACAAAGTATTACTGACAAACTGAAGAGGTGCTCCCAACAGAAAATAATTCTCGAAAATATTGGAAACATCAACTTGAGAACACATGTAAATAAAATTGGGAAAGATCCCTCTTGCTCCAATTTTCCCAATTTTGACCTGACGAGGGACAAATAACACAGAAGCAAAATACTGCGGCTGCTGGGAACACACATCAGGTCAGGCAGTATCTATGGAGAGAGAAAGAGATAAAGTTTCAGGCCAATGACCTTTCATCAGAATCGGAAGATGTTAGAGATGAACAGCTTTTAAGGAAGTACAGACGTCTGACAAAAGGTCATCAACCTGAAACATTAACTCTGTTTCTCTCTCCACAGATGCGGCCTGAACTGCTGAGTATTTCCACCATTTTCTGTTTTAGTTTCAGATTTTCAGCAACCGCAGTATCTTGCTTTTGTAAAGGTAAGTGGATCCCAGGAGTGCAGACCTCCCCACTGGGATCCCCATCCCAAGCACCAGCCCACACACCTTCACTCCCAGTGGCTCTGCTGTAGCCATCCTCCATTGCCAACACCTGGGGCTGGATTTTTGTTTGGATTGCGCCTCTGTTCCCACCCCAAAGGGCGGTAAAGGCTGTCGAAATGCTTACCACCCAGGTGGCCAGCTTCCAGCACCCCACCGGGAAATTCGGTGCCGGTTTTGTGCAAAACATTACCGTCTCGCTTTGTTTCATTCAGATTATGACGTCAGTCACGTGCAATGACCAGCTAGCACCCCAGTCACTAAATTAGGCGGCAACACCACATTTAACATCTGCTCCAGGTCACGCCTGAAAAACCAGGCGGTCCCACAGTTGAATAGCCGCTATTTGCAGCGTATTTAAAGTGAGGGAGGAGGAACCTAAATCAGAGGTCACACTGAGTGCAACATTTCCGCACAACACGCTGCGTGAACCTCTGTCATAAAAGCGACAGATTTATCTGCCATTACAGGGTCCTTACTGTCATGTTTGTAACTACAATGTAACACCACTGTATTACTGTATACACTCAACACAGATGCACACCTTGACCACAGGGGGTGAACTTGTGGGAGACACTCCTTACCTGATCACTCAGGTATTTAAAGGGAGGTCCCATGCAGGGTGACCACTTCTGGAGTGATGAATAAAGAATTAAGGTGACTGAGTGGCCTTGTCCCTGGAATGTGCCTCGTGTGGTTTCATGCTGTAGAGTAAGGACTTTACATTGACGACGAGAAATGGGAATTCACAACCCACGAGAATGGCCACCAGTAGCACAGATGAACGGTACTGTGTTGGGGAAGACTCGGACGATTTTGTTGAGAGGTTTCAGCAGAGCTTTGTCACAAAAGACTGGCTGGGGGATGCAGCTGCCGACAAGCGTCGGGCTCATCTTTTGACCAGCTGCGGGCCAAAGACTTATGCGCTCATGAAGGACTTACTGGCATCCGAAAAGCCGTCGGACAAAACCTTTGAAGAGCTTAGCAAGTTGATTGGGGAGCACCTCAAGCCGGCGAGCAGCATACACATGGCTCGACACAGATTCTACACCCACCAACGTCATGAAGGACAGAACATACCGGACTTTGTAGCGGACCTCAGGCACTTGGCCAGCCTGTGTAAGTTCACAGACGCCTGCAGGGGGGAGATGCTACGGGACTTCTTTATCTCGGGTATCGGTCATGCGTGGATTTTTCGCAAGTTAATTCAGACCAAAGACTTGACCTTGGAATCAGCGGCGTTGGTTGCTCAGACTTTCATGGCGGGGGAGGAAGAGACGAAAATGATTTACCCATGCAATTCTACCTCCAGTGCAGCGATGGATCAGGGAGTCAACATCCTCAGAGCTACTCAGAGCCCCGCGGGCAGGCAGGGGCAGTCCGACATTCATCAGGCAGTAATAGACCCCAGAGAAGGACCTCAGCAGAGACAATGGCAGGCTGAACGGAGATTCACGCCATCACAGTGGACAATGCGGCCCGGGATGGGGCCATTGACACCTACTAATAGGGTACTTAAGAGCAGTCAGAGGGACAGTCAGCGTGGAATTCCTGGCCACAGCCCTTTTGTCCCCAACAATGGAAACTTTAACTCGTGCTGCAGGTGTGGGGGGAAACACTCAGCCAGATCTTGCAGATTCCAACAGTTTGTCTGCAGAACCTGCAACCTCAATGGCCATTTAGCTCATATGTGCAGAAAGCCTGCAGCCAGACTGATATGTGAGGCAGGTGGACCAGAAGAGGCTTCTGTGAGGTAGGATGACTTTTGGGGCAAATTGATGGACGCCGAGGTTCAGCGGGTCCCTGTGGCGAATATTCACAGTTCATACACCAAAACGCCACCAATGATGATAAGGGTTTTATTGAATGGTATCCCAGTACGAATGGAGCTGGACACGGAGGCCAGCCAGTTACTCATGGGCATTCAACAATTCGAGAAGCTATGGCCATACAAAGCCAGTAGACCCAAATTAGAACGTATTGAGATAAAACTAAGGACTTACATCAAAGAAATCATTCCAGTGCTAGGAAGTGCAATGTTGGCTGTCATGCATGATGGTTTAGTGAACCGGCTGCTGCTCTGGATTGTCCCGGGCAATGGTGCTGCACTGTTGGGCAGGAGCTGGCTAGCCGAGATGAACTGGAAATGGGGGAATGCTCACGCAATGTCCTCGGTGGAGCGAAGTTTGTGCTCACAAGTCCTACAACAATTCGAGTCACTTTTCCAACCGGGTGTCGGGACTTTCAAAGGCACTAAAGTAGTGATACACATCACCCCAGGCGCCAGCCCAGTGTACCACAAAGCCAGAGTAGTGCCGCATGTGATGCGGGAGAAAATCGAGAGCGAATTGGACCGGCTATTGCGAGAAGGCATCATCTCGCCTGTTGAATTCAGCGACTGGGCGAGCCCCATCATTCCCGTCCTAAAAGCGGATGGCTCTGTCAGGATCTGTGGCGACTACAAGGCCACCATCAATCGGGTGTCCTTACAAGACCAATACCCGCTCCTGAGAGCGGAGGACCTCTTCGCCACGCTGGCAGGCGGCAAACTGTTCACCAAGTTGGACCTCACGTCAGCCGATATGACCCAGGAACTGGCCACCGAATCTAAACTGCTGACCACCATCACCATGCACAAGGGACTGTTTGCGTATAACAGGTGCCTGTTTGGCATTCGATCAGCGGCCGCGATTTTTCAACGCAACATGGAAAGCCTGCTTAAATCCATCCCTGGAACGATCGTATTCCAGGACGACATCCTCATCACGGGTCGAGACACTGAGGAACACCTCCACAACCTGGAGGAGGTGCTACGCCGACTGGACTGGGTAGGCCTGCGACTCAAGAAGTCTAAATGCATGATCTTAGCTCCTGAGGTTGAGTTTCTGGGCAGGAGGATTGCTGCAGATGGGATTCGGCCCACTGAATCCAAAACAGAAGCGATTCGACGAGCACCCAGGCGCTGCAACACATCGGAGCTACGTTCATTCCTGGGACTGTTGAACTATTTTGAGAACTTTCTGCCAAACTTGAGCACGTTATTGAGCCGCTACACATGCTCCTGCATAAGGGTTGCGATTGGTTTTGGGGGTACTGTCAGGAACGGGCTTTTGATCGGGCGCAAAATCTACTGTGTTCAAACAAACTGTTGACCCTGTACGACCCTTGCAAAAGTTTACTTCTGACATGTGATGCATGGTCCTATGTGGTTGGATGCATGTTGCAGCAGGGTAATGCTGAGGGTCAGCTACAACCTGTGGCTTATGCTTCCAGGTCGCTCTCTCAAGCAGAATGGGGCTATGGGATGGTTGAGAAGGAAGTGCTCGCATGTGTCTATGGTTAACGAAAATGCATCAGTACCTCTTTGGTAGGAAGTTTGAATTAGAGACGGACCATAATCCGCTCACTACCCTCACTAGGCTGTCAATGCCAACGCATCAGCTCGCATACAGCGATGGGCTGTCACGCTAGCGGCTTTCCAGCACTGGCTCAGCACTGAAAATTGCGCTGGCGTGCTCAGCAAGCGACCACTGGCCACCACCGAGGGGACAGCTGAGCAAAGCGCTGAGATGGTCATGGCTGTCAATGCCTTTGACAGTGCAGGCCCCCCTATCACAGACTGCCAGATCAAAATCTGGACAAACAGGGATCCCTTCCAATCCCTGATTAAGAAATGTGTCCTGACTGGGGATTGGGCACCCGCACAAGGAGCATCCCCTGAGGAGGTCAGACCATTCCACAGACGGATGGATGAGCTCTCCATCCAAGCTGACTGCCTACTACGGGACAGCAGGGTAGTCATGACCTAGAAGGGCAGGGAGGCGTTCATCAAGGCACTCCACAGCGAGCACCCAGGCATTTGATGATGAAGGCCATTGCCCTGTCACACGTTTGGTGGCCCGGAATTGACTCAGACCTGGAACACTGTTTTCGCAGGTGCACGACCTGTTCCCAGCTGGGTAATGCCCCCAGAGAGACCCCGCTCAGCCCGTGGCCCTGGCCCACCAAGCCACGGTCACGCATTCACATTGACTACGCGGGCCCGTTCATGGGGAAGATGTTCCTTATCGTTGTAGATGCGTACTCGAAATGGATCGAGTGCATCATCCTGAATTCATGCACGTCATCCACCACTGTGGAAAGCCTACGTGCGATCTTCGCTACCCATGGCTTGCCAGACATCCTGGTTAGTGATAATGGCCCGTGTTTCACGAATTATGAATTCCGGGAGTTTATGTCGGGCAATGGCATCAACCACGTCAGGACTGCGCCGTTCAAGCCGGCCTCCAATGGCAAGGCGGAACGTGCAGTCCAAGTCGTTAAGCAAGGGATGCTCGGGATTCAAGGACCCTCCCTATAATGCCGCCTATCACGTCTCCTGCTGGCCTATAGATCCCGCCCACACTTGCTCACAGGGGTCCCGCCCGCAGAGCTACTCATGAAACGGACACTCAAAATTCGGTTGTCCCTCATCCACCCAGTCCTGACCGACATAGTTGAGGGCAAGCGCAAGTCACAAAACGAGTACCATGACCGTAATTCGACAGGGAGATGTATAGAAATAAATGATCTTGTATTCGTCCTCAATCACGCCATGGGGCCCAAATGGCTCGAGGGTACCGTAATTGACAAAGAAGGGAATAGGGTCATTGTGGTAAAACTCAACAATGGCCAGATATGCCGTAAGCATTTGGACCAAGTAAAAAAAAGGTTCAGCAATGACACGGAGGAACCTGAAGAAGACCATGAGATGGAGCTCACACTACCGCCAGTGAACGCGCAACAAGAGCAATCGGAAGAATGCACAGTCCCTGAGGTCAGCCCGGACAGGCCGGAATCACCACAGGTGGCAGACACTCACATCAGCATCCAATAACCAGAGCCCCAACTGAGGCGCTCCACGAGGGAGCGTAGACCACCTGAAAGACTAAACCTATGATCACAATAAGACTTTGTGGGGGAAGGTGGTGTCATGTTTGTAACTACAATGTAACACCACTGTATTACTGTATACACTCAACACAGATGCACACCTTGACCACAGGGGGTGACCTTGTGGGAGACACTCCTTACCTGATCACTCAGGTATTTAAAGGGAGGTCCCACGCAGTGTCATCACATCTGGAGTGCTGAATAAAGAGTTAAGGTCACTGAGTGGCCTTGTCCCTGGAATGTGCCTCGTGTGGTTTCATGCTGTAGAGTAAGGACTTTACACTTACAACTTCAGTGAAATAATTTAATGGGGGCATTACTAGTTCGCCAGCATCTCCTACTTTGTGCTCTTGTTAGGCAGCATCAAGATAGAAGGGCTGTTGGCCCTATCGGGCCACGGATGATGAGAGGCTGTAGACATCTGGACAGGAGGCCTTACCCCCACGGGTTTACAGGCAGCAACGCTCATACCTCCACCTCTCTGAGGAACAGTGTGTGAGAATGCTGCGCTTCTAAAAGGAAGTGCTGACAGAGATATGCCTTCTGCTGCAGGCAGATCTGCAGCCTCACATCCACACCAGGACTGCACTGCCCATCACAGTGAAGTCATTGTTGTGCTGGCCTTTTCTGGCTCCGTCTCCTTCCAGCTTGCAGTAGGTGACATATGCAGCATCTCCTTATATGCTGCATATCGTGCATTCACCACATCACAAAGGCTCTCTATGCCTGCAGAATAGACTTCATAACATTCCCAATGAGCAGGGAGAGCCAGAATGAGCGGGCATGTGGGTTTGGCAAGATTGTGGCCTTCCCGAGGGTTCAAAGAACCATTGACTGCACACATATGGCCTTGCGAGCACCATTCCACAGTGCAGAGGTATTTTGAAACCGAAAATGATACTACTCCCTAAATGTGCAGCTGATGTACAACCACACATAGCGCATCCTCGCAATGAATGCCCGCTATCCAGGGAGTATCCATGATGCTTTCTGTGGTGTATGAAATGATACAATGAACTCCGTACTGCGAGCCAGTGACTAGGTGCAACCTGGTCAGTCATTAATGGCTTCCAGAAGTCAAGATACAAAGGTGAAGTTCATGTTATATACCGGGCCCAGCACGAGTGTACCTATGACCCTAGGACCTCCGATGGTAGTGCCCCCTGTTGGTGGGCAGACCTTATGTACATACATTACATCATCCCCCCCCACCCCAGTTCTTGGCACATGTCCATATTACAAATTCAGATGGTCCGGAGCCCTTCGCTCCCTGGTTGACCGTCTGAGTACAATCTCAGTGCTTTCTGAGTCTCTCACGACTTGGGGCTGGGCATTGACCGCAGTGGGTTCTTCTGATGGCTGGACGTGAGTTGGTTGGTTGTCGAAGCTCGCGGTGTCTTCTTCCAACTGTTCCGGTTCATCAGTGTGTCTTAGCTTGATTTGATCAATGTGTTTCCTGCATATCTGCCCATTCTTGAGCTTAACGATATACACCCGGTTACCCTCCTTATCCGTAACATTGCCCGGGAACCACTTGGGCCGTTAACCATGGTTAAGTACATGCACTGGGTCATTTACAGATATGTCGTGTGACACTGTGGCGAGGTCGTGATACCACTGCTGGCATTGACGTCGGGTTTCATTAAGGTCGGGATGGACTGGAGAGAGCCTGGTTTTGAGGCCTCGCTTCATCAATAGTTCCACAGGCGGGACCCCAGTGAACGTGTGTGGCCTTGTACTGTAACTGAGCAGTGTGCGTGGCAGGGGTGTCTGCAAGGAAGTGAGTTACGTGTTTCAGGCTCTGCTTGATGGTTTGAACTGCCCGCTCCGCTTGACCATTGGACGCGGATTTGAACAGGGCTGACCTCACGTGTTTTATGCTGTTGCGCTTCATGAACTCTTGAAACTCCAGGCTCGTGAAACACGGTCCGTTGCCACTGACAACGATTTCTGGCAGATTATGTGTGGAAAACATGGCTCTCAGGTTCTCAATGGTGGCAGTGGAAGTGCTGGATGACATGATCACACATTCTATCCATTTGGAGTATGCATTCACCACCACAAAAAACATTTTACTGAGGAAGGGGCCCGCAAAGTCGATGTGGAATCTAGACCATGGTTTGGATGGCCATGACCACAGACTGAGCGGAGCTTCCTTTGGGGCATTGCTTAACTGCATGCAAGTGCTGTACTGATGCATGCATGACTCTAAGTCTGAGTCAATGCCAGGCCACCAAACATGGGACCTGGTGATGGCCTTCATCATGACAATACCGGGATGCATACTCTGTAACTCCCATACAAATCTCGCCCTGCCTTTCTTGGGCATTACAACACGATTATCCCACAGTAAACAGTTGGACTGGATGGAAAGCTCATCTTTGTGATGGCTGTATGGTTTGGTTTCATCACCTATTTTCTTGGGGATGATCGACCAGCCCCGTTAAGGATAGAACATTTTACAACCGATAGGGTCAGATACTGGCTGGTCAAGGTCTTAACTTGTTGAGCAATGACAGGTGACCCTTCACTCTCAAAGGCATCCATAACCATGAGTAGCTCTGTGGGCATTGGCGTTTCCACCTGTGATGTGGGCAATGGTAACCGGCTCAATGCACCAGCGCAGTTGTCGGTGCCTGGTCTGTGGCGAATGACATAATCATAGGCAGATAATGTCAGCACCCACCTCTGGATGCGGGATGATGTGTTGGTATTGATGCCTTTATGTTCCGAGAACAAAGATATAAGCGGCTTGTGATCGGTTTCCAGCTCGAAGCGAAGCCCAAACAGGTACTGGTGCATTTTTTTTACCCCATAAACACATGCTAAAGCCTCTTTCTCTACCGTGCCATAGGCTGCTTCCACTTTGGACAGGCTTTGAGATGCGTATGCAACTGGTTGTAGTTTGCCTGACTCATTGGCTTGCTGGAGTACGCAGCCGACCCCATAGGACGACGCATCACATGTCAAAACTAGATGCTTGCTTGGGTCATACAGTACCAGTAGCTTGTGGGAACACAACAGATTTCTAGCCTTCTCAAAGGCTCTGTCTTGAAGTTCACCCCACACCCAGTCGTCTCCTTTCCTGAGCAGCTTGTGCAAAGGTTCTAATACTGTGCTCAATTTGGGTAAGAAGTTACCGAAGTTGTTGAGAAGACTCAGGAACGAACACAGCTCCGTCACATTCTGGGGTCTAGGCGCATTTTTGATGGCCTCTGTTTTCACGTCTGAAGGCCTGATTCCGTCTGCAGCAATGTTTCGTCCAAGGAATTTGACCTCTACTGCCATGAAAACGCACTTTGAATGTTTCAGCCTGAGTCCCACTTTGTCCAGACGACGTAGAACCTCTTCCAGATTGTGCAGGTGCTCGGTGGTGTCACGACCTGTGAATAGGATGTCGTCTTGGAATACCGCGGTCCTGGGGACGGATTTCAATAGGCTCTCCATGTTTCTCTGAAATATGGCGGCCGCCGAACGAATGCCAAAAAGACACTTATTGTAAATAAACAGTCCTTTGTGCGTGTTGATGCACATAAGTTTCTTTGATGATTCAACCGGTTCCTGTGTCATGTAGACTGATGTTAGATCCAATTTGGTGAACAATTTTCCCCCGGCTAGCGTTGCAAACAGGTCATCAGCTTTCGGGATCAGGTACTGATCTTGTTTCGAAACTCGGTTGATCGTGACCTTGTAATCTCCACAAATCCTGACCGTGCCGTCGCTTTTTAACACCAGAATAATGGGGTTCGCCCATTCATTAAATTTGGCCGGTGAGATGACCCCCGAGCGTTGTAGCCTGTCCAATTCGAGCTCGACCTGTTCTCTCATCGTGCGCGGGACCGCCCTGGCTTTGTGATGGATGTGCCTTGCATCTGGGCCTCGGTTAATCTGCACCTTGGCTCCCTTGAAGCTGCCAATTCCCGGTTCAAACAGTGAGGGAAATTTGTTCAGCACTTGAGCACACAAATTATCATCCGCTGATGACAAAGCTTTAATATCGTACCATTTCCATTGTATTTTCTCGAGCCACCTCCTGCCGAATAACGATGGGCCTTTGCCCGGGATAATCCACAATGGTAGATCATGAACCCTCCCTTGCACGACACTTTTACTGCTGCATTACCGATCACTGGTATGAGCTCTTTGGTGTAGGTACGCAACTTCGCATTTATCGGACTCAGCTTGGGTCTCTCTGCCTTGTTCTCCCACAGCTTTTCGAAAGTCCTCTGGCTCATTATCGATTGACTTGCACCCGTGTCTAATTCCATGGATACCGGCACCCGTTTAATTTTACCTCTATCATTATCGGTTGCCTCTTTGTTAGGAATGCACGTATGCTATACACTTCCTCTTTGGAACTCTCAAATGTCTTGGGCTGCATCGCCAGATCCACACTGAATTGATCATCACCCACGTGGTGTGTTGCAGCTCGCTTGTTCTGCTGTGGACACATCCGCTAAAAATGCCCCGTCTTCACACACGCTCTGCACACCCTCAGCCTGAAGTGGCACTGATGGGGTCGGTGATTGCCCCCACAACGCCATGTTGAGCTCGGATGTGCACCCGATGGTGGGCTCTGAGTGGCTCCTGTTCTCGCAGACACAGTCGAGTAGGCCTTCGATGGCGAACTTTGAGGCAGTTGAGTAGGCTCTCGATGGCGAACTTTGAGTGGCTCCCAGTCATGCAGACGCAATCGAGTAGACCCTGCCATGTACAGCTCTGCCGGCCGTCGATACAATTTTGTACACAGTACTTGCCATGGAGTTCCTGTTTTGTCGCGATATCTGCTTCGTGCTTTTCTGCATGGACTTGCAAGCCCGGGCAATGGTGATGATCTTGCTGAGGTCCGGCCTCTCCACAGCCAGCAGCTTACTTAAGATCGCCTCGTGGTTGATCCCGATCATGAAAAAGTCACACAGCATGTCTTCCAATGCAGGACCAAATTTGCAAGGCCCTGAAAGATGTCTCAGGTCGGCAACAAATGCCACTACGTCCTGGCTTTCTGGACGAACGTGCGTATAGAAGCGATATCTGGATATGAGGATTCCTTCCGTGGATTTAAGGTGCTCCCGAATTAGTACACACAGTTCTTTGTAATCCTTTTCTGTAGGAAGAGTAGGTGAGAGCAGATTCTTGATGAGTGCATAGGTCGTGGGGCCACAGACGGTGAGAAGAACTGCCCTGCACTTCTCTGCATCCTCGTCTTTGTGAAGTCGTTTGCCACGAAATACTGGTCAAGACAATCTGTGAAATCTCCCCAATCCTCTCTCTCATCGAATCGCTTGAGAATTCCAACAGTACTCGATCGTGCTATGCTCGCCATACTTTTGCGTGGGTTCTTATTTGCCTCGTCGCCAGTTGTGGTACATGAAATGATACAATGAACTCCATACTGTGAGCCAGTGATGAGGTGTAACCTGGTCAGTCTTTAATGGCTTCCAGAAGTGAAGATACAAAGGTGAAGTTCAGGTTACATACCAGGCCCAGCACGAGTGTATCTATGACCCTAGCCCTAGGACCTCCAATGGCAGTGCCCCCTGTTGTTGGGCAGACCTTATGTACATACATTACACTTTCATCTTGCATGAGAGCACTCTGTCATGATTGTTTAGGCCACCACAGGAAGGGCACAGCTGGTTGCTCGGGGACAAAGGATACGTCCTAGCCATCTGGCTAATGACTCCCCTCCACAACCCCACCACAGAAGTGGAGCATCGCGACAATGAGAGTCAAGCGGCCACCTGCAACTTCATCGAACAGACAATTGGGGTGCTCAAGCAGCGTTTCTGATGCCTGGAGGCAGCCTTCAATATTCCCCTCAACAGGTGTCGAAATTCATTGTGGTGTGCTGCATGCTACACAAATTAGCCATCATGAGGGGCCAGGCATTGCCAATGGGGATTGCACCCCCACCTCAGGAGGAGGAGGATGAGAAATTGGAGCCTGGTGAGGCCCCCAATTGCCAGCCACACCAGGAGGAGCACCATCCGTGGAGGAGGCAGCATGGCGATGCTGCCGGACCAAGAGCTGCACGTCACCGGCTCATAATGGATTGGTTTTCTTGAATGGAGGAAGCTGAAGGATGCAGCTAATGCTCATTGCACTATGTTCCACGATAATGGCACATCTCCATTAAAATCTACAATGATACACAAGAAGCCAATGTAAAACGGCCAAAGTAACATTTTACTAACGACATCAATGCCGTCGCCTCAACCAACAGAACCAAACCGCCTCCCCCAAGCAAGTAACAAAACAAAACACAACGTCCCATTCAAATGCCATCAAGCACGAGAAGTGCAATAATGTAACTACATGTTTACATCCATTATTTACATTGTGATTACATCTGTCCATGGTGGGAAAGTCATCACTCAGACTTTGCCTGACATTTCACACCCCTCACCTTTAGCCTCCTCCCACGCCAAATGCTCCTCCTCAATGTGGTTTCAGTTCCTACAGCAAGACTGCTTGAGGGCTGCTGTGTGTGTGGGTCAGACAGTATAGACAGCCTACTTGGATGCCCTGGGCCAGCTCTGGACCTGGAAGGCCTGCCTCCGGACTGCATCTCCTCAGCATCAGCGGCAGCAGTCTGTGATGGCTCGGGTGTAGGTGCAAAGGCGGAGTGGCAATAGTGGGAGCCAGAATGCTGTCATCTTGCGGAAGGACAGCACCTTCCATTTCCATGGGCCCACTGCCACTCACATGGGGTGGAACATCAGCATCTGGAGCATATGTGAGCATAACTTGCTGGCCTGCTTTGGCACCGTCACTTCCCCGTCGGATTGTGGGGAAGACAGAGAGGATGGCAGCAGTCAGTGATTGTGTGGCATTACACCGAGACTGACTCAGAGTACACTGAGCCTGAAACGCAGCAGTCTGCGAGTTCATGCCAGCAATCACTGACAGCTTCGCATCACAAAGTTCTTGCGTGTCTTGGGCCTGTGATATGACTGCTGCTGCCACATCAGCCATGGCATGCACCATCCCCTATGGGACTTCACTATTGCTCGTTGAACATAAGAACATAAGAACATAAGAATTAGGAACAGGAGTAGGCCATCTAGCCCTTCGAGCCTGCTCCGCCATTCAACAAGATCATGGCTGATCTGGCAGTGGACTCAGCTCCACTTACCCGCCCGCTCCCCGTAACCCTTAATTCCCTTATTGGTTAAAAATCTATCTATCTGTGATTTGAATACATTCAATGAGCTAGCCTCAACTGCTTCCTTGGGCAGAGAATTCCACAGATTCACAACCCTCTGGGAGAAGAAATTCCTTCTCAACTCGGTTTTAAATTGGCTCCCCCGTATTTTGAGTCTGTGCCCCCTAGTTCTAGTCTCCCCGACCAGTGGAAACAACCTCTCTGCCTC
Source organism: Pristiophorus japonicus (assembly GCF_044704955.1). NCBI lineage: Eukaryota > Metazoa > Chordata > Chondrichthyes > Pristiophoridae > Pristiophorus > Pristiophorus japonicus. The sequence goes on along the minus strand of NC_091981.1, from coordinate 155,606,671 downwards.
TATCTTGTCTATCCCTTTCATTATTTTAAATGTTTCTATAAGATCATCCCTCATCCTTCTGAACTCCAACAAGTAAAGACCCAGTCTACTCAATCTATCATCATCAGGTAACCCTCTCATCTCCGGAATCAGCCGAGTGAATCGTCTCTGTATCCCCTCCAAAGCTAATATATCCTTCCTTAAATAAGGTCACCAAAACTGCACGCAGTACTCCAGGTGCGGCCTCACCAATACCCTATACAGTTGCAGCATGACCTCCCTGCTTTTGTACTCCATCCCTCTCGCAATGAAGGCCAACATTCCATTCGCCTTCCTGACTACCTGCTGCACCTGGGCTAATTGTGGAGCAGTGGAGGCGTGGCCTAAACAGTTGGAGCTGTGAGCAGTGAGAGAAGGAGCTGCTGCTTTTGCTCCTGGCTGGGCCTGTGAATCAGCCCAGGAAGAGAAGGAAGGAAGGAAGGGGCTTCACCACCAACTTTCACCCAGAGGGAGAGGAGGAAAAAGCAGAAAACTTGAACAACTTCACCATTTCTACAAAGAGTTGGAGAGAGGGGGGAAGACCAACAACAACATCCAGTGTGGAAGGAGGGAGACTCTACCATTCTACAGGTGGGTGTATTGGTGCAGTCCCTAAAAGACTTTGCTGTATCGGTATGGGAGGAAAGAAGACCAGTCGGGGGCCGGAACATCGCGGAGAGTGTGTGTGTGTGTGTGGAAGTGTGTGTGGGGGCCTTGCTTACAACTAGGCCCCACACACCTTTGAAGCACGCCTCCCCCATTGCCTAGCCTGGGATAGCTGGAGCTACCAGGCTGAAGAAACAATTAATACACCCTAATTAACATCGTTGGGAGTGTGTGCCTGTGTGGCTCCAGCTGCACCAGGTGAAGACATCTTCTCCCCTCACCCGAAGACCACCCCAAAGACTATTTTTGTTTGCCATCTGGGGATTGCACCCACCCACAGCTGCGAGGGGAGATCTGCCCTCGCAGTTTCCCCCCTTCCCACCCCCCTCTCTCTTTCTCTGTTACTCTCTGTCTCTCCCCTCTCTCTCTGAGAGCCCTTTTCCTCCCAAATTGATTGGAAAAATATAAAACAATTAAGACAACTGAGCAGAGGGAGCAAGGCCACTCCCCAATTGTCAACTAGGGGAGAGGTGTGCCTCATTAAGAGCTCCTCTGCTCAGTCTATTAAACGAGGCCATTTAAAGACCATTAAGGCCTGTGACTTTGGGGTGGGTGTAGCCCTTAAAGGGACCCCGTGATGGCGACCCCATCTACGCCGGTGGCAGGGCTAGCTTGGACTTATGCGCAGGCAGCATCCACATCCACGGCACCTCCTGCGCCACCTGCTGCCCTGCCACCATTCAGACTTATAACTACGAAACACGGGGTCAAGAGCTACACTCACCCCACAATGAGCATTGAGGAGTGCGTGCGGGCGATGGCTGGGGTAGTCGGCCCCTCGGCCATTGCCGCAGCCTCCAAGATGTCTGGGAAGGCTGTGTTCTTCCTGGGGTCGGAGCGGGCGGTGTCCCTGGCCATTGAAAAGGGGCTCACGGTGGGCGGGGCATTCCTGCCGGTGGACCCTCTCGAGGCCACCGCGCAGAGGGTCATTCTATCAAACGTCCCGCCCTTTGTTCCCGCTGAGCTCCTCATCCCTCACCTACACCAACTGGGGGAGGTAAGGTCGGGGATCAACCCCATACCGCTTGGCCTCAGGGAGAACAGCCTGCACCATGTGTTCTCCTTCCGCTGCCAGCTCTTTGTCCGGCTGGCGCGGGAAGAGACGACAGAGGGCAATTTTAATGTGGTGCACGAGGGGACTGCCTACCGCATCTTCTGGACATCGGACGGCGTGCGGTGCTATGCCTGCAGGGAGGTGGGGCACGTTCGCAAGAACTGCCCCGCCTCCAAAGCCGCCAAACCACCGAGGGCGGCCAAGGCTGGCGCCGCCGCCACCTCTCCCCCTAGTAGCGTCCGCGTGCCGGGAGCTGTGGGTGCGCGGGCATCATCAGGGGCCTTTGTTTTCATGGCCTCCGGCGGGGGGGAGGGAGAGCGTCCGGCCGGAAAGAAGGCGCGGAAGGCGGCGAAACACCTAGAAGCGGGTCCCCTTAGTGCGCCAGACAAGCTGTTCACCGCGCTCGGCCCAACCCCGTCACCGGCGAGCGCGGGGTGCCCTGAGCCCGTGCCCGAGCCCTTGACTAATACCGCAGAGGGGTTCGGGCATGGGCAAGATAAGAAAAAGGGAGGAGTAGAGCGGGAGGCCTCGGCAGACACGGGTGTCTCCCTGTCTCCGTGCCCCCCCAGGAAAAAAAGGAGGCGCCGCTCCAATGAGGCGGGGGGGGGAACAACATCCCTCCGCGGAGGAGTCGGTGCCCGCCGCGTGTCCCGCGTCCCCCACCGGCGCCCACAAACTGCGCCGTAGGCACGAGGAATCTGTCCCCGGGGAGGGTGAGGCAGTCGAGGCTGCCCAGCCGCTGCCTCCCGGGGATGGCGTGAAAGATCTGCCTGTCGTGGGGGGCGTGGGGCCAGCGGAAGAATGCGTAGCCGCCGGGTCGAGCGTCCCGGGGACTGAGGCGGGCGGGGCCGAAAAGGCCGAACCTGAGCCCGCCCAGCCAATATCCAACTTCCCCCGGGATTTGCTCGACTCGGCAGAAATACAAAGTATTAACACTTTTAATGAATCTGTACACGCTGGGCCGGGGGGTGGCGGCGGGGAGGGGGAGGAACACCCACCCTCGCCCCCTACTTTGGAGCTGGAGCGCTTGGAGGGCCTGGGGATTTTCTATGGCCGGGTCTCTCCTTGTTCCCCGGTTCCTGGGGCAGAGGAGGAACCCCTTCCGCTGTCGCTTCCCGACCCAGCACCAATTCTAAAAGAGCCCAGTGGGGACTCCTCTGCCGACGATCCTGGGGGTGGGATCGGGGCAGAGCCAGGGCTGGATGGAGCGGCTGGGCCGTTTGCCGTACCTCGTGCGGTCGACGGGCCGGCTGCTAGCGGCGACCTCCCGGAGGAGGACGGGGACTCGGTGGAGGACGCGGGTGAAGATTTCGAGTCCATCGCCAGTGAGACGGTGGATCTCCTCGTGCCCGCCGCTGAGTCCCCCCTCATTCCCGTAGAGGATCTCCGGGACTTTTTGGTCGAGAGCCAGGGTCGCCGCAACCGAGCCCATCTGGCCCGGGAAAGATGGTCCGAGCCGGGGCTGCTCATCGCTTCCGTCCGCGTCGCCGCTAAAACCATGGCCGCGGGCGGGCCCTTATCAAGGGCGCAAGGCCTTGAGCTGCGCCGGCTCAAAAAGTTCCTCGCTGGGCTGCTGAAGGAGTGGAGGTCAACAAAAGACTCCGCTCCCTCCCCCGCAATAGGTTAAGGTAGAGGTTGCACTATGCTTTTGCCATGAAGATAACCATAGCCAGCCTCAACATCAACGGCGGCAGAGGGGCACGTCGTAGATTTGACAATTTTTCGCTCCTGCGGGAGGGGAAATATGCGGTGTGCTTCCTGCAAGAAACCCACACCGTTCCAGGAGATGAAGCCACGTGGCTCCTGGAATGGCAAGGAGAGGTCCGCATGAGACACCTCACCGCCACTTCTAGTGGGGTGGCCATCTTGCTGGGCCCGCATTTTCAGCCGGAGATTTTGGGGGTCGAGGAGCCTGTGCCAGGCCGCTTGCTGCACGTAACGGTTCGCCTGGGGGACGTGCCGCTCCATCTCCTGAACTTGTATGCCCCTCAGCCCGGCCCGCAGCAGGCGCGCTTCTTCGAAGAAGTGTCCGCTCTTTTTGGCTCCGTCGACGTCGGCGACTGCATTGTCCTCGGGGGGGATTTTAACTGCACCCTCGAGGCGTGGGTCCGCTACGGTGACCCGCAGAGCATGATGGCGATGGAGAAGTTGAGGGACCTGGTCGGGTCCTTCGACTTGGTGGACGTCTGGCGAAATCTCCACCCCGACTCCAGCGCCTTTACTTGGGTGAGGCCTGGAGTTGGATGGTCCAGAGTCGACCGCCTTTACGTGTCTCGGGCGTACGTTTCCTGCGTCCCGGCGGCCTCCATGCGGCCGGTGCCGTGTTCGGACCACCACCTGGTGTGGGCGGAGCTCGCTTCGCTCCGCGCGAGGGCGGGGTCCGCGTACTGGCACTTTAACAACCGGCTGCTTGAGGACGTGCGGTTCCAGGACTCGTTCCGTCGATTCTGGGCCGACTGGAGAAGGAAGCAGGGGGGCTTCCCCTCCTTGAGGCTATGGTGGGACGTGGGCAATGCTCACGTCCGCGTCTTCTGTCAAGAGTACGCGAGGGGGTCGACCAAGAGGCGGGCGGCCGGAGTCGGGCGCCTAGAAAAAGAGGTGCTCGACCTGGAAGCCCGTCTCGGTCAAGTCGTCCAGGACCCGGCCCTGTGGACGGTGTACGAAGCTCAGAAGGCTGCGCTGAAGGACCTGCAGCTCGTCGGGTCCCGAGGCGCGTTCGTGAGGTCGCGGATCCGGTTCCTGCGGGATCTGGACCACGGCTCCCCCTTCTTCTACTCGCTGGAAAAAAGGCAGAGTGTCCGTAAGCAGCTCTTGACGCTGCTGGCCGACGACGGCTCTCTCGTCTCGGATCCGGAGGGCGTCAACAACAGGGCCCATGAATATTACGGGGCCCTGTTCTCTCCGGATCCGTCCAGCGAGGAAGCGCGTAGTTTTGTGGGAGGACCTGCCGAAAGTTAGCCCGGAGGGCGGTGAAAATTTGGAAGCTCCGCTAAGCCTGGCGGAGCTGACCGGTGCCCTCGACCGGCTCTCGAGGGGAAAATCCCCGGGGCTGGACGGGCTGACCGTGAAGTTCCACAGGGCGTTCTGGGACGTCCTGGGGGGGCGACTACGCGTGGGTCCTGGGGGAAAGTCTGGCGACCAGGGAGATGCCCCTCTCTTGGCGCAGAGCAGTCATCGTCCTGCTGCCTAAGAAGGGCGATCTCCGCCTCCTTAAGAACTGGCGCCCGGTCTCCCTCCTCAGCACGGACTACAAAATCTTCGCCAGGGCGATGTCTGCTCGCCTTGGCACCGTGCTGGACCACATGATCCACCCCGACCAGTCCTACACGATCCCGGGCCGGACAATCCACGATAACATCCATCTGCTCCGGGACCTCATCCATTGTTCCCAGGAGGCTGGTCTGTCGGTCGCCTTCCTATCTCTCGACCAAGAGAAGGCGTTCGACAGGGTGGATCACGACTATCTGCTCGGAACTCTGCGCGCTTTCGGGTTCGGGACGCATTTCGTCGCCCGGATCCGACTTTTGTACGCCGCCGCGGAGTGTCTGATTAAGGCTAACTGGTCCTTGACGGCGCCCCTTCGCTTTAGGAGAGGGGTGCGCCAGGGATGCCCCATGTCCGGCCAGTTATATGCCATCTGCGTGGAGCCTTTCCTGCGCCTCCTGCGGACGAGGTTGACGGGACTGGCTCTGCAAGGGCCGAGCGTGGAGGTCGTCCTCTCGGCTTACGCCGATGACGTGCTCCTCGCGGTAGAGGATCCCGCTGACCTGCGGAGGATGCGTGAGTGCCAGGAGATTTACTCGGCCGCATCCTCCGCCAGAATCAACTGGGAAAAATGTTCCGGACTCCTGGTGGGTCAGTGGCGGGTGGACTCCCTGCCGGAGGAGATCAGGCCTTTTGCCTGGAGCACGACCCATCTCCTCTATCTGGGAGTCTACCTTAGCCCCGATGAGGAAGCCTGGCCGGCGAACTGGCAGGAGCTGGAGGCCAAGGTCGCCGCTCGCCTAGGGCGCTGGACAGGACTGCTCCGAGTGCTGTCCTACAGGGGTCGAGCGCTCGTCATAAACCAGCTGGTGGCCGCAATGTTGTGGTACCGGCTGGTTACTTTGACCTCTCCCCCTGCGTTTGTCGCCAAGATACAGAAGAAGCTGGTGGACTTCTTCTGGAACAACAGGAAGCACTGGGTCTCTGCCGTGGTCTTGAGTCTCCCGCTTGAGGAAGGCGGTCAGTCGTTGGTGTGCGTCAGCGCCCAGCTCGCGACTTTCCGTCTTCAGACCCTGCAGAGATACCTTTACGTCGAGCCCCCTCCTGGGTGGTGTGTTCTGGCGACATATTTCTTCCGCCAGCAGCGCGACCTCAATTACGACACGCAGCTCCTGTTTGTGAACTTGGGGGGTGTCAGGACCGCCCTCCAGGAGCTGCCTGTCTTTTACAAGGTCTGGAACAAAGTCTCCACCAAGCGCAGCTCTCCGCCGGCTGGAGTGGTGGCTGTCCTGCAGGAGCCGTTGCTCAGGAATCCGTACCTCCACGACCGAGGTTTTATGTGGCAGTCGGAAGAGAGGGCTGTGGCTGGTGAGGTGACCAGGGTCAGGGACCTGCTCGATGGTGGAGGAGCGGGCTGGATGGTGCCAGGCATGCTGGCGCGGTGCCTAAATTCAGCCAACGTCTGCCGCGTTGCCGAAGCCATCGAGTTGCTAAAAACAGCTTTGGGCCCTGACTCTGTTAGGTGCATCGAGGAGGCTCAAGCACGCGGGGAGATCCCGTCCGAACTGACCCCCATCTGGACGGAATTCCTCATCAGCGCCAAACCCCGGAACCTCCCTCGGGAGCCGGCGCCTCACAACTTGAGCCGCCTCGAGGAAATCCCCTCCGTGCCTTTCAGTTCCGCGCGGAGGGGTTTCCTGTACGGGCTGCTCCTGCACACTCTCAACTTTGCCATCCTCGCCGGCCGTCCGGACACGCCATGGCGTACCATCTTGCCGTCCGATGGAGGGCACTCTATGCGGGAGTCCTCCCACTATTCATCGGGGACTTGGCCTGGAGGGTGGTGCACGGAGCAGTGCCGTGCAACAAATTTTTAAGCCGGTTCACGGACTCCCAGGTCGCCTGCAATTTCTGCGGTCTGGAAGAGTCCGTGTTCCATGTTTTTATGGAATGCACGAGGTTGCAGCCCCTGTTTTATTATTTAAAGGGGCTGCTCCTGAAATTCTGGCTGCATTTCAGTCCCACACTCTTGATCTTTGGGCACCCTGTGCGGAGGGGAGCGGGTAGGTCCGAGGGCCTCCTCGTAGGACTGCTCCTGGGCACGGCCAAGGGTGCCATCAGCCGATCCAGGCAGCGGGCGGTCGAGGGGGTCGTTCAACCTGACTGCCTGCCTCTCTTCCGCGCGTACATCCGCGACAGGGTGTCCTTGGAGATGGAGCACGCGGTGTCCACCGGTACGCTCGCGGCCTTCCGCGAGAGGTGGGAACCGAAGGTACTGGAGTGCATCGTCACGCCCGGCAACCAAATTTTTATTTGATTTTATGTTTTAAAGTTTAATTTGTTTTAATTGCTGGTGCTTTTAGTGTCCCCCTCCCCTTTTATAGGGGGCACTGGAAAGAATGTGATTTTAGTGCCCCAAAAAAAAGGCCTTGTAAATGTCTGGTGTGTCATGCAGGGCGGGTGGCACGGTTTAATGTTGATGTTTTTTCAGGTAAACTCCAAAAGAGTTTCATGCACAAGGACCCCCAGGTCCCTCTGCACTGCAGCATGTTGTAATTTCTCCCCATTCAAATAATATTCCCTTTTACTGTTTTTTTTTCCAAGGTGGATGACCTCACATTTTCTGACATTGTGTTCCATCTGCCAAACCTTAGCCCATTCGCTGAACCTATCTAAATCTCTTTGCAGCCTCTCTGTGTCCTCTACACAACCTGCTTTCCCACTAATCTTCGTGTCATCTGCAAATTTTGTTGCACTACACTCTGTCCCCTCTTCCAGGTCATCTATGTATATTGTAAACAGTTGTGGTCCCAGCACCGATCCCTGTGGCACACCACTAACCACCGATTTCCAACCCGAAAAGGACCCATTTATCCCGACTCTCTGCTTTCTGTTAGCCAGCCAATTCTCTGTCCATGCTAATACATTTCCTCTGACTCCACGTACCTTTATCTTCTGCAGTAACCTTTTGTGTGGCACCTTATCGAATGCCTTTTGGAAATCTAAATACACCACATCCATCGGTACACCTCTAACCACCATGCACATTATATCCTCAAAGAATTCCAGTAAATTAGTTAAACATGATTTCTCCTTCATGAATCCATGTTGCATCTGCTTGATTGCACTATTCCTATCGAGATGAACCGCTATTTCTTCCTTAATGATAGCTTCAAGCATTTTCCCCACTACAGATGTTAAACTAACCGGCCTATAGTTACCTGCCTTTTGTCTGCCCCCTTTTTTAAACAGCGGCTTTCCAATCCGCTGGTACCTCCCCAGAGTCCAGAGAATTTTGGTCGATTATAACGAATGCATCTGCTATAACTTCCGCCATCTCTTTTAATACACTGGGATGTATTTCATCCGGACCAGAGGACTTGTCTACCTTGAGTCCCATTAGCCTATCCAGCACTACCCCCCTACTAATAGTGATTGTCTCAAGTTCCTCCCTTCCCACATTCCCGTGACCAGCAATTTTTGGCATGGTTTTTGTATCTTCCACTGTGATGACCGAAGCAAAATAATTGTTTAAGGTCTCAGCCCATTTCCACATTTCCCATTATTAAATCCTCCTTCTCATCTTCTAAGGGATCAACATTTACTTTAGTCACTCTTTTCAGTTTTATATATCGGTAAAAGCTTTTACTATCTGTTTTTATGTTTTGCGCAAGTTTACTTTCGTAATCTATCTTTCCTTTCTTTATTGCTTTCTTAGTCATTATTTGCTGTCATTTAAAATTTTCCCAATCTTCTAGTTTCTCACTAACCTTGGCTACCTTATACGCATTGGTTTTTAATTTGATACTCTCCTTTATTTCCTTGGTTATCCACAGCTGGTTATCCATTTTCTTACCACCCTTCTTTTTCACTGGAATATATTTTTGTTGAGCACTATGAAAGAGCTCCTTAAAAGTCCTCCACTGTTCCTCAATTGTGCCACCGTTTAGTCTGTGTTCCCAGTCTACTTTAGCCAACTCTGCCCTCATCCCACTGTAGTCCCCTTTGTTTAAGCATAGTACACTCGTTTGAGACACTACTTCTTCACCCTCAATCTGTATTACAAATTCAACCATACTGTGATCACTCATTCCGAGAGGATCTTTTACTAGGAGATCGTTTATTATTCCTGTCTCATTACACAGGACCAGATCTAAGATAGCTTGCTCCCATGTAGGTTCTGTAACATACTGTTCTAAAAAACAATCCCGGATGCATTCTATGAATTCCTCCTCAAGGCTACCCCGTGCGATTTGATTTGACCAATCGATATGCAAGTTAAAATCCCCCATGATTACTGCCATTCCTTTTTCACATGCCTCCATTATTCCCTTGATTATTGCCCGCCCCACCGTGAAGTTATTATTTGGGGGCCTATAAACTACGCCCACCAGTGACTTTTTCCCCTTACTATCTCTAATCTCCACCCACAATGATTCAACATTTTGTTCATTAGAGCCAATATCGTCTCTCACAACTGCCCTGATATCATCCTTTATTAACAGAGCAACCCCACCTCCTTTCCCTTCTTGTCTATCTTTCCGAATTGTCAGATACTCCTGTATGTTTAATTCCCAGTCTTGGCCCCCCTGCAACCACGTTTCTGTAATGGCCACCAAATCATACCCATTTGCAATGATTTGTGCCATTAACTCATTTACTTTATTTCGAATGCTGTGTGCGTTTAGGTAGTGTTTTAATACTAGTTTTTAAACCATGATTTTTAGTTTTGACCCCTCATGCAGCCCCTTTACATTCATAATACTGTCCCTTCCTATCACCTGTAGTTTACACTTACCCCAGTGCTACTCTGCTCTGTTGCCTCCTGCCTTTTGCATTCTTTCTTGGGGTCCTGTTCATCTGAGCTCTCACCGACTCTAACTAGCTCAGAGCCCTCTCCTGTGTTCCGAAAACTCCTTTCATTGAGGCACCGAGCTTCCATGCTTGCCTTATTATACTTTGACCATTTAGAATTTTGCTGTACAGTGGCCCTTTTTGTTTTTTGCCTTGGGTTTCTCTGCCCTCCACTTTTACTCATCTCCTTTCTGTCTTTTGCTTCTGTCTCCATTTTGTTTACCTCTGTCTCCCTGCATTGGTTCCCATCCCCCTGCCATATTAGTTTAACTCCTTCCCAACAGCACTAGCAAACACTCCCCCTAGGACATTGGTTCCAGTCCTGCCTAGGTGCAGACCGTCCGGTTTGTATTGGTGCCACCTCCCCCAGAACCGGTTCCAATGCCCCAGGAATTTGAATCCCTCCCTGCTGCACCACTGCTCAAGCCACGTATTCATCTGAGCTATCCTGCGATTCCTACTCTGACTAGCACATGGCACTGGTAGCAATCCTGAGATTACCACTTTTGAGGTCCTATGTTTTAATTTAGCTCCTAGCTCCTTAAATTCATCTCGTAGGACCTCATTCCTTTCTTTACCTATATTGTTGGTACCAATATGCACCACGACAACTGGTTGTTCACCCTCCCTTTTCAGAATGTCCTACACCCGCTCCGAGACATCCTTGACCCTTGCACCAGGGAGGCAACATACCATCCTGGAGTCTCGGTTGCAGCCACAGAAACGCCTATCTATTCCCTTTACCATTGAATCCCCTATTACTATCGCTCTCCCACTCTTTTTCCTGCCCTCCTGTGCAGCAGAACCAGCCACGATGCCATGAACTTGGCTGCTGCTGCCCTCCCCTGATGAGTCATCCCCCTCAACAGTATTCAAAGTGGTGTATCTGTTTTGCAGGGGGATGACCGCAGGGGACCGCTGCACTACCTTCCTTGCACTGCTCTTCCTGCTGGTCTTCCATTCCCTAGCTGGCTGTGGACCCTTCACCTGCGGTAAGACCAACTCGCTACACGTGCTACTCACGTCATTCTCAGCATCGTCATTCTGGGCCCACCTCCCTCTGTGCGTGGGCAAGGATGGGCCAGTTGGATTCCTGAGATGCACGGGCAATGCTTGAGGCGGCCTCTGCCACACTCACAGCAAGTGCATCAATGCTCGGCGGGACCCTCCAATGCACCCATGAGGTCGCGGTGCATTTACGTGGTCTCCCTGGACAGAGCCAAGTCCAGGTCCACATCTGCCTGTCTCTCAGCATGACTCCTGTGCCGAATCCCCCTCCGGGGAGCTGGCCTATAAGCTTCCCCTCCTGCTGGGCTTTACTGTAGGCCACTGGCGCCAGGGGCCTCACAGTCCTCAAACCCCTCAAATTCAGGCATCTCCACCAATGTGGTGTTTCACTCAGTGGGACTGATGGTGCTCCCGCTCAGTGAGCACACTGTCCCCTCCTTTGTTATCTCCCCCGTTGCCCAATGTTGACGGCTCAGGTGTAGGCTGCTGTGCTTGTGGCTGATCATCTGTGAGCACAAAGCAACAGACGTGTGCTTAGCAGCAGGTGAGGGGGCAAGATGATAAGAGGAAGGTGGCATTGGACATCTATATGTAAAGGGGATAGGCCACTTGATATCAGGGGTCAAGGAACTCAAAGAAATCGCAAACGCCAGTCACATACTCTCACTACCCATATGGGGCTCTGGTTGGCTGCCGGCCACCGCATGAACTGGGATGCCCATGAGGGCCGACACTCACTGCTCCACCTCAGTGAGATCCTGAAGATCAGGTACGCTGCTGCTCCCAGCGATTGGGCACCAATTTCGCCGACAATAAGAACAAGGAGAAGGTGTGAGTGAGTGTGCCGCTCATCGTGTGACACATGTGCCGTCCATAGTAGAATAGCTGCTATTGTCTAGAAGTGTAAAGATGTGCATTATAATCTGCGTGGCTGCACACAGAGCATGTGGGAAGGTTGTGAGGAGGTGAAAGCCACGTAGGATTGCGGCTCAGGATGACATTCGGCAAACACATATCAAGCATCAAATGGTAATGCGAGGAGGGTTGAGAATGAATAGGGGACAAGAAGGTCTGTGCCACCTGAATGCGCAGGGCATGGCTGGTGAAGTGAGCCTCCAGCTTTCAGGTGGCTTCACCAACCCACACCATGGCCTGGAACACAGAGAGAAGGGGCAGCTTCTTCAAAGACTTTACATTGTGTGAGACAGTGATCTTGCAACCATGGCAGGGATGCATTAGTGTCAAGGGTATACACCTGACGACCCTCGTGAGGTCATTAAACTTCTTGCGACAGTGGGTGGCAGTTTGAGGCACTATGTCTGTCACAGAGACCTCGTGTGCTATCTCCCTCCAAATCCTCTGAAACACTCTTGGCACGGGCCTCCCTCCTCCAGCAAGATGCAGGGCAGGTCACCTCCTCCCTGTGGCGTGTATCAGTGCCTCAGCGACCATGGCTGAAAAGCGGCCTGCTCTCTGGCGTCCTGCCTGCTCCTCCATTTTCCCACTCTGCTCAAAGTGTTCAGGTGGAACTGCGCACCCGCAAACTTACAGTGTCGCGCCCTAAACATTCGGCTGGGCTCGGAAACTATAGCAGGCCTCTGCACATGTGCAAGTAAAGGTGCCTTTTTCGGTTGGGGCAGCCGAGCATAAGTGTGTATCGCCCCTAAGCACCCTAAGAAGCCTCCAACCGAAAATCCAGCCCCTGTTGTCTAATAGAAAATAGGAGTGGTGGTTAAGATCCAACATTGTTAAACTCAGTATTAAGAGACAAGTAATGTTTATTCCAAAGTAAGTCGAAATATTTGTTGGGCCTGACACACTTGCAGGGCCAGCTACATCTCTACCTGGTCTCTTGACTTACAACAGGAAATGTTCAGTAATGATACCACCATGTGACATGCCTAATCAGGAGGATGTAGAGAGAGAAACCGAGTACAGTCAATCATAGCCAGCATTATGGAAAGCCCCACAATGCCACAAAGTGTGTGGCATGTGTTTCACTGTTTTCCCCTGCTTTTATAGAAATGAATGAAACTGCCAGTCCTCTGGAACAGTGCATCTGTCATTTCTTGAATTCAGATAGATGTGGCGCCTTCAGAAATATCATTCTAGTTGCCTGAAAAGATTCTGTAGCATAATAATTTATGGCTGCTGTGAATTTTACAGCCACCAGGCAAAGCAGTAGAAGTCACTGAGGCAGTCTCCAAAATTTGAACCAACATGTGGCATTTATCTACTATTACCTCCCTCATTAGCCTTTCTAGCCTCATCGCACACACTGTTACACTCCTTACACAATGTGAAATAATTCATCCTTGGCCAATACAACCTTTTGACTGGTTATGAGCACCTCTTCTATTCTTGCATCTCACATCCATTTTGCTCTTCAGACAGATTAAAGGTTCCTGCTGCCCTGGTAAAAACACTGTGCAGATGGTTTGAAACTATCCACTGTTTGCTCCTGTAACCATAATGAAACGTGGTTGAATTTGAACTCACACTGTTTGTTGCATAATGGATTTCGAAAAGCTATTTTCCAACATGCATTAACTGGGCAGCAACATTAGCAATAGATCAAAAATAAGCCCAGCAAAGCTCCCTGCTAAAGTATCAAAATGCCTGCTGAGTTATTATGCATATAATGGTGTATGTTTTATCAGGCCCAAATTTGGCCCTCCTGTTTTTTTAGCGCACTTACTTAAGGTGCACTGACTTTCTGCTCCCAAAACAGTGCCGAAAATGTAGCTCCGTATTCTCCCCGCTCTGTGGCCTCTCCCATGGCTTGGCGCGGCATGGTCTGTCCATTAGTGGGTGGATCTAGGGCCCTGTGTGAAAAACAGTGCCGACCGCTCAACGCATGCGCACTGGAAGTTTCGCGCATGTGCAGTAGCTCCTGCCCCCAACTGGAGGTCCCTCGGAGAAGTCCTTGAAGAAGTCCCTCGGAGAAGTCCAGTCCTCGGAGAAATTCCTTGGAGAAGTCCAGTCCCCGGAGAAGTCCCTCGGAGAAGTCCAGTCCTTGGAGAAGTCCCTCAGAGAAGTCCTCGGAGAAGTCCAGTCCTTGGAGAAGTGCCTCGGAGAAGTCCTCGGAGAAGTGCTCAGAGAAGTCCCTCAGAGAAGTCCTCGGAGAAGTCCGTTGGAGAAGTCCAGTCCTCGGAGAAGTCCCTCGGAGAAGTCCCTCAGAGAAGTCCTCGGAGAAGTCCCTCGGAGAAATCCATTCCTTGGAGAAGTTCAGTCCTCAGAGAAGTCCCTCGGCGAAGTCTTTCGAGAAATCCCTCGGAGAAGTCCAGTCCTCGGAGAAGTCCAGTCCTCAGAAAAGTTCCTCGGAGAAGTCTTTGGAGAAATCCCTCGGAGAAGTCCAGTCCTCGGAGAAGTCCCATCCTCAGAGAAGTCCCTCGGATAATTTCCATCCTCAGAGAAGTCCCACAGAGAAGTCTTTGGAGAAATCCCTCGGAGAAGTCCAGTCCTCAGAGAAGTCCCTCGGAGAAGTCCTCGGAGAAGTCCCATCCTCTGAGAGGTCCCTCGGAGAAGTCCCGTCCTCAGAGAAGTCCCTCGGAGAAGTCCCATCCTCGGAGAAGTCACTCAGAGAAGTCCCTTGGAGAAGTGCAGTGACTTCCCTCCGTGAAGTGAAGTGAAATCCCTCGGATAGAGAGTGGGTGCGTTCTCCCACCCCTAGCCCTGGCTGAAGGGCCTCCCACACTGGCCGGCCCAGCCCATAGACTTTCCCGGCCAGGTAAGACTTGAGTTTTATATTTTATTGATGGTTGTGCTTTGTTTTGATGGAGTGGGGGGGATGGGGGTGGTGGTACAAGGAGGAGAGTTTTGATATGAAGGTAGGACTTAAGTTTTATTTTTTATTTTTTATTTAATTTTTTTATTTATTATTGATGGTTTTTATGCTTCTTGAATGTTGTTGTGAAGGTGTTTAATGCTTTGTAAGGTCCTCTGTGCTTCCCCTCCCTTCCCGCCCCCCATCTCTGGCTACCTGCGATGATTTCTTAACTCTCTGCAAGGGTTTTCTGTGGAGCCACAAGCGGCCACATACACTGGCCTAAGTTAGTTTGGAGCAGCCATTAGCTGTCCAAACTGGCTTAAATGGCCAAAACAGGTGCAGGTTGCTGGTAACGCCCACTTTTGAAAAAAAAACTAAACTAAAAAAAATCCTAACTAACTCACTTACACTGGCGCCAATTAAATGTGCAGAATGGGGATTTTTAAGATACTCCAGAAAAATCAAGTTGCTTAAAAAAAAAGAACAACTCTTGGGCAAGTTTGGCCCCAATATCTGCCCTGTCATTGAGTGTGGAATTTATCACTAAAGTCATGAACCATGGCTCAGACCATAGCCTCAGTAGCCTGTGTGAGAAGAAATAGATGCAAAAAATCCTCAAAATATGTTTTATACAATTTTATACAATTCTTCTACTACTATTGCCTGTGAAGTCCGGAATCATGGGTGCTAACAAGAAAATTGGCACACACAGTTGTGATGATATCATTTGCATCACATAAGATTGGTACGTATCTTGGATTGGTGCTTGAACCCGAGTCCTTCTGACTCAGAAGCAAGAGCCCTGTGACTGAACCAAGGTGGACACCTTGTCTGATGGAGGGTGTTTAAGGTAAGACATTTTTTAGAATTAAATAACAGTTGATTCTATTAATATTTAATTTCACTAAAAAATGTCACTATACTCCTGATAAGTGTCATATCTTATTAGTGACTAACACTTTACTGCATAATAAATTTGCATCAGTTTTCAGACAAGCTACCAGTGCAGTGTCCCACTGCAAGAGAACTAGCACTCTGCCCTCCCCGCTGCTCCTACTCTATCCCATAGATGTGCTTCACTTTTACTAGACCCACATAACAGAGCTAATATTGTTCGCAATGGGTGGGATGACAGCTGACATAAAACATCGTAACTAGGTGAAGGATTACATTTTAGAAAAAGAAGGGGAGAAATAAAAATCGAAAATTCTTACATTTCCACAGTGGAAGTTGCCTGCCAAACAATTTTAAGTGCTGAATATCTTTGCAGTTTAAGATCTTGACAAGCACAAAATCAGACTTCTGAGAATAAAAAAAAAGGCTAAAGCTGCAGGTTTCCCTCGTCAGTAAAATGGTAATTGTAGTCAACTTATGATATCCTGCTAAATAATCACTCCACAATGAAACTATATTGTACAATGATGCCTGCAGATATCAAGAATAGACAGAAGATATCTATGGCTGCTTTTGTCTCAAAAAGAAGTGATCCCTTGGGGAGTTGTACATTTAAAAAGCTTTCCAAGTGAGAAAAATTGTCAAATGTGTGTAAATGGGCATCTTTAGACTGGACTGAACTTCGATGAATTGGGAATGGTTGTCATGTCAAATCTCAGTGGGATGTCTGGACTCATATTCTTCTAGTTAAGAGATTCTGCTCTGGCAGAATGAAACATAATCTTTAATATCACTTTCAATAGATTCAGCTTCAGTGAGATGCAAGGGGATCTTATCTCTGTATCTCAATGGATTTGTGCAAGGCAGGTTTTATCCTTAACCATAGAAGTCAACTGAGAATTCTGCCTGAGAGTGCAAAAGACTGTCTCTCATTCAGGTTATAATCTGTCCAAATGAAAAATGATTAAGAATTACATGTTTGAAACAATGATCAATTTTTTTATTTAATGTGGAAAATAGGCTGAACAATGCTGATGAATGAAACATTCATTTCTATATTTAGAGGCTATACTGATTACAGTATTTCTACATTGTGCAACATACAGGTCAGGAGCAAATGCAAGTGTCCTGGTTATTCCCTTGTCAGACTGCTGAACCCCTTTTCTCATAAAGGACTATCCAATGGCTATGTCAGTTCTTCCATTTTTTCCAGATTTGCTAAAGTTAAATAGCTTTAATTTAATGATTGTTAAACCTTATTATTTTAAGTGAGGGAAAAATAGAAATTTCTAATTAGGATAATAATCATAGAATCATAGAATGATACAGCACAGAAGGAGTCCATTCAGCCCATCATGCCAGGACTGACTCTTTGAAAGAGCTATTCAATTAATCCCATTTCCCTGCCCTTTCCTTGTATCCCTACAAATTTATCCCCTTTAAATAATAATTCAATCCTCTTTTGAAGGTTTTATTGGATTTGCTTCCAGGCAATGCATTCCAGTTCATAACAATTTGTTGCATAAAAAATAGTTTCATCATCTTGCCTCTGGTTCTTTTGCCAATTACCTTAAATCTAAGTGCTTTGGACACCGACCCTCCTCGTACTGGAAATAGTTTCTCCTTATTTACTTTATCAAATCTTTCATGATTTATCACACCTCTATTAAATTTCTCCTTAACCTTCTCTGTTCTAAGGAGAACAAGCCCAGTTTCTCCAGTCTCTCCATGTAACTGAAGCCCTTCATCCTCAATACCATTCTGGTGAATCTCATCGTAACATCTTTCCTAATGTGTGGCTCCCAGAATTGAACACATGGGGCCTAACCAGTGATTTATAAATACAATGAATTCATTAGACAAAAGATGACTGAGGTTCAACTGGCAGAAAGATGGAATAACATTTCTAATAAAAATATAATGGCCTAGAAATTCCCCGTTGTAGCGTCGATGATAAGTCTGGTTTTGTTGGGGCATGCTGGCTGCATTTTGGTGAGGGCGATAATGCTGCCATTGCTGGCCCTGGGCTCTCAAATTTAAATCAGCAATTTGTGATGTCAATCTGTGTGCAATGCCTGATTTGATGCTATGACTGCTATTTTGGATGTTCTCACTCTGCATAACGTCGTGTCCTGAAGACGCACAGTAACGTATGCATGAAGCATCCTGTGGAGACACTGGCCGCGATTTCGCCTACCCCAGTGAGTTCGGAATGGCCAGAGTTGGTGCCAGGTCCCGATGTCGCTGCTGGCTCCAGCCCGCTGTGTAGAAATTATTTTACGCTGATTGGGCTTGTTAAGTTGGCCCAGGAAGTGGGTCTGATGATGTCATTTGATGATGCATCATCAGACGGTTTCTTTAAAGGGACAATGTCCAAATTTACTTTGTCAGTTGTGCTGTCAGTGTCCTGCAGCATTGAGGTGCTGCAAACACTGACAAGCACTGCACAAAGGTGCACAGCTGCACTCAGGCTCTCCCATGACTTCCTCCGTATGCTCATGTAGGGAGTCATAGCATGCAGGGAGGTACTCTTCCCTTCCAATGGACAGAAAAGACTTCCCCAGGAGATCAACGCAGCCTGGTTGCACATTGCACAGGAGGACACAAGCAGAGATGTCGTCAAGAGGACCAGGCTGTAGTGACGCAAACCTTTCAATGATCTCAGTTGATCACGAAACATTGCAAAGCCACACTCAACCTCATCCTACTGTGCTACTCATCACATCCTTATCAGTCTGCCTTCCCTACCGGACTCCTTCAATCCTTACTCACACCAATTGACCTTGCACCTCCACTCATCTCTCTCTCTCTATCTACATTGTCACTGAAGTAGGATTTTAGAATCCCACTGTAGTAAGACCCTAGCAATAGTCAAAATAGGTCAACAGCAAACCCAACTGCTCTAGCAACAGCAGGTATAGGCTGTAATAACCATACAACATGTAAACAGTTCCAAGAAATCGCATGGGACAGGATGTCCAGCTTAGCTGCGAGAATGTAAAACCGCAGTCATCTGAGACTGCGAGTTGTGCGCTTCTCGGTAAACGGTCACAGACATTGTGGCTGAGATGTACAAACCGTACAATTCAAGCGAACTTGTCAACACGATGTTTTTAGATGCAATGTTAAATGTCATGAACCTTGCGGTCGAGCTGAGCAGGTGTCTCTGACCGAAATAGGTCAATGTAGCTGTATAATTGAAACAACAATTCTATGTTTGAAGAGAGTGAGTGGTGGAGATCACTCACCCCTGCAGGCATAGAAATAAAATGTTTCTTTGACTTTCAACAGACTTCGAGTGGTGTATTCATTTGTTGCACTACATCAGTCACTTCCCCATCTCACTAGCCACCCCTCACACTCACCCTCATCCTAGTGCAATTATACCAACTTACAACAACAAGGATAAGCACTTGGGTCTTTTAGCCAATGTTCATGTAAAGTTTCTGTTAATGTGCTGTCAAGCATTGAAATCTTTATTTTCAGCACTTTGCATTCTTGGACAGATTTGTGTGCACCTTTGGAAGTGGCTTCGTGAGTTGTAGTGAATGGTGAGACATAAGCGTACCCCCCGCAATGATGATGAGTGTGAAAGGAATGGCTTGGACATTGTAGGGATGCTTTAGGGTCTTGGTGTGGGATGGTGCCAAACTAGCGCATCATGTGGCAGTCAGGGTGTACAGTGTCAAGTGAAGTAAATGTCGCCATGGTGAGGCCAGCCCTGGCCTCCCGGGCAACAATGTGGTCAGGTGCTAATGCCCTGTGTCCTGTGCAGCATTAGTTGATTGCGGAGAAGCTTGATGTTGTTAATGGTACTACTGGTGTGCCTAGTGCTGCTGGTTTTGGGGCTGATTGTGGTGGGATTATGAGGACCAAGGTGATGGAATAGATGGCAGGTGAATTTCAGATGACAGAAGCAATCTGTTAATGGCGATGTGAGAAAAGTTGTTCCTATGAGGTGACACTAGTCAGAGAGTTTGCTCCGAACATGTGCAACCTGCATAAAGCTCAATCTGCCTTCCAACTGCAGTAAGCAACAGCTTCTGAGCTTGGAAAGTGAACAGTTGTGTAATTTGAGCTTTTATAGCACTATTGCAGCTGTCCAGTAAATAAATGAATTCACGTTCACACAACTCCCGACATCCTTACCTGATGTGATCACCAAGCAGCATATATCCCACGGACAACCTGGTAAAATGGTAAGTTCAGCTCAAAATTATTTTTAATAGGCTCTTAACAAGGTTATAATGATCTAATTTGCCTTACTTGTCGCTGTGTGTCGGGTCTGTTCAGCATTCACAGATTTGACATCTGGGAAAGTAGCATGGCGGCGGGTTGACAGTGGGGTCCTGACCTGCTGTCAATCATTTTAAATTTAACAGCTGTCCTGCCACTCATCCCATTCACTGAGCGCCGGCAAAGTCCCAGCCACTGTTAATGACTGTTTAAGGGACACACATATCTTTCAGGTAAGTTAGGATTTCAGCTTTTGAAATTTAAAAAAATATTTTTTTGAAGTAGTGGGGCTTGGTGCAATACATTTTAAAAGTTGTTAAAATGTGCAGAAATGTAGGGAACGCTGCTGGATGCTTGCAAGGCTTCAGATGGTAAAGGAAGGCCTCTGAGAAGACAGAACATGTTGTAAATACTCAGCAGGTCAGGCAGCACCTGAGTAGAGGGAAACAGAGTTCATGGGCTGAAATTTAGTGGGGCAGGCAGTTTGGAGTGGGGGGTTTCTGAGGCGATTGGGAAATCCGGGACAATGGATTTCCTGCAGGACCTGCCTAATTTAATAGCAGGACCTGATTTGCATGGATGAGATTTGGAGGTTGGCTAGTTACGGGCAGGTAGCCCTGCAGCACTAGGTCACACAGAGGAGGGAGGGAGGGATCGTGTAGGGGCTGAGGGGTGGACTCAGTTGCAGCAGGAGAGGTGTCCAAATTGAATTGGGGGCCATGGGGATTTGAGGCCTGGGGAGAGAGGGGACTGAAGGTCTGTGGGGGGGGCGGGGGAAGGGGTTGAATCAGACGCCTGGGGAGAGGATCGGAGGCCTGGCGGGGGAGACTTTGGAGGGGGTGGTGGGAATTAGTGGTCTGGAGTGATTGGGAGACCTCATGAGGGTGTCTCGAATTGTGGGATGTGGGTTAGGCAGGGACCCTGGATTAAGGAGGTATGTGTAAAGGCACAGACCTCCTGGATCCAATCATCCTCAGCTTATATTAGCTGACGGGTTTCGCGAGGTATGCAAAGCCTATAGTTAAGTACAAAATGGAGGTTAAAGATTAAATAATGAAATTGACGACATGCCTCCAGGCAGCGGATTGGCTACCTGCCCCCTTCCCATCCCATTAAAGCCAGAAATGGGTGGATTGGAGGTGTGTTCAGATTGGAATTCTGATTTTTACATTTTAACCCCTACACCCCCAACCCACCCGTTTTTTTAGGTGAAAATTTCCCACAATGTTTCAGGTCAAGGTGCTGACTGACCTACTGAGTATTTCCAGCATTTTCTGCTTTTATTTCAGAGTTCCAGCATCTGCAGTATTTTGCCTCTGCGAAGACCACTTGCTGATCACAGGGGAAAGATCAAGAAACAGAAGAGAAAGACGCAAAAGAAAGGATGCATCCCAGACAGTCCCCTTCTGGCTGGGATATCTGTGATGGAATCATCCGTCTGTGATCCTAGTGACCACAACCCCAATTCTCTTTCAATATTTGTCCCACATCTTACTTTCCCTCTTTAACTGACCATCGCAGCGTCCTCTTGGCCATAATGCTGAAATAAAAGTCACCACAAAGCAAACTTTCGATACCAACTTTATCCAAATATGCATCCAATATGATATCAAGAAATAAACTAATCACACTTGTGCATTCCCTTAGTGACTGCCTTCTGCACTGGGCATGTTATGTATGTAATAAAGTTTGAAACTGAGTATTGTTTAACTAAGCAAGATACAACCTTGCTTCTGCTTTATTTAGGCCCAAAGTGCCTGACTCTCAAAATGGCTGGCCTTTTATACCAGAGCAGCACCATGTGCGTGCTGTTTAGTGGCCTCCAACAATGACATCATCTGGTGGCTACAAACAGCATGTACACACATGACAATTCCCTCCTCTGAGATCTTATAACAGTCTTTCACAGGTTGAGATGGACTGGTGCTTTATGCTCCTGGGTTGACTGTCTCAGTTCGATTCTGGCCTTGGGTGAATGTGCGGAGTCTGTTGTGGCTGGTGGCTGGATACCTGACTTGTTGGTGGTGGTAGTGGCCATGTCAGGAATTGCAAGTCCATTTTTATTGAACAAGTCCGTGATGGAAATTCCGGGTTCACTGATGACCCTTGAGTCCACTGAAAGCTGCTGGTAGGTTGGTTGGTCGTCGACAGTTTCTTCGTCCGACTGCTCTGGCTTGTCTGTGTGCCTCAGCTTTGTTTGATCCATGTGTTTCCTGCAAGTTTGCCCATTCTTCAGCTTAATAACGAATACTCTGTTGCCCTCCTTGGCCATGACCGTACCAGCGATCCATTTGGAACCCGCCACAATTCAACACATATACAGGATCATTAACAGAAATCTCGCGTGACACAGTTGCACGGTCATGGTGCTCTTGTTGACTCTGTCTTCTGTATTCAACATGATTACTTAAATCCAGGTGTACAAGAGATAACTTGGTCTTAAGACCTCTTTTCATCATGAGTTCAGCAGGGGAGACCCCTATGAGTGTGTGGGGTCTTGTCCCGTAACTCAGCAGTATGCAAGACAAGCGGGTCTGCAGTGACCCTTGGGTTACGCTCCTCATGCTTTGCTTGATAATTTGCACTGCACGTTCTGCTTGCCCATTGGATGCAGGCTTGAATGGTGCTGACTTTACATGTTTTATGCCATTAAGTTTTACAAACTCATGAAATTCCTGACTGGTGAAGCACGACCCATTGTCGCTCACCACTATGTCAGGCAGACCATAAGTCGCGAACATGATATTGAGATTCTCTATGGTTGCCGTGGACATACCGGATGACATGATTATGTATTCTATCCACTTCGAATAAGCATCCACCATCACTAAAAACATCTTGCCCAGGAAGGGACCTGCAAAATCTACATGATCCTGGATCAAGGTTTGGATGGCCATGACCACAGACTTAGCAGCGATTCCGCTGGTGCTTTGCTGAGCTGCATGCAGGTGTTGCACTGATGCATACATGCTTCCAGCTCAGAATCAATTCCTGACCACCATACGTGGGATCTGGCGATGGCCTTCATGATCACTAACTGACGAACAAACTTCTCTCTTCCTTTCTTTGGCATTACAACTCGATTGCCCCACAATATGCAATCTGCTTGAATAGACAGTTCGTCCTTGCGACGAATGTACAGTTTGGCCTCCTCGCACATTTGCTTAGGTATGGCAGACCAATCCCCTTTGAGGATGCAACCCTTTACCACCAATAATATCGGGTCCTGGCTGGTCCAGGTCTTAACTTGTTGAGCCATGACAGGGGTACCTTAACTCTCAAAAGCTTCCATAATTAGCATTAAATCTGCCGGTTGTGGCATTTCCACCTCCGGTGTGGGCAACGGCAACCGGCTCAATTCTCTGTATCAGGTCTGTGGCGAGTGACATAATCATAGGCAGATAATGTCAGCGCCCACCTTTGGATGTGGGATGAAGCGTTGGTATTGAGATCTTTGCTCTCAGAAAACAATGAAATGAGTGGCTTGTGATTGGTCTCTAATTCAAACCTCAGACCGAACAGGTATAGATGCATCTTTTTAACACCATACACACATGCTAAAGCTTCTTTTTCTACCATACTGTTGGCTCTTTCTGCTTTAGACAAACTTTTGAATGCATACGTGACAGGTTCAAGTTTCCCCGACTCATTGGCTTGTTGTAACATGCAAACAATTCCATATGACGATGCGTCACAGGCCAAAACTAAATGTTTACATGGGTCATAATGTACCAGCAGCTTGTTCGATCAAAGCAGATTGGTGGCTTTCTCGAAAGATCTGTCTTGCAATGTGCCCCACACCCAGTTGTTGCCTTTTCTCAATAGCATGTGCAGTGGTTCAAGTCAGGTGCTCAATTTAGGTAGGAAGTTACCAAAGTAGTTGAGTAGACCCAGGAACGAACACAGCTCCGTCACATTCTGCGGCTTGGGTGCATTCTTGATGGCTTTGGTTGTCATGTCAGTAGGTCTGATTTTCCTCCCGAGGAATTCGACCTCCGGTGCCATGAAGATGCACTTCAAGCGTTTAAGTCTGAGTCCCACTCTGTCCAAACACAGAAGAACCTCTTCATGGTTGTTCAGATGATCCTTGGAGTCATGACCGATGATCAGGATGTCATCTTGGAACATGACGGTTCTGGGAACGGACTTCAGTAGATTTTCCATATTCCTCTGGAATATTGCTGCAGCTGAGCGAATTCCAAACGGGCACCTGTAGTAAATAAACAGTCCGTTTTGCATGTTAATGCATGTAAGTCTCGTCGACATCTCGACCAACTCCTTCGTCATGTAGGCCGACGTCATGTCCAGTTTTGTGAATGACTTCCCGCCGGCTAGTGTCGCAAACAAGTCATCAGCCGTCGGGAACGGGTACTGATCTTGTTTCGAAACCCTGTTGATTGTAGCCTTGTCGTCTCCACAGATTCTGACTGTGCCATCACTTTTCAACACAGGAACAATGGGGCCGGCCTATTCATTAAATTCGACTGGTGATATGATCCCTTCAATCTGGAGTCTGTCCAATTCAATTTCGACCTTCTCCCTCATCATATACGGCACTGCCCGAGCTTTATGATGGATGGGTCTTGCATCTGAGTCCACGTGGATCTGCACCTTGGCTCCCGTTAGGTTGCCAATACCCGGTTCGAACAGCGAGGGGAACTTGCTCAATACTTGGCCACATGTATCTTCCTCCTCCGACAACCGCCTTTATCTCTGATTTTCTGATTTTCTCCAACCAGCTCCTGCCGAGCAGCGTTGGGCCATTGCCTGGAACAATCCACAGCGGTAACTCATGAACTGCACTGTTATTCGACACATTAATTTGTGCACTGCCAATCACCTTTATCAGTTCTTTGATGTATGTGCGCAGCTTGGCATTAACAAGGCTCAGCCTGGGTCTCACAGTCTTAGTATCCCACAGCTTATTAAATGCCCTCTTGTTCATGATCGATTGACTCACCCGTGTCCAGTTCCATCGATACTGGTATCCCGTTTAACTTCACATTAATCAAAATTGGTTTACTCTTGGTTATGAAAGAGTACAGTCCATACATTTCCTCCGTATACATCTCGGATTGCATATCCGGATCCGCGCTAGTCTGACTCTCATCCTCCACGTGGTGTGTCGCAGCTCGCTTGCTCATCTGCAGACACTTGCACTGGAGATGCCCCATTCTCAGACAGCCTTTGCAACTATATTGCTTAAATCGGCACTGCTGGTGCCGATGATATCCCCCACAACGCCAACACGGAGAAGTCGGATACGTTCCCAATGGCAGACTTTGGGCAGCCACAGGTTTCGCGAATGCGGCCGGATAGGCCCTGCCATGTGCCGCTCTGCTGAACGCCGAATCAATCGCATTTACAGTACGTGTCGAGGTTCGGTTCTTCACCGATATTTGCTTTAAACTCCTGTCCGTCGTCATACATGATTGAGCGATCTGGATGGCCCTTTTTAAATCCAACTCCTCCACCGCCAGAAGTTTGCGCAGGATCACCTCGTGGTTGATACCGATAACAAAGAAGTCCCACAGCATGTCTGCCAACACCGTCCCGAACTTCCACGGCCCCGCTAGACGTCTCAGGTTGGCAAAAAATTCCGCCGCGCTCTGGCCCTCCGATTGAACGTGTGTATAAAACCTATATCTTGAGATGATGATGCCATCATCTGGCTTGAGGTGCTCCTGTACCAATGTACACAACTCCTCGTACGTTTTCTCTGTTGGATCACTAGGCATGAGTAGATTCTTTATCAGACTGTGGATCTTTGAGCTGCACATAGTGAGGAACACGGCCCGGCGCTGATCTGCATCGTCGACCCGCTTCATTTTGTTGGCCACGAAGTACTGGTTCAAACGGTTCACAAAATCTGCCCAATCTTCTCCCTCCACGAATCGCTCTAATAATCTAATAATGCTAATTTTGCACACAAAGGTTCTTTTATTCTCGTCACCAAATGTTATGTAAGCAATAAAGGTTCAAACTGAGTACTGTTTAACTAACTTGCTTCTGCTTTATTTAGGCCCAAAGTGCCTGACTCACAACATGGCTGGCCTTTTATACCAGAGCAGCGCCATGTGTGTGCTGCTCAGTGGCCTCCAACAATGACACCATCTGGTGGCTACAAACAGCATGTACATACATGACAGGATAACACTGCAGGTGGCCTTGCAAGATAACCTTGAGCAGCTGGTGGCTGGGAGTGTCAAATCAAGTGATGATGTTTCATCTTCTTCTTCACTCTCCTCTCTCTCTTCTTGATCAGCCACTGACATTTCTTTGGTGTTTGAAATGAGGAAGGTACATTGGTTGTGGTGAGTGGAGGGCGGGAAAGCAGGAGATACATGCTTACTCCAAGCACAGCTTGTAAATCAGATGAGGTTGTGGGATGAGGGTGAAATGGGATGTGAGAAGGAGGATAAAGTATGAGGATACCAGCATCTTGTATTCTTTCAGCCATGCCCCTGCTAAGAATAGCCAGCATCGTATCCCCCAAAGGGATGAGGCGAAGCTAGGAATGTGAGGTGTGCATTGGGTTTGATACAGATTGTTGGTAGGACAGTGATGGGGGTCGTGCATTGAGCAGTATGTGAGGCTAATGGTGCAGTTAGTAGGAGACGGCTTTTGAAAATGTATTCACTGACCTTGACCACTGGTCTGAGGTCATGAAACTTCTTTGGGCACTGGAGCCAAGTTCTGGGGGGGCGACACTGCTGGCAGCGATGACTTCGGTGATCTGGTCCCACATCGTTCTTTCTGGAAGGCCTCCTAGCCCGTGGGTAGAGGATCTCTCCCAGTGTTGACCCCCTGCACAAAGCTGGGGTAGTGTATGCGATACCCTGCGTGCTCTTTCCCTGGCTTGTTGAGCTATTTGTGTTAGTGCTGAAGCATTTTACTATTTTTTTTACCTGCAGAAGGCAGTTCAGCTTTAAGAGTTGAAGTCAGCCATTTCATAATTAACATAGAAACATAGAAACATAGAAACATAGAAAATAGGTGCAGGAGTAGGCCATTCGGCCCTTTGAGCCTGCACCACTATTCGATAAGATCATGACTGATCATTCCCTCAGTACTCCTTTCCTGCTTTCTCTCCATACACCTTGATCCCCTTAGCCGTAAAGGCCATATCTAACTTCCTCTTGAATATAGCCAATGAACTGGCATCAACAACTCTCTGCAGTAGGGAATTACACAGGCTAACAACTCTTTGAGTGAAGAAGTTTCTCCTCATCTCAGCCCTAAATGGCCTACCCCTCATCCTAAGACTGTGTCCCCGGGTTCTGGACTTCCCCAACATCGGGAACAATCTACCCGCATCTAACCTGTCCCGTCCCATCAGAATCTTGTATGTTTCTTTGAGATCCCCTCTCATTCTTCTAAACTCCAATGTATAAAGGTCCAATTGATCCAGTCTCTCCTCATATGTCAGTCCAGCCATCCCGGGAATCAGTCTGGTGAACCTTCGCTGCACTCCCTCAATAGCAAGAATGTCCTTCCTCAGATTAGGAGATCAAAACTGAACACAATATTCCAGGTGAGGCCTCACCAAGGCCCTGTACAACTGCAGTAAGACCTCCCTGCTCCTATACTCAAATCCTCTAGCTATGAAGGCCAACATACCATTTGTCTTCTTTAATGCCTGCTGTACATACATGCCAACTTTCAATGACTGATGAACCATGACACCCAGGTCTCGTTGCACTTCCCCTTTTCCTAATCTGCCACCATTCAGATAATATTCTGTCTTTGCGTTTTTGCCCCCAAAGTGGATAACCTCACATTTATCCACATTATACTGCATTTGCCATTCATTTGCCCAGTCAACTAACCTGTCTAAGTCACCCTGCAGCCTCTTAGCGTCCCCCTCACAGCTCACACCGCCATCCAGTTTAGTGTCATCTGCAAATTGGAGATATTACACTCAATTCCTTCATCCAAATCATTGACGTATATTGTAAAGAGCTGAGGTCCCAGCACTGAGCCCTGCGGCATTCCACTAGTCACCGCCTGCCATTCTGAAAAGGACCCATTTATCCCGACTCTCTGCTTCCTGTCTGCCAACCACATCAGTATATTACCCCCAATACCATGTGCTTTGATTTAGCACACGAATCTCTTGTGTGGGACCTTGTCAAAAGCCTTTTGAAAGTCTAAATACACCACATCCACTGGTTCTCCCTTGTCCACTCTATTAGTTACATCCTCAAAAAATTCCAGAAGATTTGTCAAGCATGATTTCCCCTTCATAAATCCATGCTGACATAGACCGATCCTGTCACTGCTTTCCAAATGCGCTGCTATTTCATCCTTAATAATTGATTCCAACATTTTCCCCACCACTGATGTCAGGCTAACCGGTCTATAATTATCTGCTTTCTCTCTCCCTCCCTTTTTAAAATTTGGTGTTACATTAGCTACACCTGAAGTCCATAGGAACTGATCCCGAGTTGATAAACTGTTGGAAAATGATCACCAATGCATCCACTATTTCTAGGGTCACTTGCTTAATTACTCTGGGATGCAGACTATCAGGCCCCAGGGATTTATCGGCCTTCAATCCCATCAATTTCCCTAACACAATTTCCTGCCTGAGAAGGATATTCTTCAATTCCTCCTTCTCACTAGACCTCGGTCCCCTAGTACTTCCAGACGGTTATTTGTGTCTTCCTTCGTGAAGACAGAATCAAAGTATTTGTTCAATTGGTCTGCTATTTTGTTGTTCCCCATTATAAATTCACCTGAATCCGACTGCAAGAAACCTACGTTTGTCTTCACTAATCTTTTTCTCTTCACATATCTATAGTAGCTTTTACAGTCAGGTTTTATGTTCCCGACAAGCTTCTTCTCGTACTCTATTTTCCCCCTCTTAATTAAACTCTTTGTCCTCCTCTGCTGACTTCTAAATTTCTCCCAGTCCTCAGGTCTGCTGCTTTTTCTGGCGAATTTATATGCCTCTTCCTTGGATTTAACACTATCCTTAATTTCCCTTGTTAGCCATAGTTGAGCCACCTTCCCTGTGTTATTTTTACTCCAGACAGGGATGTACAATTGCCGGAGTTCATCCATGTGATTTTTAAATCATCTATCCACCGTCAACCCTTTAAGTATCATTTGCCAGAAATTCTAGCCAATTCACGCCTCAAACCATCGAAGTTACCTTTCCTTAAGTTCAGGACCCTAGTTTCTGAATTAACTGTGTCACTCTCCACCCTAATAAAGAATTCTACCATATTATGGTCACTCTTCCTCAAGGGGTCTCGCACAACAAGATTGCTAATTAATCGTTTCTCATTATACATCACCCAGTCTAGGATGGCCAGCTCCCTGGTTGGTTCCTCGACATATTGATCTAGAAAACCATCCCTAATACACGCCAGGAAATCCTCCTCCACCGCATTGCTACCAGTTTGGTTAGCCCAATCAATATGTAGATTAAAGTCACCCATGATAACTGCTGTACCTTAATTGCATGCATCCCTAATTTCTTGGTTAATGCTGTCCCCAACCTTGCTCCTAATGTTTGGTGATCTGTACACAACTCCCACTCGCGTTTTCTGCCCCTTGGTATTCCGCAGCTCCACGCATACTGATTCCACATCATCCAGGCTAATGTCCTTTCTTACGATTGCATTAATTTCCTCCTTAACCAGCAATGCCACCCCGCCTCCTTTTCCTTTCTGTCTATCCTTCCTAAATGTTGAATACTCCTGGATGTTGAGTTCCCAACCTTGGTCACCTTGGAGTCATGTCTCCGTGATGCCAATTACATCATACCTGTTAAATGCTATCTGCGCAGTTAATTCGACCACCTTATTCAGAATACTCCTCGCATTGAGGCACAGAGCCTTCAGGCTTGTCTTTTTAACACAGTTTTCCCCTTTAGAGTTTTGCTGCAATGTGGCCCCTTTTGCATTTTGCCTTAGATTTCTCTGCCCTCCACTTTTACTTTTCTTCTTTCTATCTTTTGCTTCTGACCCCATTCTACTTCCCTCTGTCTCCCTGCATAGGTTCCCATCCCCCTGCCATATTAGTTTAACTCCTCCCCAACAGCACCAGCAAACTCTCCCCCTAGGACATTGGTTCCGGTCCTATTTTTAATGTTTATTTTTTCAGAAGACATTTGAGCTTCAAGAACTAAAGACTGCCGATTTTAAAATTTTTTTTAGATTTTAGTAGGCCGTTTCCCTTCATGGGCTTGAGACTGCTTTCTAAAATGACAGACTAGCTTTAAGAAAATACTGCCTTGCTCCAGGGATGCTACAGCCACATTGGGCCTCCTGCTGAGCACACCACCTGAAACAATGCATTGAAAAAGAAAGACTTGCATTTATATAGCACCTTTCACGGCTATCAGATGTCTCAAAGCGCTTTACAGCCAATGAAGTGTAGTCACTATTGTAATGTGGGAAACGCAGCAGCCAATTTGTGCAGGGCAAGCTCCCACAAACAGCAAGGTGATAATGACCAGCTAATCTGTTTTAGTGATGTTGATAGAGGGATAAATATTGGCCACGACACCGGATAACTCCACTGCTCTTCTTCAAATAGTGCCAAGGGATCTTTTACATCCACCTGAGAGGGCAAACGGGACCTCGGTTTAACGTCTTATCCGAAAGACGCCACCTCCGACAGTGCAGCACTCCCTCTGCGCTGCAATAATTTAAATCAGCATGCAGCACCAAAATAACACTGCTGTCTGTGCTCCTTTTACCTCATTAACCTCGCCTGTGGTGGCATCGCCCATTTTTGTGCATTTTTGGATTTCAAAGCCATTACGTTTTATATGTGGCATGTGTGTCCATCATTTTTTCTTTGAATATCTGTCAACTTTCTTTTCATCGGTTTTTCTCTTTTTAATTGTTATTATTCTATATTCATTTCTTATTAATCATATTGCACAAAATGTTCCCCTCCAAAACCTTCTGCCCAGTCACATTACAGCAAAAATCAGCTCACTGACACTGCTGCAAAAATAATTCGAAGATATAGTTACCATGGCAGTCCCTCACCCAGTCTGACGTTATCACATTAAAAAAAAATCAATATTAACAAAAGGAAATGTAAACTTCTCCATCCCACTTTCCAATTGCTCGACTGTTTCCTCAACCCCATCCACATACAGAGTCAACATCCCCCCACTGAATACACCCTTGCCTGCTAGAAAAGGCATC
This sequence comes from Pristiophorus japonicus, assembly GCF_044704955.1. NCBI lineage: Eukaryota > Metazoa > Chordata > Chondrichthyes > Pristiophoridae > Pristiophorus > Pristiophorus japonicus. Next base: position 155,575,797 of record NC_091981.1, on the reverse strand, counting down.
ACACCCTAGTGCTCTAAGCTCCGGCTCAATATGCTTTTCTAAGGCTCAACATTTATCAGTGCTTTCTCTGGCCTCCCAGTCACTCCTGCAGCTTCCCATGGTGCCATGGTTCTTGCACTGGCTCCTGTTCTTATTGCTCTTTTCCTATTGTAAGAAATCTCTTAAAGAAAAGGCAGCAAGTGCAGAACAGATCACTGAAAGAAAAGGGTCATCGACCTGTAACGTTAACTCTGTTTCTCTCTCCAAGGATGCTGCCTGACATGCTGAGTATTTCCAGCATTTTCTTTTTTCATTAAAGAAAAGGGCATAGTTGGCACAGATCACGGGAGTAACAGAGGAAGGACCAAAAGCAGTGAGGCAAACTGAAAGAGAAAGGGACAGTGACAAAGACAAAGAAGTAGATTAACAGAGATTAAATGAGAAAGAGGGACCAGAATTCAGAGAAACGCAGGAACAGAATAATGGAGAGAAAGAATAAAGTGACAGATCAAGTAAGAGAGTCACAAAGAGAAACTATTAAAAGCCTAGCAGAGAGAGAAAGAGAGAGGTAGAGAGAGAAATACAGATGGTAAAGGAGGGGGAGAGCCGACTGGGTGGTGGTGTGGAGGAGGAGGGCCACCGGGAGCTTTTCTGGGGCCTCCCAAACATCCTGACACAACCTACTGGTCTCCCCAAATGATCGCTGTCCAGAAAGCACAACGCACTCCAAAAGCAGCAACAGAATAACTTGGTTCAACATTGCAGATCAGAATCTTCACTGAATGTTCCAGATCTCTCCCACCCTTGGCCCTCAATTTGCAGACAGAAGCTTCCCGCGAGGAAGTGCCTCCGATCCGCAAATAAAATGCCCACGTACCTTGTAGTCCGGGAGGTAGGAGGTTTACAGTCCTGTGGGTCAGCCAACGAATGACAGAAGGGAATCTCCATTCAGTATGAATGGGAATACCCCAAAAATACATCTAGACATTCAATACATTTTTAAAATAACATCACATATTTAAAATTACTTAAAATGGGATTTCATTAAATATTTAAAACAAAAATGTCATTTTTGAACAATAAATGCACATGTTTTAAAGTGGCTAAAAATAAACTTACCTTATTTCACAGGTTTTTAAATATATAAATTAATGATAACATTTTATTTTTCTGTTTTTTTAAAACTCTTACGCCTGCTTTTACCAGGCATAAGAATTTCATGGGCATTCGCTGAACAGAATTTGGGCAAATAGCCCAACCCTCTGCCCGCGGAGGCCCTTCTCCCAGGAATGCTTGCGATCTGTCAAGGGAATTATTGACAGATCGCAGGTTTCAGTTTGGCTCATGCGCAGAGCATGCCTTAAACCCGGAACTTCTTTGGCTCCTACGGGCATGTGCGCATCTCGTATGCACCTATAGGGATTGCAACTTATGGCCCAAAGACTCTGAGTGGCAATTCCAAGACTTCAGTAAGAAACATGGTGAAATTAACTCAATGGCCCCAAGTTTCCACATGATTTGCTCCTGATTTTTAGGAGCAACTGGTGTAGAACGGATTATCTTAGAAATCGGAATTCTCCACATTTAGTTTTCTGCAGTTCTAGTCAGGTAGAACTGTTTCACTTTGGAACAGAATTTTTTTTTCAAAAGGGGGCGTGTCCGGCCACTGACGCCTGATTTCAAAGTTTCCACAGTGAAAACGTACTCCAAACTAACTTAGAATGGAGTAAGTGAAGATTTTTGTACACTTGAAAAAACCTTGTCTACACATTAAAAAATCAGGTGCAGGTTACAAATTCGGCGTCGGGAACGAGGTGGGGAGGGTGGGGGGGAAGGGAAGTCATTAAATTCTACAATAAATCCTTAGTTATACTGATACAAATATTATACAAATAAATCCAACCTGAATAAAAATTTATCAGCAAAGAAAAGATTAAATAAACTATGTTCCTACCTGTGTGAAAGTGCTTCAGGCAGGCCTTTCAGGCAGAGGTTTGCCGTCGGGACCGAAGGCTGAACAGGCCGGGCCCGAGACTTCGGGCAGGGCCCGTCCCCAGCACCAGATTTACAGGTAGGTGGCGTTGGGTCGGGTCGGGGAGGGAGATTCGGTTCGGGTCGGGGGGAGGGAGGAAGGGAGGGATGGGGAGGTCAGGTCGGGGAGGGGGAGGTCAGGTCGGAGAGAGGGAGGTCAGGTCGGATCCAGTCCGGGGGCATGGGCGGGGGGGGAGCGGGAGTCGGGTCAGGTCGGGTCGGGGGGCGGGAGCGGGAGTCGGGTTGGGTCGGGTCCAGTCAGGGGTGGGGGGGAGCAGGAGCGGGAGCGGGAGTCGGGTCGGGTCCAGTCGTGAGGGGGGGGGAGCGGGAGCGGGAGTCGGGTTGGGTCCAGTCGGGGGGGGAAGCGGGAGTGGGAGTCGGGTCGGGGGGGGGAGCGGGAGCAGGAGCGCGGGTCGGGTCGGGTCCAGTCGGGGGGGGCGGAGCTGGAGCGGGAGCGGGAGTCAGGTCGGGTCCAGTCAGGGGGCGGGAATGGGAGTTGGGTCGGGTCGGGTCCAGTCGGCGGGGGGCGGGGGAGCGGGAGCGGGAATCGGGTCGGGTCCAGTCTGGTCCGGTCCGGGGGGGTGGCGGGGAGCGGGTGTCGGGTCCGGTCCGGAGACAGGGGGGGGGGGAGCGGGTGTCGGGTCTGGTCCGGAGGGGGGGAGGGTGGGGAGCGGGAGTCGAGTCGGGTCGGGAGGAAGACGGAGCTGGCTGTGGGAGGAGCCTTATTCACGCAGCCCCAGTGAGGCCATTCGGCCAGGGCTAGGGGCTGCGTGCTTCGGGCCCCTCCCACACAGTTTCGGGCGCCTGGAGCTACTGCACTTGCGTGCCCACTGTAGCGCGCATGTGCAGAGGTCCCGGCACTGTTTTCAGTGCAGGGATCTGGCTCCCCCCCGCTCACAGCTCGTGCTGTGCTGCGCCAAGGGCCAGAGGACCTGCAGGGAGGTGGAGAATACGGAGGACTTTTTTAGGCGCACTTTGTGGCGCGAAAAACGGGCGTCCAAGTCGGGACTGCGCCGTTCTAGGCGCGTGTGGAAACTTGGGCCCAATAAAAGTAACACATACAGAGCAGAGATGTTCACATCACAAATAACCTGTGAATACCATTGTTTTAATTGGATTTTAATCTGGAAAGTCAAAGGATAGTGTGCCCATACTTTATTTGCATTATTTTTTCAAGAAGGCGGATTTTGCCGCCGATAAGTTTTTAGGAGATTTCACATCACTGTGCTCTACTTCCCATTATTCTTCTCCTCCATTTGGCCTCCTCCAAAACCTAAATTTGAGGACTTGATCTATAAGTAGACCCAGATTCCTCAGCTATACAAGATTAATCCTTATTCAATATAACCATTTCTTTTCATACTTTTGCTCAATTACTTGGCAATCACAGCTGTCTCTCATTCAGAACTCTATTTCAGGAGCTCTATGCTTAGTAATTTGGATGAATATACACCAAATCCTGTTATTTCAGTGATCTTTCTCCCTGCAGGTGTTTCCCTTCAAAGACACTTCCCTAGTTCTTGACTTCCTGCTTCATATTCATTTGGATAAATTTGTCCCTTGTGATATTTTCAGGGGCTCACAGAAACACACACAGCCTCAAGATGGCAGAACATTCCAGAAGTCACCAGTCAGGTGACCTGTTCCCTTTATTATAAACAGCACTGCAGTGCCACAAGAGTCCACAGGTGGAGCTATATATACTACACTTCTCCCTCCTTAATGAAGGAGTACATATAACAAAATAATCATCATACAGAACATGGTTATACATTACAAAAGATATGGACTTATTTTGTCATATTTACAAATCAAACTTAACCACTTGTTTTCTATTTCGAAGAAGATACCTTCGAAGCATGGTGTCGAATTTAAACTCATTCGAGGCTGATCCTGAGGAAAGTTTTCCTCCAACGGATGTCCTTGAGTTCCATTTGAACTCGCTCTCTTTCACTCTACCTCTATCAAAGTAACTGTGTGCAAAACTCTTCATCAAACACATTTCCAGGTGCTGGTCATGGAGGTCTCCTAATAATTTGGACCTGAAAGTATTTGGTATAACCACTCTTGCACCCCACATGATACAATTTTTATCGACTGATAATTCATTCCTACGAGTGAAAAATGGATGAATATCTTTGTCTGTTACCTGGTTTGGCCAGCCATTTGCAATATAATCATACACCTTTGACATAACTGGGTCACATTTGGTTGCTCTACCAATCTCTTCAGCTGTGACTGGCAGTTCATCAATGTATGAAAAATAGAACATTTCTTCCCTATCAGGCGTAACTTGTGATGGGGAAGGCAATATAGACATAGTATCAGCATTACTGTGATCAGCTGATCATCTGTATTCAATATCATATGTACATGCTGGCAAAATCAAAGTCCAGCTCTGCTTTTGGGCTGCAGCAAATGTTGGAACTGGGGACTTTGAATGGAGAATTTCTGTCAGGGGCTTATGGTCCGTAACGATGGTAAACATACAACCATACAAGTATTTGTGGAACTTCTTGACCCCAAAAATTAATGCCAAAGCTTCCCTTTCAATTTGTGCATAATTACGCTCAGTGGCACTGAGAGTGCGTGAAGCAAAAACAATTGGTCTCTCCTCCCCACTTCATAATACATGAGAGATCACTGCCCCAACTCATACCGAGAGGCATCACATGCTAGCTTAATCGCCTTAGTTAATTCATAGTGAACTAACATGGTGCTCTCTACCAATTTGCTTTTACACTCCTTGAATGCTGTATTGCATTCTTTTGACCACTTCCGATGGACCTGTTTTTTCAATAGTTCATTCAGTGGATGTAAATCTGTGACAAATTTGGTAGGAACTTCCCATAATAGTTCAAAAGACCCAAAAATAATCGAAGTTCAGTGACATTCTTGGGAGTGGGTGCATTTCTGATTGTACCTAATTTTCCCTTGGATCTTTGTCTACCCTGTATCCTAAGTACTCCACGGAGTTTTGAAATAACTCACACATGCAAGCAGACAATTGTACTCTGTGCGTCTCTAGCTATTTGAGGACTTCATTCAATATGTTATTATAAATTTGCCTATTTGGTGCTGAAATTAATATGTCATCTAAATAACATGCTATCCCTTCAATACCTTGCAAAATCTGATTCATCACCCCTTGGAATATGCCAGGGGTGGAAGACACTTCAAATGATAGCCTATTAAATTGATATAGTCCTGTATGATTATATTTATAGTCAAGCATGACTTGGACTCCTCATCTAGTTCAAGCTGTAAGTAGGCATTCGTAAGATCCAACTTTGAGAAGATCTGACCACCTGTCAGTGTTGTGAACAAATCTTCTACATTTGGCAAAGTATTGGGGACATTACCCTCTAGAACTTGGTTTACGGTTACTCTATAATCACCACACAATCTTACCTTACCATCGGACTTAGGTACAACAACAATGGGTGTAGCCCAATTATATAGATCTATCTTAGAAATAATGTTCTCAGTCTCTAGTCTTTTGCTCAACTTTCTCCTTGAGTGCATATGGTATGGAATGTGGCTTGCAGTCAACCAATCTAGCGTCCTTCTGTACCCTGACACTCGCCTTGAAGCCTTGGATCGGACTGCCTGTTTCATAGAACATCTTCAGATAATTCTTGATGACATCATCCTTTAATGCAAATCTCGTTTCAACACAAAAAATCTCACTCCAATCCAGCTTCAGTGATGCCAACCAATTTCTTCCGAGTAAGGCAGGCTTGTCTCCTGCCACTACTAATAGAGGCAAGCTCTGAAATTGATCTTTGTATTTCACTGGTACGGTGATACGACCTACCACAGGAATGTTTGCTCCCTAGTAGCCTCGCAGCTCTATCTTGCATTTCTCCAATGGGAAATCCCGCAATTTGTCGAGGTATTGTAACTCCGGTACAACACTCATGGATGCATCAGTGTCGATTTCTATGGGTATCTTGGTTCCTGCAACATCTATATGGATTATGATACTTTTCAAATTGCTGTTCGTTAACCTCATGTTCCTGATGATGTTTAGCTCTAAAATCTCCTCGTCCTGTTGTTTTTCTTCCATGCTATGTAGTCCCTGGTGATTTCTACTCATAGCTTTGAAAGCTGGTTTACCCTTCAGTTGGCATGCCTTTGCAAGATGCCCAGTTTTCCTGCAGATGAAACACTCTGCCTTCACATATGGCCAACTTTGAGCAATATGTTGTCCCAGGCACTGATAGCAGGACTTCAATGCTCTGTTACCATTGCTAGTTTCTGAGACTTTGGGGCCCAACTGCCTTTTACTTTGAACCTGCAGGCAATTCACCTCGGTTGTCTGATGACTGAAAATAGTATGAAATTCTCGGGAATATTGGTCGGCCATGTTCATTGACATAGCTGTCTGACAAGCTAAATCAAAAGTCAAGTTAGGCGTCGTCAATAACTTTCTTCTGATCGCATTATTTTTCATCTCACAAACAGAGCGGTCACACAATGCTCGATCCTGAAAGTTTCCGAAATTACAGTGAATAAATGGCTTTTTTAAATCTAAAATGTACTCACTGATATTTTCTTCAGTTAACTGATCTCGTATTCGAAAACGATAACTTTCAGCAATTTCCAGGAGTTCAGGGCTTTAGTGCTAAGAATCTGCTTAAGAGTTCTGTCCATTGGCTTATCAGATTCAAGCAAATTTTGCAAGGTTTCATACACCTCAGGCCCTGTTTCAGTTAAGAAAATAGCCCTTTGTTGTTCCAACATCACCCGGTTATGGTTTTCATCATTGGGGACTTCGATGATATTATTTGCGGAGAAAAACATTTCTAGCCGCTCCATATATGCTCTGAAACTTTTACGGTCGCATTGAAACTCCCCCACGCACCCTATTATTCCTATAGGCGCAGCCATCTGGACTCTGGCAGTTCAAAAATGTATGCTTGTAATTTACCTCAGATTTGTAGCTGTTAATCAAATTAGAGAAGCTCTCAAAGTCTCTCTGTCAGCTGGTTGAATCCTCCACCAACAAAAATTTCAGCTTTTTATTTCCAATACTCCCATCTTCATTGCCATTGTGATATTGTCGGGGGCTTACAGAAGCACACACAGCCTTAAGATGGCAGAACATTCCAGAAAGCATCAGTCAGGTGACCTACAGAGTACTTAAGACAGTGACCCTAGAAATAGTGGATGCATTGGTGATCATTTTCTAACAGTCTATCAACTCTGGATCAGTTCCTATGGACTGGAGGATAGCTAATGTAACACCACTTTTTAAAAAAGGAGGGAGAGAAAAAACGGGGAATTATAGACTGGTTAGCCTGACATCAGTAGTGGGGGAAATGTTGGAATCAATTAACAAAGATGAAATAGCAGCACATTTGGAAAGCAGTGACAGGGTTGGTCCAAGTCAGCATGGATTTATGAAAGGGAAATCATTCTTGACAAATCTTCTAGAATTTTTTGAGGATTTAACTAGTAGAGTGGACAAGGAAGAACCAGTGGATGTGGTGTATTTGAACTTTCAAAAGGCTTTTGACAAGGTCCCACACAAGAGATTAGTGTGCAAAATTAAAGCACATGGTATTAGGGGTAATGTATTGACGTGGATAGAGAAGTGGTTGGCAGACAGGAAGCAGAGAGTCAGGATAAATGGTTCAATTTCAGAATGGCAGGCAGTGACTAATGGGGTGCCGCAGGGCTCAGTGCTGGGACCCCAGCTATTTACAATATACATCAATGATTTAGATGAAGGAATTGAGAGTAATATCTCCAAGTTTGCAGATGACACTAAGCTGGGTGGCGGTGTGAGCTGTGAGAAGGCTGCTGAGAGGCTGCAGGGTGACTTGGACAGGTGAGGTGAATGGGCAAATGCAAGGTAGATGCAGTGTAATGTGGATAAATGTGAGGTTATCCACTTTGGTGGCAAAAGCATGAAGGCAGAATATTATCTGAATGGCCGCAGATTAGTAAAAGGGGAGGTGCAACGAGACCTGGGTGTCATGGTACACCAGTCATTGAAGGTTGGCATGCAGTTGCAGCAGGCGGTGAAGAAGGCAAATGGCATGTTGGCCTTCATAGCTAGGGGATTTGAGTATAGGAGCAGGGAGGTCTTACTGTACAGGGCCTTGGTGAGGCCTCACCTGGAATATTGTGTTCAGTTTTGGTCTCCTAATCTGAGGAAGGATATTCTTGCTATTGAGGGAGTGCAGCAAGGGTTCACCAGACTGATTCCCAGGATGGCAGGACTGACATATTAGGAGAGACTGGATCGACTGGGCCTGCATTCACTTGCGTTTAGAAGAATGAGAGGGGATCTCCTAGAAACATAGAAAATTCTGACAGGACTGGACAGGTTCGATGCAGGAAGAATGTTTCCGATGTTGGGGGAATCCAGAACCAGGGGACACAGTCTAAGGATAAGGGGTAAGCCATTTAGGACTGAGATGAGGAGAAACTTCTTCACTCAGAGAGTTGTTAACCTGTGGAATTCCCTGCTGCAGAGAGTTGTTGATGCCAGTTCATTGGATATATTCAAGAGGGAGTTAGATATGGCCCTTATGGCTAAAGGGATCAAAGGCATGGAGAGAAAACAGGAAAGGGGTACTGAGGTGAATGATCATCCATGATCTTATTGAATGGTGGTGCAGGCTCGAAGGGCCGTATGGTCTACTCCTGCATCTATTTTCTATGTTTCTATGACCTGTTCCCTTTATTATAAACAGCACTGGCTGCAGTGCCACAGGAGTCCACAGGTGGAGCTATATATTTATTGCATCCCTCAAGTCCTACTCACAGTTTTCAACTCACAGTGATGTGTTGCTTTGCTTCTTGCTTTGTTTGTTTTTGGGTTTGAAACAATTTCTTGTTTGGAATAGAGAACAAACGGTATTGTAATAGTGCATCACATGAATGGCCACGGGGTTATATGATAGCCAGTAATATACAAGAAATCAGGAAGTCAAAATGTAGCATCTGATTAAAACTTAAATATCTATAAATAGAATGAAAATGATGTGTTTGGTCTACTTCCCTTTTTAAGTAAAGCATTAGTATTCATATACAGTATCAGAAATTTTTGGAATAAATAATTCACACCCAACCCTCAGCCCCCTATCAAGAATGTAAGAAAGAAGGAATGACAATAGACCATTCTAACACTGTTCTTACACTCTATCATGGGCTCTACCCATTTAATCTCTTGAGGAGAGATTCTGTATTGTTTCCCCTTACTGCCCTGGAGGTAAATCAAGCCAAATCCCACAATTATCTAAATTTATACCCTGCACGTTAAACCAATTACCTTCCTTGACAGGCATTTTTATGGCTGCAGCTGCTCAGTATCATCACAGATTTATCCTTAGCCTCAGTCCTATTCCCAACCAGGTAATTGTCCTTTTTTATTTAGGCATTAATTAATACAGCATTAATTGTTTTATCTGTGATTGTACTTCACATAGACATAATAGTGTGGTGGAAAGAAGTCTTCTAATCTGATCTCGTTAATTTTTTATTCATCATTAGTTGTGCCCTGATAATTCAAGTTTGGTATCTTTTGAATCAAACAAAATTAAGACATTGTAGTCTGCTATTTTAATTATTTATTTTCTAGGGCTTCAAAGCTGTAGAACACATTGGGGGGGATTTTAATGTCAAAAGACATGTGGGTTTTGGTTGGGTGGGAGATTAAACTGCCAAAAAACTGAATCTCGACCCCAAGCCGCGCACTTCCGGTTTTAATGGAGGCGGGATGGGGGCGGGCAGCCAATCCACTTCCAGGAGGAGGGTCGCCTATTTAAATATTAAATAGAGACTGGGGGAAATATTAAATATTTGAATGAGGCTGGCATGCCTCTGATTTAACCAGCATTTCAAATTTAACTCTGGCTGGTCGGGATTCCCAGGCCTCGGGAAACTTGCTAGCTAAAGTAAGGCCTTTGCACTTAACTCCTGGATCCATCAACATTACCTCACCCACTCCCCAGTGATCGGACACCCCCATGAGGTCTCCAACCCTCCCTACGAGGCCTGCTGATCCCCCCTTAAGCCATCAGATGCCCCAACAAGGCCTCTGATTGATTTCCCGGCCTCCTCCCACCAAAGCTCTAGCCCCAATCCTCTTCACCCTACACCACATCACCCACCCCGATGCTCGATCCCAATCCCCCCTTCCCTCCCCTGATGCTCGGGCCCGATCCTCTCCCCGCTCCCTGCCACTCCCCCGATGCTTGGGCCCTGATTCTCTCCCACCTCCCTGCCACCCCCCGATGCTCAGGCCCTGATCCTCTCGCCCCCTGATGCACAGACCCCGATCCTCACCCCACTCATGCACCTCATGATGCTCCAACCCCAATCCTTTCCCCCACAGCTCCTAATGCTCTGGCCCTGATCCTCTCCTCTCACCGCCCCCCTCCACACTGATGCTTCAGCCCCAATGTTTCACTCCCCCAATCCCTCCCTCCCACCTGTCTGCAGCCTAATGCCGCAGGTCTACTCACCCACAGCTAGCCAGCATCTCCCAGTTGCTGCTACACACGAGAAATTGTCCTTTGAAATGCCAATCAGGCCCTGCCATTAAATGCGGCAGGGATGCGGGAAACCCGTCCTCCCAGGTTTCATGACCGCATTGTAGCCCCCCCTGCTCCCAACCTGTATCCTGATTAAATTCCGGCAATTATGTCCTTCAGAGATTCCATCCTCCTGCAAACTTCATCTTCACCTAATCGCTCCTTCCTGCTTTACGCCTCCTTGTTCACTATTTCAGCTTTCTGAGGGATTATTCATCAATCTCCTCATCAATAATTTGTTGTATCCACCTGTAATGTCTGTGAGCTTGTAATGTTTGTAGCGCCACACTGTGAATGTGGACGTATTGTGTACTGCAACTACAGAGTTAATAATAAACAGAACCAGACATGTTCCGGAAACTTCCGAGAGGGCTGCCTGCCATGTTAGAAGCTCTGTATGCTGTGCTTTGTGAATATATCACATTTGGCAATGAGGATAGGATTTTTCAAATGATTAAAGCTTAAATTTTGTTGGTGAAGGATTCAGCCAGCCGACAGAGAGACTTTGGAAGTTTCTGGTCTTTGGAAAAAGCTACAAAATCTGAGGTAAAACACTGTGTGAACAGCTAGAAATTAAAATGGCAGCACCCACAAGAGTAAAGGGAGATTTGGTGAATATAGACATGACCGGGAATGTTTTAAAGCTTATGGGGATCGGCTAGAAATGTATTTCACTGCAAATAACAAAATCGAAGTTCCAGAGAATGCAGTCCAGAATCAGGTGATATTAGAATGGAAGCGAGCTGTCCTCTTATCTGCAGCTGGACAGGAATTGTATGAAACTCTTGTAAATCTACTTGTGCCTAATGAGCCAAGGTATGAGAAGAAGCTTGCCGGGAAAATAAAAACTAACTGCAAAAGCTTCTATAGATATGTGAAGAGAAAATGATTAGTGAAGACAAACGTAGGTCGTTTGCAGTCGGATTCAGCTGAATTTGTAATGGGGAGCAAAGAAATAGCAGACCAATTGAACAAATACTTTGGTTCTGTCTTCACGAAGGAAGGCACAAATAAACTTCCGGAATTACTAGGGGACCGAGGGTCTAGTGAGAAGGAGGAACTGAAGGATGTCCTTATTAGGCAGGAAATTGTGTTAGGGAATTTGATGGGATTGAAGGCCGATAAATCCCCGGGGCCTGATAGTCTGCATCCCAGAGTACTTAAGGAAGTGGCCCTAGAAACAGTGGATGCAATGGTGATCATTTTCCAACAGTCGATCGACTCGGGATCAGTTCCCATGGACTGGAGGGTAGCTAATGTAACATCACTTTTTAAAAAGGGAGGGAGAGAGAAAGCAGGTAATTATAGACCGGTTAGCCTGACATCAGTGGTGGGGCAAATGTTGGAATCAATTATTAAGGATGAAATAGCAGCGCATTTGGAAAGCAGTGACAGGATCGGTCCAAGTCAGCATGGATTTATGAAGGGGAAATCATGCTTGACAAATCTTCTGGAATTTTTTGAGGATGTAACTAATAGAGTGGACAAGGGAGAAGCAGTGGATGTGGTGTATTTGGACTTTCAAAAGGCTTTTGACAAGGTCCCACACAAGAGACTGGTGTGCAAAATCAAAGAACATGGTATTGGTGGTAATATACTGACGTGGATAGAGAACTGGTTGGCAGACAGGAAGCAGAGAGTTGGGATAAACGGGTCCTTTTCAGAATCGCAGACAGTGACTAGTGGAGTGCCGCAGAGCTCAGTGCTGGGACCCCAGCTCTTTGCAATATACATCAATGATTTGGATGAAGGAATTGAGTGTAATATCTCCAGGTTTGCAGATGACACTAAACTGGGTGGCGGTGTGAGCTGTGAGGGGGATGCTAAAAGGCTGCAGGGTGACTTGGACAGGTTCGGTGAGTGTGCAAATGCATGGCAGATGCAGTATAATGTGGATAAATGTGAGGTTCTCCACTTTGGGGGCAAAAAGGCGAAGGCAGAATATTATCTGAATGGTGGCAGATTAGGAAAAGGGGAGGTGCAACGAGATCTGGGTGTCATGGTTCATCAGTCATTGAAAGTTGGCATACAGGTACAGCAGGCGGTAAAGAAGACAAATGGTATGTTGGCCTTCATAGCTAGGGGATTTGAGTATAGGAACAGGGAAGTCTTATTGCAGTTGTACAGGGCCTTGGTGAGGCCTCACCTGGAATATTGTGTTCAGTTTTGATCTCCTAATCTGAGGAAGTACGTTCTTGCTTTTGAGGGAGTGCAGCGAAGGTTCAACAGACTGATTCCCGGGATGGCTGGACTGACATATGAGGAGAGACTGGATCAACTGGGCCTTTATACATTGGAGTTTAGTAGGATGAGAGGGGATCTCATAGAAATATACAAGATTCTGACGGAACGGGAAAGGTTAGATGCGGGTAGATTGTTCCCGATGTTGGGGAAGTCCAGAACCAGGGGACAGTCTTAGGATAAGGGGTAGGCCATTTAGGACTGAGATGAGGATAAACTTCTTCACTCAGAGAGTTGTTAACCTGTGGAATTCCCTACCTCAGAGAGTTGTTGATGCCAGTATTGGATATATTCAAGAGCGAGTTAGATATGGCCCTTACAGAGAGAAAGGAGGAAAGGGGTACTGAGGGAATGATCAGCCATGATCGTATTGAATGGTGGTGCAGGCTCGAAGGGCCGAATGGCCTACTTCTGCACCTATTTTCTATGTTTCTATGTTTCTATGCTTAAAGAGATTTTAACGAAGCTGGAGCGCTATGACCCCAATACATTCGAAATCGCTGAAAGCTATTGTTTCAGTATAGAAAATCAAAAGACTGATGGAGGTATCAGTGATTGCATCGTAGCAGTAAAAAAGCTACCGATTCACTGTAATTTCCGATACTTTCAAAACCGAGCATTGCGGGATCGTTTTGTTTGTGGGGTGAAAATTGATGTGAGCAGAAGAAAGTTATTGATGACGGATGACTTGACCTTTGAGCTTGCTTGTCAGACAGCGAGGTCGATGGGCATGGCAGATCAATATTCCCGAGCATTAATTAATAATTACGGTCGTCAGTCAACCGAGGTAAATCGCCTGCAGGTTCAAAGTAAAAGACAGTTGGGGCCCAAAGTCTCAGAAACTGGAAATTCTAACATAGCGTCAAAGTCGTGCTATCAGTGCCTGGGGCAACACATCGCTCAAAGTTGTCCACATGTGAAGGCAGAGTGTTTCTTCTGCAGAAAGACTGGGTATCATGCGAAGGCATGCCGACTGAAGGGTAAACCAGTTTTCAAAGCTATGAGTCCAGCGTTAAAAGATATGTGTAGAAATCCGCAGAGAATACATAGCATGCAAGAACAACAACAGGACGAGGAGATGTTAGAGTTACACGTCATCAGGAGCACGAGGTTAATGGACAGCGATTCGGAAAGTATCAAAATCCACATAGATGTTGCGGGATTCAAGGTACCAATGGAAATCGATACGGGTGCATCCGTGAGTGTAGTACCGAAGTCGCTATATGTTGACATAAGAACATAGAACATACGAATTAGGAACAGGGTCATCTAGCCCCTCGAGCCTGCTCCGCCACTCAACAAGATCATGGCTGATCTGGCCGTGGACTCAGCTTCACTTGCCCGCCCACTCCCCATAACCCTTAATTCCCTTATTGGTTAAAAATCGATCTATCTGTGATTTGAATACATTCAATGAGCTAGCCTCAACTGCTTCCCTGGGCAGAGAATTCCACAGATTCACAACCCTCTGGGAGAAGAAATTCCTTCTCAACTCGGTTTTAAATTGGTTCCCCCGTATTTTGAGGCTGTGCCCCCTAGTTCTAGTCTCCCCGAACAGTGGAAACAACCTCTCTGCCTCTATCTTGTCTATCCCTTTCATTATTTTAAATGTTTCGATAAGATCACCCCTCATCCTTCTCAACTCCAACGATTAAAGACCCAGTCTACTCAATTTATCATCGTAAGGTAACCCCCTCATCTCCGGAATCAGCCTAGTGAATTGTCTCTGTACCCCCTCCAAGGCTAGTATATCCTTCCTTAAGTAAGGTGACCAAAACTGCATGCAGTACTCCAGGTGCGGCCTCACCAATACCTTGTACAGTTGCAGCAGGACCTCCCTGCTTTTGTACTCCATCCCTCTTGCAATGAAGGCAAACATTCCATTCGCCTTCCTGATTACCTGCTGCATCTGCAAACTAACTTTTTGGGATTCATGCACAAATTGCGTGATTTCCCATTGGAGAAATCCAAGTTAGAGCTGCGAAGCTACTCGGGAGAGAAAATTCCTGTGGTAGGTCGTATCCCACTGTACCGGTGAAATATAAGGATCAATTTCAGATCTTGCCTGTAATAGTAGTGAAAGGAGACAAGTCTGCCTTTCTAGGAAGAAATTGGTTGAGATCACTGAAGCTGGATTGGAGTGAGATTTTCCGTGTGGAAGCAAGATTTTCATCAACGGATGAGGTTATCAAGAAGTATCCGAAGGTATTCTGCGAAAAGGGCAGTCCGATCCAAGGCTTCAAGTAAAGTGTCAGGGTACAGAAGGGCACTAGATTGGTTTAGTACAAGTCACATGCTGTACCATATGCACTCAAGGAGAAAGTTGAGCAAGAACTCAAAAGAGTAGAGACTGAGAACATTATTTGAAACATAGATCAATGTAATTGGGCTATACCCATTGTTGTTGTATAAAGTAACCGTAAACCAGGTTCTAGCGGGTAATGTCCCCAATACATTGCGAAATATAGAAGATTTGTTCACACCACTGACAGGTGGTCAGATCTTCTCAAAACTGGATATTATGAATGCTTACTTACAGCTTGAGCTAGATGAGGAGTCCAAGTCATGTTTGACTATAAATAATCATCTAGTCCGATGGTAAGGTAAGATTGTGTGGTGATTATAAAGTAACCGTAAACCAGGTTCTCGAGGGTAAAGTCCCCAATACTTTGCCGAATATGGAAGATTTGTTCACAACACTGACAGGTGGTCAGATCGTCTCAAAACTGAATCTTACGAATGCCTACTTACAGCTTGAACTAGATGAGGAGTCCAAGTCATGTTTGACTATAAATACTCATCTAGGCCTATATCAATTTAATAGGCTATCGTTTGGAGTGTCTTCCACCCCTGCCATATTCCAAGGGGTGATGAACCAGATTTTCAAGGTATTGAAGGGGTAGTATGTTATTTGGATGACATACTAATTTCAGCACCAAATAGGCAAATTCATAATAACATATTGAATGAAGTCCTCAAACAGCTAGCGAAGCACAGAGTATGAGTGTCTGCTTATAAGTGTGAGTTATTTCAAAACTCAGTGGAGTACTTAGGGTACAGAGTAGACAAAGATGGTTTACAGCCAACCATGGGAAAACTGGATGCAATCAGAAGTGCACCCACTCCCAAGAATGTCACTGAACTTCGATTAGTTTTGGGTCTTTTGAACTATTATGGGAAGTTCCTACCAAATTTGGCTACAGTATTATGTCCACTGAATGAACTATTGAAAAAACAGGTCCATTGGAAGTGGTCAAAAGAATGCGATACAGCATTCAAGGAGTGTAAAAGCAAATTGGTAGAGAGCACCATGTTAGTTCACTATGACATATCTGAGGAGATTAAGCGAGCATGTGATGCCTCTCCCTATGGAGTTGGGGCAGTAATCTCTCATGTATTACGTAGTGGAGAAGAGACACCAATTGCTTTTGCTTCACGCACTCTCAGTGCCAGTGAGAGTAATTATGGTAAATTGAAAGGGAAGCTTTGGCATTAATTTTTGGGGTCAAGAAGTTACACAAATACTTGTGTTGTCGTAAGTTTACCATCATTATGGATCATAACCCCCGAACAGCAATCCTCCATCCAATGCCCCCAGTTCCAACATTAGCTGCAGCCCAAATGCAGAGATGTGCTTTGATTTTGTCAGCATATACATTTGATATTGAATATAGACGATCAGATGATCATAGTAATGCTGATGTAATGTCTAGATTGCCTTCCCCATCACGTTACACCGGATAGGGAAGAAGTATTTTATTTTTCATACATTGATGAACTGCCTGTCACAGCTGAAGAGATTGGTAGAGCAACCAAACGTGACCCAGTGATGTCAAAGATGTATGATTATATTGCAAATGGATGGCCAAACCTGGTATCAGACAAGGATATTCACCCATTCTTCATTCGTAGGAATGAATTATCAGTCAATAAAGATTTTATCATGTGGTGTGCAAGAGTAGTTATAGTGAATACATTCAGGTTCAAATTATTAGGAGACCTCCATGACCAGCACCTGGGAATGTGCTTGACCAAGAGTTTTGCATGCAGTTATTTATGGTGGCTAGATCTTGATAAAGATATAGAGTACATCGTGAGTCAGTGTACGACATGTCAATCGGTAAGCAAGCAACCACAATCAGTACCATTACAGCCATGGAAATGGCCTCCCAGGGTGTGGCAAAGGCTACATTTTGCTGAGTTAGAAGGACAACAATTGTTCATTGTGATTGATAGCCATTCGAAATGGGTTGAGGTGTTTCCAATGTGGAAAATAACAACAAGTAAAACATTAGACATTTTGCGAAGTTTATTTTCTTCATTTGGCCTCCCAGAAGAAATTGTTTCAGATAATGGACCACAATTTCGTTCAGAAGAATTTGCACAGTTCACGAGCAAAAATGGTGTGAAACATACCAAGGTTCCACCGTATCACCCTGCTTCGAATGGTGCAGCCGAGCGCACTGTACAAATTGTAAAACGTGCCCTCATAAAACACATGTTGGATCCATATCCAAAGAAATGACAGTTGTCATTGGATCACAAATTGGCTAATTTTTTGATCACGTATCGTAATACTCCTCACACAAATACTGGTAGAACACCAGCAGAGTTGTTCCTCAAATGACAGCTACAAACCAGATTCTCGTTGTTACAACCAAATTTGGCACAGTCCGTAGAAGAGACACAATTAAGATGAAAGAGAATCATGATAGAGGTAGAGTAAAAGAGAGAAGTGTGAAATTAAACCAGAAGGTGAGAGTGAAGAACCATCACCATAAATGGTTAAAGTGGTTGCCAGGAAGAGTGGTGAAGATATGTGGTCCTCGCACATATTTGGTCAAGATGTTTGATAATAGACAGGTTAGGTTTGTTCATATTGATCATATTTTACCTACAGCCATGGAAGGAGTTGAAGGTGGCAATGATTCAATTATTTCTGACTCATAAGATAGTTTTGATATACCTGTAGCATATCCTACATCCAATGTACTGGACACAAATCTAAGAGAAAATCAGAATGTAAGTCTGAGTCCAAGTCAGGAAAACAAACAGCCTGAAGTTAGAGTGAGTTCAAATGAAAATCAAGGAAATTCCATGGAGGAAAACGTTCTTCAGGATGAGCCTCAAATGAGTATGAGTTCGTCACCATGTTTGGAAGGTTCTGTTCGAGAATGAAGGTATCCTCTTCGAAACAGAAAACAAGTCATTATGTTAAATTTATAAATATGGAAAAAACATAAGTCTATATCCTGTGTTATATATAAACATGCAAGTTATGTATGATGTTGTTATAACTTCTTCATTAAGGAGGGAGAAGTGTAATGTCTGTGAGCTTGTAATGTTTGTAGCTCCACACTGTGGATGTGGACGTATTGAATACTGCAAGTACAGAGTTAATAATAAACTGAACCAGGCATGTTCCAGAAGCTTCCGAGAGGGCTGCCTGCCATGTTAGAAGCTGTGTGTGCTGTGCTCTGTGAATATATCACACCACCCTTTAAGATCTGTCATTGTTTTCTTGCTTTTCTTTATTTCGTTTTGTAGTTTTACAGTAGCTACTTGTAACAGAGATCTTGACCAGAAGGAAGACATGCCTTAACATTAGTTGATTATTGTATGCAAGAAACTTGAGGAATTAAGATCTGAGAATTTGTAGGGACTGCATTCTCTCTCTCAGCACTGACTGCGAGCAACCTGCTTGCATCGCATTGAAAGTGTGCCACTACCGAGAAGCAATGTCCCTCGTTAACAGGGAGAACCCTGGCATCGGACACTATATTGGGTGCAGGGACAGGTACATCAAGAAACTTCCTTTTCACGCATTCCACATGGGTCCACAAAGGAAAAAGAGCGTACCCAGTACTAATAACAGGTAATTGTGCATTGTGTTCACTTCAGTGTATTTGTATCTAATCGGGTGCTTTAATAGGCTCACATATGAACTGGGCACAAGAAGTTCAACTCGCTAATGACAGAAGAATGGCAAAGAAATTGCTGGCGGTCCTTTATTTACAATTCCCCATTCCCTGTGATCCAATAGTGCTCCTGCTCTTCCAATGCAAAAGACCACAGGATTGGCTTCAAAAGGAATTGTTTTTAAAAACTGTTGTCTAGTTGGTGACACTATCTCCTTTCAAATGACAAATATTATTGACATCTTGATATTTGAAATAATTTTGAAAAAAGACTTGGGCGACACTGAAGGGATCCTTTTCTCACTTTGTGCTGGTGGAGAACCTCGGCCTCCAGGAGCACACATCAGAAATTTGACACACATTTTTGAGAACTTCTGATCGTTTAAAATGAATGGTTGGAAAATGGCACAGAACATAAGAATATAAGAACATAAGAAATAGGAGCAGGAGTAGGCCATACGGCCCCTCGAGCCTGCTCTGCCATTCAATAAGATCATGGCTGATCTGATCATGGACTCAGCTCCACTTCCCCACCTGCTCCCCATAACCCCTTATTCCCTTATAGTTTAAGAAACTGTCTATTCCTGACTTAAAGCTGTTCAATGTCCTAGCTTCTACACCTCTCTGAGGCAGTGAATTCCACAGATTTATAACCCTCAGAGAAGGAATTTCTCCTCATCTCAGTTTTAAATGAACAGCCCCTTAGTCTAAGATTATGCCCTCTAGTTCGAGTCTCCCCCATCAGTGGAAACATTCTCTCTGCATCCACCTTGCCAAGACTCCTCATAACCTTATATGTTTCGATAAGATCACCTCTCATTCTTCTGAATTCCAGTGAGTAGAGGCCTAACCTACTCAACCTTTTCTCATAAGTCAACCCCCTCAATTCCAGAATCAACCGAGTAAATCTTCTCTGAACTACCTGCAAAGCAAGAAAATCCTTTTGTAAATATGGAAACCAAAACTGCACGCAATATTCCAGGTGTGACTTCACCAATACCCTGTATAGCTTTAGCAAGATTTCCCTGCTTTTATACTCCATCCCCTTTGCAATAAAGGCCAAGATTCCATTGGCCTTCCTGATCACTTGCTGTAACTGTATACTATCTGTCATGTATCCAGACATGTTTGCTGCTTGTACTATTAAATATGATGTGCCACCAGAGGACACTACTATGGGAAACTTGTAGGTTACCTGTACAGGTGTGCCAGGCCTAGTATAAAAGGCAGGCCACCATGTGTGATCATCACTCTGGAGTTATATTAAATGGACTAAGGTCACTACAGTTCAAGTGCAATACTTTGCCTCGTGGAGTCATTATCAGAGCATCGAAAGACATACACTATCCTTTTGTGTTTCATGCACAAATACCCCCAGGTTTCACTGTACTGCAGCACTTTGCAATCTTTCTCCATTAAATAATAACTTGCTCTTTGATTTTTTTATGACAAAGTTCATGAACTTACATTTTCCAACATTATACTCCATCTGACAAATGTTTGCCCACCCACATAGCCTGCCTATGTCCTTTTGCAGATTGTTGTGTCCTTCTCACACATGCTTTTCCTCCCATCTTTGTATTATCAGCAAACTTGGCTATGTTAAACTTAGTCCTCATCTTCCAAATCATTAATATAGATTGTAAATAGTTGGGGTCCCAGCGCTGATCCCTGAGGAACCCTCCTAGTTACTGATTGCCAACCAGAGAATGAACCATTTATCCTGACTCTGTTTTCTATTAGTGAGTCAATCCTCTATCCAAGCTAATATATTAGCCCCAACCCTTTGAACTTTTATCTTGTGCAGTATCCTTTTATGTGGCACCTTGTCAAATGCCTTCTGGAAGTCCAAATACACAACATTCACTGGTTCCCCTTTAGCCACCCTGTTCATTACATTCTCAAAGATTTCAAGCAAATTTGTCAAACGTTACTTCTGTTATACATGTGGACTTGTATTTACTCTGTACAGCCACCATAGGGCTCATCCCCTGGAGTCCCAAGGGATCCCATAATCCCTTGGGAGCACAGGTATTTAAGGAGGCTTCACAGGTTGGAGAGGCACTCTGGAGACCTGCAATAAAAGACTAAGGTCACACTTTACGTTGCACTCATAGTGTTCAGTCTGACTCTTCCTCCATACACAACAACTGGTGACGAGATACAGATAGCGAACCCAAAGATGCAGAGAACAGTGGGCATCCTGGAGAAATTTTTGGAGGGAGATGATTCGGAAACTTTTGTGGAGCGACTTGACCAATACTTCGTGGCCAGCGAGCTAGATGGGAAAGAGAGCGCTGTCAAATGAAGGGCAATGCTCCTCACCGTCTGTGGGGCACCTACGTATGGCCTCATGAAGACAGTTCAGTGTGCTGGGCACTCAGCACTGGGGAGTTTAATCGCCAGGGCAATGCCTGCCTCCAGGTCATAAACTCTGCAGCCTGTGAGTCGTTCACCCACAGATACTGTGCTTGAACCGTCCACATAGATCTCTCGGCCTGTGGGGTGTAATCCAGCCCGAAAGCCTTTGTTAATTTCCCGTACCCCTTCTATGGAACACCGGTGGGCTGTCCCTGGATAAATCATATTGGCTGCGAGTCTTGGTTCGCAGAGACCCTTTACCCTTAGGTTCTTTTGAGAGAGGAGCAGGGTCCAGCAAGCAATGCGAGCACTGCTCACTGTCCCGTCCTCGATTCTCCCGTCCAGGAGCATTTGGGTGGGCGTATGGTGGGTAAGGAGTGTGATAGGGGACCCACCTGTGAAGATCAGTGATCTTTTCACAGCCCAGTGAGTGACTAGGAGGTGCCGCTCACAGCTCGAGTATCCCTTCTCCACATCCATGAGTATCCTGGAGGAGTAGACCACTGGTCTCAGCCAGCAGTGCCGCTCTTGGAACAGTACTGCGCTCAGACTGTCCCCGCTGGCTGTTACCTCCAGGAAAAACTCTTTACCCCCATTGATGGCCCCTAGAGCTGGCGTGGTCTGCAGGTCTTTCTTGAGTTGGATAAATGCTGCCTCGCAACCTTTGTCCCATTCCCACTCCACTCCCTTGTGTAGGATTCGGAGCAGAGGGGCTGCGATGGCTGCATAATCCTCAATGAAATCTCTGCAGTACCCGGTTAGCCCTAGAAAATATCTTACTCTTGTTACTGTGTTGGGGGCTGATAACTTCTGCACTGCTTCCCTTCTAGCTTTATCAATGGTTCTTTCCCCAGTGCGCACGGTCAGTCCCAGGAATTTTACTTCCTTCAGGCCGATCTGTGCCTTCTCGGGGTTTACTTTAAATCCCTCTTCTTTCAGCAGCTCCAGCAGTTCAGCCAGCAGTGGGCCATGCTCTTACCCCTCATCGGTGAACAGGAGCAGGTCATGCACATACTGTACCAGCTGCTGGGGTCTGCTGAAGCTTTTTCAACAGTTGGCCATACACTGATGGAAAATACTGGGTCTGTTGTGCAAGCCCTGAGGGAGACAGTTCCAAGTGTATTGCTGTCCTTTAAAAGGTAAAAGCAAACTTGTACTGATCTTCCCTTCTTAAAAGGTATGGACCAGAACCCGTTGGAAATATCCAGCACCATGAAGGTGGTCGCGGAGGCTGGGATACTTCCAATGAGGTCGGCGACAGCAGCAACCGTGGGTGCACAGGCAGGGATGTTACGGTTGAGTACTCGATAGTCCACCGTGGCTCTCCAGGAGTTGTCCGGATTCTTAACCGACCAAAATGGAGAGTTCACATGGGTAGCTATTGGTCTCAATACCCCCTGTTTAACCAGCGAACCCAAGGCTGTTTCCATGTCTGCCTCCGCCTCCCTGAGGAAGTTATACTGTTTCTGTGGTCGGATCATGGGGTCCCCATCTATGCTAACCTCGACTCCGTTTATTCTTCCACAGTCGTGTTTGTGAGTGGCAAAAGCTGCAAGGTTTTTCCTCACATA
This sequence comes from Pristiophorus japonicus, assembly GCF_044704955.1. Taxonomy (NCBI): domain Eukaryota; kingdom Metazoa; phylum Chordata; class Chondrichthyes; family Pristiophoridae; genus Pristiophorus; species Pristiophorus japonicus. The sequence continues at coordinate 155,553,147 of NC_091981.1, read as the reverse complement.
TTCTTGATATTCTATCAGAGTGTTATTGACCAGTAATTCAAGGTCGTAACCCTCCTTTGGCTTCATGGTGCACACCGTCCCTTTTCCCTGTTTTCCTGGGATAGCCATCACCTCACTCTCCTGTCGCGTACAGACTGACCCCCAAAGACAGTGGTTTCTTAAATCCACTAGGATCCCGTGGCCTAGGATGAAGTCAGCCCCCAGGATCCCTCTACCTTCCTGCTCCCATGTCATCAGGACACAAGTCCACTTAATGTGGAGTGTACCTAAATGAATAGGGAGCGGAATGGAAATGGAGAATGAGCCAGTCTGTTCAGTGCCTGTGAAACCCACTAAGCAGTAGGGGACCCCGTTAGACAGAAATGAGGCGGCGGGGTTAGCTGCATAGACAAGGGTGCTTGAGGCACCGGTGTCCAGCAGGTAAGTCCCTTTCACCTTTTCCACTTCCGTCTGAACGGTCGGTCTCCCTCACGCATCATACTCGAAGGAACACAGGTGGACAGGCTGCGCATGTCCTAGTCACGGTTTTGTTTGGGAGGGGGCAGAAGGGATTTCGGTACCGGTGGCGGTGGCTATCTTCCCAAGGCCATCTAACATGGTTCGGAGTGCGGTTAGGAAGGTGTCGAATGAGTGGGGAAGGACTGGCTTAACTGTCTCGGCCTTTTTGACCTGGGCTGGAGAACTCTTTCCTGCGCTACTCTTCAAAGGATTTCTACAATCCTTTCTCCAGTGCCCACTTTTTCCGCACGCGAAGCAGGTACATTTTGTATCGGAGGGGTTGCCCCCCTCATGGCGTCATTCTCTCTTATCTTGGCTAGGTCGGATTTCGTGAACCGTTCTCTTTTGTGGGAACTCTTCCGTCTCTCTGCCGTTTCTGTAAACTAGGGTCAGTTGCCTAAGCACTCCCTGTTTGGTGGCTTGGGATTCTCTGGGGTCAAACCAGGCCTCAACCTTGATTCTTACTCAGGGTAAACTGTTGGCTACTAGGCTTTGGAGCCTAGCTTTGTCCGGGCTTAAGTGATCTCTGTCTATGTCCCCACTACAGGCGCTTTGGTACACAGGCCACAGTTAGTCTGCGAAAGCCTGTGGGGTTTACCCAGCGAGCTGCACCGTTTTCTCCACTCTGGAGAAGGGACTTCCGTCATTGCAGCCCATGGCTTCTTAAATGTCTTTCTGGACGGCAGCAAGTGTTCTCCATCCCATTTTGCTCTCAGTAGAGAGGGACTGGTATAGCTTGCTGTCCAGGGATAGAAGGAGCATCTTTGCCATTTCTGCATCGTCACACCCATTAATCTCCCCTGCCTGTTCAACCTCCATAAAGTGTACTGAGGGGTCTCCCTTTGGAGTTTGCTTTCCCAGGTGGCTTATCATAGCCCTAAGCTGGTGGGGAGTGTGGGGGACCACAAACTGACTTTCTAGGGGCCCTGGACCCCGGCAAGGGTGGGTGGGCCAAACTTCTGTTGCCGGACCGGGCACATTGGCCCTGGTTCCGGCTCTCCCTGTTCTGGCTCACCTACCTCACCTCCCTATTGCCAAGCCGAGCTGAAACTCGGTGCCACAGGTGGTGGTGGTTCACTATCCCTGACCGCCCGCAACTGATTTGCCCCTCCTGCTGCTGCACCAGTGTAGTCACCGGTGCCACAGGTGGTGGCTGGGCAGTTTCCTCCTTCTCTTCCAGGTTGACCTGGGGCGTACCCGGGCTTATTAGTCCGACCATGCCTTTTGCCTTGGGCAGAGCAGGGTTTAAACTTTTGATTTGTTTTTGGCAGGGACCGTGGGCTTCCGATTCAAACCCATTAGTGCTAGCTACTTTATACGCTGCCTGCACATCTTTTAATCTTTCCTGGAGCTCTTTTACTTGTAGGGTGAGGCGAGTGCTTTCCTCCCTCAGTGACTTTTCAGTTGGCCTCGGTAACCTGACATTGAAAATAGTCCTGACTGTTTTAAAATCTTTCCATTATCTGGATCCTTTCCTGTTTTAGCTTGCGGAGTTCTCCCCATAACCTTTCGTCTGGCATAACCCTTTCCTGATAGCTCTCTGCACATTCCCACAACTCTACCTGTAGTATCTCATTGGTTCTGACTAGGAGTTGGACCTGTCGCTGTAGACAGACCAACCAAATTGCCTTCTCTACTGCTTCTTTTTGATCCTCGCTTGCTGTCCACTGGGCTGCAGCATCCTTAGTGGCATTGACATTCTTATACACAGGAAATCCTCTCCTCAATCTTGGTTCTTTGCCCCAAACCAGCACTCTCCGCATCACACCCCTTATACCAGAGTCCTGTCGTGGTCGCCATTTTGTAAGGGGATGATCCCGGGGGTTAGGTTCACCTCTGACCTACTTGAGCGGTTCGAATCACTCCCACACCCTTGGGTTCTAGACTCTGGATTTATTTGGGGGATGTGATAAAGTGCAAAGGACAACTGGTTTGATGCAAAAGAACTTTGATTTTATTACAAACAAGAAAATACAATGTCAAACTTATAATCAGTCTAATCAAGAACAATATATTACACATTCAAAGGGGATTACAGTAAAAAATACACGTCCCACCTCCCAGTACCTAATTCTAGCTAGGTTAGACTCCAGGGAAGGCAGGGACTATGCTTACCAATCTTTTCTGGTCAGTTAGCGGTAGTTCACAATTTCGGGGTTCGTTGAATTCTGTAGGTTCTGCTTGCCGTACCCCAAACATTGGAGAAGACTTCTTACTGCACAATCTTCAGTTGGGTTGAGTCTGCTGATGCGGTAAGGTGCGTTTAGGATCTATGGGGTATGTACCCGGTTTCCTTTGTTAGAAATAGGTTCAAAGTCTCTTTAGGTAATGTTTTCACCTGTTGGTCGTCAGAACTTAGATTGTAGAATGGAAACTTTCGATTCTTCGGTTTCTTCCTGTTGGAGTTTTGTTTCAGGTTTGGTCGATCGCGGTGGTTTTTCGGTTGGGACCACGTTGGCTGTGGTTGGTTGCTGCCGCGATGGTGATGTTCTTCCTTCCTTCAGGACTTCGAGGCTGGAGAAGTTAGTTTACAACTGTCGCGTTGGTTTCTCTCTTTCTTGATGACATAAGCGTAGAATGGTACTAGCCGTAGTATGGCATAGTGTGTCATACACTCTGATGAAACAGGGGACCATTTATATGGTTTGAGTTGTTCTAATCTTTGCACCAAATCAGTTCAGAATTCTTTGTTTAAATTTGACGGGCTTGACTTTTATTTGTAATATTTTGGCGGGCTCGTTAAAATTTAATTTGTCTTGGGTGGGTTGCATTTCTAAATTTACTTCCTGATGGAAATATTAGCTTGCTAATCACCATGTTCTTTTGTGTTTGGTTTTTTGCACACAGGCTGTAGTGGGCTCTTTGTTCTTATTCATGTTGAAGATGGCTTTTCTCAGTTTGGTTTGATGGCTGGCCATCTCTGAGTTATTGTTGTAATGTAAATGTCTCTTGTGGAGAAGGGTTTTCGAATGTCCATTCCTCCAGACAAGTTAACTTAGTCTCAGCACCTAGACAGTTCCAATAATCAAGTGGGTTTCCTTAGTTCTTTAGGCCCGCCCACAGGCTTTTAAAATCCAAAATTTGATTAAAGTTCATAGTTTCTTCCATAAGCACTTTAGGATTTCAAACTTTCCGGTAGATGATCCCAAATTAAATTTCCTTTCGAATGAGCCCAAACATTGGTGGAGTTCTCGTGAATTTTGCATCCTTCAGTAGAGGAAGTGCATCCGGGAGGGCGCTGAGCCTCAAGTCTCATCGCCGAGAGCATGCAGAAATCAAGTGCCGGCAGCAGAAAGAGCGTGCGGCAAACCTGTCTCACCCTCAATGATTATCTGTTCCATCTGTGACAGTGACCTGTGGCTCTCATATTGGACTGTTCAGCTACCTAAGGTCTCATTTTAAGAGTGGAAGCAAGTCTTCCTTGATTCCGAAGGACTGCCTATGACAGTGAGCATGCCACAACCATGTTAATCAGCAGGCAGCATAAAGTTTGAGCCTGAGATTCCCTCGCCCATTTTCAATGGCAATCGGATTTCTAGCCGTTAGAGTTTTTGCATCTTGTGTTTCCTAAAACAATGAATTAACATGCTAGATGTTTGTTGGTACAAAAACACTGAATTAAATTCTAAGTTTAATAAGTGTTGATCCAGTATTGTAACCTTTGTAATCATCTACTTATTTGACCCAAACTCTTTAAATTCTTTAAATGTTCTAAAATGAATTAGATATTTTATAGTGACTTGTCTTCTTATCTACAAACTATGAACAATGATTGTTGAGATGATTTTGGTCCTTGGCCTCATTGATATTCTCTCGGAGGCGAAGGAATGGGAATCAATCAGTTTAAGGGGTGTTGCGATGTAAATTAGATTCTTTGAGGCTCATGTTTATTGAAATTGGTTTAACGAGGTTGCTTTTCTGCCTCACAGCTATATTCTGCAGCTGTGATATGCTACAAATATAGATACAGTGCCAACGCAACAAGCCTGAAAGCATAAAAGGGCAATATTTTTTTTACTATGTAGCACATAGCAATTTACAGCTGGTACAACATTCCCCTCCAAAAATATTCCCCCCTTGGTGGTTAATGCATCCTTTGAATATGTAAAAACCTCCCTCACAATCTCCCGAGTTGGCATTTTATACATTGACAGCTGGGGAGATCAATGAATAGGAGCTGGTGATAGTTCCACAAAGTCGAGTCCCATAATGAGAGAGCAAGGGAATTGTCTACTGGTCATGTTGAAGATAGGTTCAGCATCTCTTTAGCCTTATCTCCAGTGCTGGGGATCTTAAAACACAACTAGGTGCCGGGTTAGTACCATCCACCTACCTGCGGGCCATCAGATTAGCCCCTTTCCTCAGTCTCAGCAGTAGCCTGAAGCTGGAACTCAAGGTCAGGAAAATTTAGCAAGCAATAGCTGAAATTATGTTCAAGTGACATTTATTGCATTGAAAAATTACATTTTTATGTTTATTACTCTGAAATTAAATAATTGACAAAAAATTGCCATCCAAAATATGTTGTAAAATATTACATTCATTAGATACACATTCCTCAGCAAAAATAATGGTGGAAATATTCTCTTGCAATGGGAGCTCATGCAAATGAGTGGCAATGCTAAAATATCGCAGGCAATATTTCCTCCAGGTTTGTAGAGGGTACAACTCTTTTAGGGAAGCAAAATAAACATTAAATTGTGCCCCCCGATCTGGGGAACACTCCAACACTTTTCACGTGCCCTTTTTTTTTGGGGGGTTCTTTTGGTTTTATTTGGTGATTTTTATGGAGTTTTTTAGGTTTTTTTTGGGCAGCAAAACCACAGACATATATATACACAAGTGGAGGGGGACACTAAAACCGGCAATTAAAACAAATTAAACTTTAAAACATATAAAACCAAATCAAAATTTGGTTGCCGGGGGTAACGATGCACTCCAGTCCCTCCGGCGCCCACCTCTCGCGGAAGGCCGCGAGCGTACCGGTGGATACCGCGTGCTCCATCTCTAAGGACACCCTGGTGCGGATGTACGCACGGAAGAGAGGCAGGCAGTCAGACTGAACGACCCCCTCGACCGCCCGCTGCCTGGACCGGCTGATGGCACCCTTGGCCGTGCCCAGGAGCAGTCCTACGAGGAGGACCTCGGACCTACCCGCTCCCCGCCACACAGGGTGCCCAAAGATCAGGAGTGTGGGACTGAAGTGCAACCAGAATTTCAGGAGCAGCCCCTTTAAATAGTTGCATACAGGGTACAACTCTTTTGGAGTAAACAATATTAAACATTAAATCTTAAACATTAAATTGTGCCCCCCGATCTGGGGGACACTCCAAACATTTCCCAAGGCACTTTTTTTTTGTATTTTTGTAGTTATTTTTGTGGGGTTTTTTGGGAGTACAGGGAACAATTCTTTTTGGGGGCAAACATAAACATTAAATCAAGTGCCTCCCGATCTGGGGAACACTCCAAACATTTCCAAAGGACTTTTTTTTTTGTATTTTTGTAGTTTTTTGGGGTGTTTTTTGTTGGGTGTACAGGGTTCAACTCTTTGAGAGTACACAAAATAAACATTAGATCAAGTGCCCTCCAATCTGGGGGACACTCGAAACATTTCCCAAGGTCCTTTTTCTTTTGTTTTTTTTTTGTATTTTTGGAGGGTTTTTTTTGTCTTTTTTTTGGGCTCTAAAATCATAATTTACAAATGCCCCCTATAAAATGGGAGGGGGACACTAAAAACCCGGCAATTAAAACAAATTAAACTTTAAAACATGTAAAATCAAATTAAAATTTGGTTGCCGGGGATGATAATGCAATCCAGTCCCTCCGGTGCCCACCTCTCGCTCCATCCCTAAGGACACCCTGGCCCTGTTGTAGGCGCGGAAGAGAGGCAGGCAGTCAGGCTGAACGACCCCCTCGACCGCCCGCTGCCTGGACCGGCTGATGGCACACTTGGCCATGCCCAGGAGCAGTCCTAAGAGGAGGCCCTCGGACCTACTCGCTCCCCTCCGCACAGCGTGCCCAAAGATCAGGAGTGTGGGACTGAAGTGCAACCAGAATTTCAGGAGCAGCCCCTTTAAATAGTTGCATACAGGGTACAACTCTTTTGGAGTAAACAATATTAAACATTAAATCATGCCCCCTGATCTGGGGGACACTCCAAACATTTCCAAGGCTCTTTTTTTGTATTTTTGTAGTTTTTTTTTTGTGTTTTTTTTTGGGTGTACAGGGTACAACTCTTTTGGGTAGGAACAAAATAAATGTTAGATCAAGTGCCCCGCCCCCCCCCCCCCTCCGATCTGGGGGACACTCCAGACACTTAACTGCCCCTTTTTATGATAAATGTTTTTTTTTTGTTTTTTTTGCAACAGCTCCACAACACTTTTGGCTGGGAACAAAATAAATGTTAGATCAAGTGCCCCCCCCCCCCCCCCTCCGATCTGGGGGACACTCCAGACACTTAACTGCCCCTTTTGTGAATAAATGTTTTTTTTTTGTTTTTTTTGCAACAGCTCCACAACACTTTTGGGTGGGAACAAAATAAATGTTAGATCAAGTGCCTCCCGATCTGGGGGACACTCCAAACATTTCTCAAGGCCATTTTTTTGTATTTTTGTATGATTTTTTTGTGGTTTCTTTTGGGGGTACAGGGTACAACTCTTTTTGGGGAGAAAAAATAAACATTAAATCAAGTGCCCCCCGATCTGGGGGACACCAAACATTTCCCAAGCACTTTTTTTGTATTTTTGTAGGATTTGTTTGGGTGTCCAGGGTACAACTCTGTTTGGAGAACAAAAATAAACATCAGATCGAGTCCCCCACAATCTGGGGGACACTCCAGACACTTAACTGCCCTCTTTTTTTTTTAAATAAATGTTTTTTTCTGTGGTTTTTTTTGTGTTTTTTTGTGTTTTTTTGGGGGCATTAAAATCATATAATTTACAAGTGCCCCTATAAAAGGGGAGGGGGGCACTAAAACCCAGCAATTAAAAGAAATTAAACTTTAAAACAAACAAAATCAAATTAAAATGTGGTTGCCGCAGATGATAATGCACTCCAGTCCCTCCGGCGCCCACCTCTTGCGGAAGGCTGCGAGTGTACCGGTGGACACCGCATGCTCCATCCCTAAGGACACCCTATAGGCGCGGAAGAGAGCCAGGCAGTCAGGCTGAATGACCCCCTCGACCACCCGCTGCCTGGACCGGCTGATGGCACACTTGGCCATGCCTAGGAGCAGTCCTAAGAGGAGGCCCTCAGACCTACTCGCTCCCCTCTGCACAGCATGCCCAAAGATCAGGAGTGTGGGACTGAAGTGCAACCAGAATTTCAGGAGTAGCCCCTTTAAATAGTTGCATACAGGGTACAACTCTTTTGGCGTAAACAATATTAAACATTAAATCATGCCCCACGATCTGGGGGACTCTCAAAACATTTCCCAAGGCCCTTTTTTTTTGTATTTTTTTGTATTTTTGTAGTTTTTTTTGTGTTTTTTTTGGGGTGTACAGGGTACATTCTTTTTGGGGGCAAACATAAACATTAAATCAAGTCCTCCCCGATCTGGGGGACACTCCAAACATTTCCCAGGGCCCTTTTTTTGTATTTGTGTAGTTTTCTTTTTGTTTTTTTTTGGGTGTACAGGGTACAACTCTTGGGTGGGAACAAAATAAATGTGAGATCAAGTACCCCCCGATCTGGGGGACACTCTAAACATTTCCCAAGGCCATTTTTGTGGTTTTTTTGGTATTTTTGGAGGTTTTTTTGGGGGTCTCTAAAACCATAATTTACAAGTGCCTCCTATAAAAGGGGAGCGGGGCACTAAGAACCCGGCAATTAAAACAAATTAAACTTTCAAACATATAAAATCAAATTAAAATTTGGTTGCCGGGGGTGACGATGCACTCCAGTCCCTCCAGCGCCCACCTCTCGAGTACAGGGTACAACTCTTTTTGGGAGAAAAAGTAAACATTAAACATTAAATCAAGTGCCCCCCGATCTGGGGGACATTACAAACATTTTTCGAGGCTCTTTTTTGTGTGTTTTTTTGGGGGGTTTTTTGTATTATTTTGGGGTTTTTTGGGGTTTTTTTTGGGCATTAAATCATATTTTTTCAAGTGCCCCCTATAAAAGGGGAGGGGGACACTAAAACCAGCATTTAAAACAAATTAAACTTTAAAACACATAAAATCAAATTAAAATTTGGTTGCCGGGGCTAATAATGCACTGCAGTCCCTCCGGCAACCACCTCTCGAGTACAGGGTACAACTCTTTTAAAGTAAACAGCAAACATTAGATCAAGTGCCCCCCAATCTGGGGGACACTCCAAACATTTCCCAAGGCCCTTTTTTTTTGTATTTTTTAGGTTTTTTTTGTGTGTTTTTTTTTGGGGTTCTAAAACCATAATTTTCAAAGGCGAGGGGGACACCAAAACCGGCATTTAAAACAAATTAAACTTAAACCATATAAAATCAAATTAAAATTTAGTTGCCGGGCATAATAATGCACTCCAGTCCCTCCGGCGCCCACCTCTCGCGGAAGGCCGCGAGAGTACCGGTGGACACCGCGTGCTCCATCCCTAAGGACACCCTGGCCTAGATGTAGGCGTGGAAGAGAGGCAGGCAGTCAGGCTGAACGACCCCCTCGACCGCCCGCTGCCTGGACCGGCTGATGGCACCCTTGGCCATGCCCAGGAGCAGTCCTACGAGGAGGCCCTCGGACCTACCCGCTCCCCTCCGCACAGGGTGCCCAAAGATCAGGAGTGTGGGACTGAAGTGCAACCAGAATTTCAGGAGCAGCCCCTTTAAATAGTTGCATACAGGGTACAACACTTTTGGAGTAAACAATATTAAACATTATATCATGCCCCCCGATCTGGGGGACACTCCAAACATTTCCCAAGGCCCTTTTTTTTTTAGGTTTTTTTTGTGTTTTTTTTTGGGGTGTACAGGGTATAACTCTTTTTGAGGGCAAACATAAACATTAAATCAAGTGCACCCCGATCTGGGGGAAACTCAAAACATTTCCCAGGGCCCTTTTTTTGTATTTTTGTAGGTTTTTTTTTGGGTGTACAGGGTACAACTCTTTGAGTGTAAACAAAATAAACTTTTGATCAAGTGCTCCCCGATCTGGGGGACACTCCAAACATTTCCCAAGGCTTTTTATTTGTATTTTTGTACAGGGTACAACTCTTTTGGGGGGTGGAACAAAATAAACATTATATCAAGTGCCCCCCGATTTGGGGGTCACTCCAGACAATTAACTGCCCCTTTTTCTAATAAATGTTTTTTTTGTACTTTTTTTGTTATAATTGTGGTTTATTTGTGCTTTTTTGGGGGCATTAAAACCATATATTTTACAAGTGCCCCCTATAAAAGGGAGGGGGCACGAAGAATCCGGCAATTAAAACAAATTAAACTTTAAAACATATAAAATCAAATTAAAATTTGGTTGCCGGGGGTAACGATGCACTCCAGTCCCTCCGGCGCCCACCTCTCGCGGAAGGGCTCCAGCGTACCGGTGGATACCGCCTGCTCCATGTCTAAGGACACCCTGGCGCGGATGTACGCGCAGAAGAGAGGCAGGCAGTCAGGCTGAACGACCCCCTCGACCGTCCGCTGCCTGAACCGGCTGATGGCACCCTTGGCCGTGCCCAGGAGCGGTCCTACGAGGAGGCCCTCGGACATACCCGCTCCCCTCCGCACAGGGTGCATAAAGATCAGGAGTGTGGGACTGAAGTGCAACCAGAATTTCAGGAGCAGCCCCTTTAAATAGTTGCATACAGAGTACAACTCTTTTGGAGTAAACAATATTAAATATTAGATCTTAAACATTAAATCGTGCCCCCCAATCTGGGGGACACTCCAAACATTTGCCAAGGCCCTTTTCTTGTATTTTTGTAGTTTTCTTGGGTGTGTTTTTTTGGGTGTACATGGTACAACTCTTTTGGGGGGGAACAAAATAAACATTAGATCAAGCGCCCCACCGATCTGGGGGACATTCCTGACACATTTAACTGCCCTCTTTTTTCATATTTTTTTTTTGTGTTTTTTTGTGGGTTTTTTAAAGTTTTTTTTGGGCGGCATTAAAATTATATATTTTACAAGTACCCCCGATAAAAGGGGAGATGGAACACTAAAAACCCGGCAATTAAAACAAATTAAACTTTAAAACATGTAAAATCAAATTAAAATTTGGTTCCCGGGCGTGATGATGCACTCCAGTCCCTCCGGCGCCCACCTCTCGCGGAAAACCGCGAGCGTACCGGTGGACACCCCGTGCTCCATCTCTAGGGACATCCTGGCCCGGATGTAAGCACGGAAGAGAGGCAGGCAGTCAGGCTGAACGTCCCCCTCGACCGCCTGCTGCCTGGACCGGCTGATGGCACACTTGGCCGTGCCCAGGAGCAGTCCTACGAGGAGGCCCTTGGACCTACTTGCTCCCCTCTGCACAGGGTGCCCAAAGATCAGGAGTGCAACCAGAATTTCAGGAGCAGTCCTTTTAAATAGTTGCATACAGGGTACAACTCTTTTGGATTAAACAATATTAAACATTAAATCATGCCCCCCGATCTGGGGGACACTCCAAACATTTCCCAAGGCCCTTTTTTTGTATTTTTGTAGGTTTTTCTTGGTGTTTTTTTTTGGGTGTACATGGTCCAACTCTTTTAGAGTAAACAAAACAAACATTAGATCAAGTGCCCCCCGATCTGGGGGACACTCCAGACACTTATAACAGCCCTCTTTTTTTTTGAATTTTTGTAGTTTTATTTGTGGGGTTTTTTTGGGGCTCTAAAACCATAATTTACAAGTGCCCCCTATCTTTTGGGGGACACTAAAACCGGCATTTAAAACATATTAAACGTTAAAACATAAAATCAAATTAAAATGTGGTTGCCGGGGGTGACGATGCACTCCAGTCCCTCCGGCACCCACCTCTCGAGTACAGGGTACAACTGTTTTTTGGGAGTACAAATAACATTAGATCGAGTGACCCCCGATCTGGGGGACACTCCAGACACTTATAACAGCCCTCTTTTTTTTTTGTTGTTTTTTTTGTATTTTTGTCGGGTTTTTTTTGTGTTTTTTTTTAGGGCATTAAAATTCAATAATTTACAAGTGCCCCCTATAAAAGTGGAGGGGGACACTAAAACCCCGGCAATTAAAACAAATTGAACTTTAAAACATAAAATCAAATTAAAATGTGGTTGCCGGGGGTGACAATGCACTCCAGTCCCTCTGGCGCCCACCTCTCGAGTACAGGGTACAACTCTTTTGGGGGGGGGAACAAAATAAACATTAGATCAAGTGCCCCCCGATCTGGGGGACACTCCAGACACTAAACTGCCCCTTTTTCTAATAAATGTTTTTTTTTTGTTGCATTTTTTTGTTTTTGTTTGTTTTTTTTTAGGTTTTTTGTGTGTTTTTGGGGGGCATTAAAACCATATTTTTTCCAAGTGTCCCCTATTTAATGGGAGGGGGACACTAACAACCCGGCAATTAAAACAAATTAAACTTTAAAACATATAAAATCCAATTAAGATGTGGTTGCCGGGGGTGACGATGCACTCCAGTCCCTCCGGCGCCCACCTCTCGAGTACAGGGTACAACTCTTTTTGCGGGGGGAACAAAATAAACATTATTTCAAGTGCCCCCCGATCTGTGGGACACTCCAGACAATTAACTGCCGCTTTTCCTAATAAATGTTTTTTTTTTGTTGTTTTTGTTGTTTGGGGGTTTTTTGGGGGGTTTTTTTGTGTTTTTTTGGGGGGCATTAAAACCATATATTTTACAAGTGCCCCCTATAAAAGGGGAGGGGGACACTAAAACCCGGCAGTTAAAACAAATTAAACTTTAAAACAAATAAAATCAAATTAAAATTTGGTTGCCGGGGGTGACGATGCACTCCAGTCCCTCCGGCGCCCATCTCTCGTGTACAGGGTACAACTCTTTTTGCGGGGGGAACAAAATAAACATTATATCAAGTGCCCCCCGATCTGGGGGACACTCCAGACACTTAACTGCCCCTTTTTCTGATAAATGTTTTTTTTTTTTGTTTTTTTTTGTTTTTTGGGTTTTTTTTGTTGTTTTTTTCTGTGTTTTTTTGGGGGGCATTAAAACCATATATTTTCCAAGTGGCCCCTATAAAAGGAGAAGGGGCACTAAGAACCCGGCAATTAAAACAAATGAAACTTTAAAACATAAAATCAAATTTAAATTTGGTTACCAGGGGTGACGATGCACTCCAGTCCCTCCGGCGCCCAGCTCTCGAGTACAGTGTACAACTATTTTTGGGGAGTACAAATCAACATTAGATCGAGTGCCCCCCGATCTGGGGGACACTCCAGACACTTATAACAGCCCTCTTCTTTTTTGTATTTTTGTAGATTTTATTTTGTGTTTTTTTTTCAGGGCATTAAAATTCAATATTTTACAAGTGCCCCCTATAAAAGTGGAGGGGGACACTAAAACCCAGGCAATTAAAACAAATTAAACTTTAAAATATAAAATCAAATTAAAATTTGGTTGCCGGGGGTGACGATGCACTCCAGTCCCTCTGGCGCCCACCTCTCGAGTACAGGGTACAACTCTTTTAAACTAAACAGGCAAACATTACATCAAGTGCCCCCCGATCTGGGGGACACTCCAAACATTTCCCAAGGCCCTTTTTTTTTGTGTTTCTTTTTAGGTCATTAAAATTCAATATTTTACAAATGCCCCCTATAAAAGTGACGGGGGGACACTAAAAACCCCGGCAATTGAAACAAATTGAACTTTAAATCATAAAATCAAATTAAAATTTGGTTGCCGGGGGTGACGATGCACTCCAGTCCCTCCGGCACCCATCTCTCGAGTACAGGGTACAACTCTTTTGGGAGGAAAAACTAAACATTAAATCATGCCCCCCGATCTGGGGGACACTCCAAACATTTTCAAGGCCCTATTCTTTGTGGGGTTTTTTTGTGTTTTTTTTGGTGTACAGGGGACAGCTCTTTTAGAGTAAACAAAATAAACACTAGATCAAGTTCCACACCCCCGATCTGGGGGAGACTCCAAACATTTCCCAAGGGTCTTTTTTTGTATTTTTGTAGTTTTGCTTGTGATTTTTTTTTGGATGTACAGGGTACAACTCTTTTGGGTGGGAACAAAATAAACGTGAGATCAAGTGCCCCCCAATCTGGGGGACACTCCAAACATTTCCCAAGGCCCTTTTTTTGTATTTTTGTTGGGGTTTTTTTTTGGGTGTACAGGGTACAACTCTTTTTGAGTAAACAAAATAAACATTAGATGAAGTTTCACACCCCCGATCTGGGGGACACTCCAAACATTTCCCAAGGACCTTTTTTTGTATATTTGTAGGTTTCTTTTGTGTTTTTTTTTGGATGTACAGGGTACAGCTCTTTTAGAGTAAACAAAATAAACATTAGATCAAGTGCCCCCCGATCTGGGGGACAGTCCAAACACTTAACTGCCCCTTTTTCTAATAAATGTTTTTTTTGTATTTTTTTTTTGTTTTTTTGTGGGTTTTTTTGTGGGTTTTTTTGGGGCATTAAAACCATATATTTTCCAAGTGCCCCCTATAAAAGGGGAGGGGGACACTAAAAACCCTGGCAATTAAAACAAATTAAACTTTAAATCATAAAATCAAATTAAAATATGGTTGCCGGGCGTGATGATGCACTCCAGTCCCTCCGGCGCCCACCTCTCGCGGAAGGCCGTGAACGTACCGGTGGACACCGCGTGCTCCATCTCCAACGACACCCTGGCCCGGATGTACGCGCGGATTTATTATTTTTTTTTTTGTATTTTTGTAGGGTCTTTTTTGTGTTTTTTTTAGGGCATTAAAATTAAATATTTTACAAGTGCCCCCTATAAAAGTGGAGGGGGACACTAAAAACCCTGGCAATTAAAACAAATTGAACTTTAAATCATAAAATCAAATTAAAATTTGGTTGCCGGTTGTGACAATGCACTCCAGTCCCTCCGGCACCCACCTCTTGAGTACAGGGTACAACTCTTTTAGGGTAAACAAAATGAAACATTCAATCAAGTGCCCCCCGATCTGGGGGACACTCCAGACACTTTTAACTGCCCTTTTTTTTTGTTTTTTTGGGGGGTTTTATTTGTGTTATTTTTTTGAGGGGGCATTAAAATGATATAATTTACAAGTGCCCCCTATAAAAGGAGAGGGGGACACTAAAACCCGGCAATTAAAACAAATTAAACTTTAAAACATATATCAAATTAAAATTTGGTTGCCGGGGGTGATGATGCACTCCAGTCCCTCTGGCACCCACCTCTCGAGTACAGGGTACAACTCTTTTGATTGGAGAACAAAATTAAACAGTTAAGTCAAGTGCCCTCCAATCTGGGGGACACTCCAAACATTTTTCAACTGCCCTCTTTTTTTCCTTTTTTTTTTGGGCACTAAAATCAAAAATGTTTTTTTTTCCAAGTGCCCCCTATAAAAGGGGAGGGGGACACTAAAAACCCCGGCAATTAAAACAAATTAAACTTTAAATCATAAAATCAAATTAAAATATGGTTGCCGGGCGAGATGATGCACTCCAGTCCCTCCGGCGCCCACCTCTCGCGGAAGGCCGTGAACGTACCGGTGGACACCGCCTGCTCCATCTCCAACGACACCCTGGCCCGGATGTACGCGCGGATTTTTTTGATTTTTTTTTGTATTTTTGTAGGGTCTTTTTTGTGTTTTTTTTAGGGCATTAAAATTAAATATTTTACAAGTGTCCCCTATAAAAGTGGAGGGGGACACTAAAAACCCCGGCAATTAAAACAAATTGAACTTTAAATCATAAAATCAAATTAAAATTTGGTTGCCGGTTGTGACAATGCACTCCAGTCCCTCCGGCACCCACCTCTTGAGTACAGGGTACAACTCTTTTAGGGTAAACAAAATGAAACATTCAATCAAGTGCCCCCCGATCTGGGGGACACTCCAGACACTTTTAACTGCCCTTTTTTTTTGTTTTTTTGGGGGGTTTTATTTGCGTTATTTTTTTGAGGGGGCATTAAAATGATATAATTTACAAGTGCCCCCTATAAAAGGAGAGGGGGACACTAAAACCCGGCAATTAAAACAAATTAAACTTTAAAACATAAATTCAAATTAAAATTTGCTTGCCGGGGGTGATGATGCACTCCAGTCCCTCCGGCACCCACCTCTCGAGTAGAGGGTACACACTGAACTTTGTGATGTCAGCTGATAATCGTCTCTGCTGCAATGCTTGCTGTTGTCTTTTGCTCAAAGTTGTCAGTTAGCTGGAAACGATGCAAACTATTTCTGCACACAAAGAGTCATTCAGCCAATCACAATTACTGTCACAGTCCAAGGGTACAATAAAGTAAAATAAATTAAAGTTTTATTTCAACTGCGATGAGTATGATGTGGTTATAAAATGCAATAGTAAATAAAACCATCTTCGTCATCTCTTTGCACAGAACTTAACCTTATCTATGGATCTGTATGGCAGCTCTATGTGCAATCAGTTTACAAGAGAGAGCAGATCTTTTAACAAGTATCAGCTGGTTGTTAGTTCGCAATGTAAGTAACTATCAAGAAGTTAATGAGTGAATTAGAGGTTCCAGTACAAGTGTGAGTAATTTTTGTTTATGACTAGAATCCATACACATTATCAAAGCTAGTACAATGGCTTAAGTGTAAGTTGCTATATGTATTTGGCATGCTTCTCCAAAAATTAATTGGCTTACACCTACCTGACTTCATAAACTGTTAAACATAAAACCTGCAAAATATATTTTTTTTACTTTTCTCAGCCTGTATGAAACCCTGTAAGAAAAGGTTGCAGTTTTACTATAAAACTCAGCTGTCAAATTTATGCCATTATTCATTAAAACATACAGCAGGATTCAAAAAGAATTGGTTTGAGTTTCTGCTCGTGGATGAGAGTTCATGAAAACTGAATATTATCCCATTATATCCAATGACAGCCTTGAGCATACCTAGGTCAGATATTAAATAGATTGGATGGAGTATAGCATTCCCATTTGACTGGTTCAATACCTACCTTAAAACTCAACCTCATAAGAGTATGTCTAGCTACAACTGTGACTAAATTTCTACCCTCTGTAGTGTCTCGCTCTGTCATCCATCTGAGTCAGATTGCTCAGTTAGTGTCAATTAGTGCTGAATTATTGGCAATTTGTGCTATGGTCGTACACCAGTTGGGAATTCGGTTCAGATTGCCCAAACCCTTTTCCCTGAGGAACTTTAATAGTCATCAAAGAGAAGAGACTTTAATCTCAGCCATCTGGACTTGTGTCAAAGCATATTTTCACAGCTTTGTAACAGGGCATTCTTATACTAATCAATATTGCAATAAGATTTTAAGTTAAAGTTTAATGAAAAAATATCAAGTTAATTAATTTTTAATGACCAGCTGTAGATAAAAGTCAGACTTTAATAAACTCTTCAATATTCCTTAAAGTCCCTGCTTCGCTTTCCCACTAATTTTAATATGGATGCAGTTGCTTGTTCACCCTAGAGTTCTTCGATTAGTCTCAACTGGGGCAATATTTGTTGACCTTTGAATTATTGCACCCAGATATACCCACCAAATTAATTTGTTTTGTATAAATGCTCTGTGCATGCTTAGATCTCCAGAGAATGGAAAGAACTAGGATTAAGCTGCGCATACACCATAATTATAATTATACGAAGGTCCGGTCCTGTAGTGGTTATGTTACTGGAGTAGCAATCTATAAACCTGGACTAATAATCCAGAGAATGTTCAAATTTTACCATGGCATTTTGAGAATTTGTATTCAGTTTTAAAAATCTGCAAACATAAAGCTGGTTTCAGCAAATGTGACCATGAAGCTGCCAGATTGTTGTAAAAACCCAGCTGGTT
The DNA here is from genome assembly GCF_044704955.1 of Pristiophorus japonicus. Lineage (NCBI taxonomy): Eukaryota > Metazoa > Chordata > Chondrichthyes > Pristiophoridae > Pristiophorus > Pristiophorus japonicus. The sequence continues at coordinate 155,535,767 of NC_091981.1, read as the reverse complement.
CACTAATGTCCTTTAGGAAAGGAAATCTGCTATCTTTACCCTGTATGTGACTCCAATCATACCCAATGTGATTGACTAGCAAGTCTCGCAGTTGTATCAAAGCCTGGACAACTAGCGATGGGCAATAAACCAGTCTTGCCAGCAATGCCCACATCCATTGATAATGTGATTCCTATATTTAAAAAGGGAGATGGAACAAATCAATGGAACCTTTACCAAAGATGTCATAGAAAAACATCTAGAAATCAAAAATATATTAATGTGTAGTCTGCATGGGAAGGTCATGCTAGACAAACCTTATTGAATTCTTTGAAGATGTAACAGAAAGAATAGACTAGGGTAATGTAGACGTAATATATTTGCATTTTCAAGAGGCCTTCGATAAGGTATGAGTAGACTCGTGACTACGATCAGAGCATGTGGAGTCAGGGAACAATTAGCAGAATGGATAGCAAACTGGCTATAAAAGATAAAACAGAGTAGGGATTAAGTAGTTAGAATGTGGAATTTTCTATCACAAGGCATAGTTGAGGCGACTAGCATAGATGCTTTTAAGGGGAAACTAGATAAGTACACGAGGACAAAGGAATAGAAGGATATGCTGGTAGGGTTAGATGGAGGGAGTGGGAGGAGGCTCATGTGGAGCATAAACACCAGCATGGACCAGTTGGGCTGAATGGCTTGTTTCTGTGCTGTACATTTTATGTAATTCTAAGTAATCTGAGAAAGAATTTAAAAAAAATTATAATGTACACTGCAGTTTCAAGAATAATGTATTCCATGCAGATATACTAAAAAAAAAATGCTCAAGAACAATTTTTTTGATAAATATTTTTAGATATTCTAATAGATCAAAGGAAGTCATTCTGCCATTATCCTGCATTGGTCAGCCTTCATTTAGAGTATTGTCTGCTGTTCTGAACCCCAAATTACAGAAAAGATGTAGCTGAAATGGCACAGAGAAGAGCTACGAAGAAGATAACAAGGCTAGACTCTTCTCATTGAAGAGCAGAAAGCTGAAAGCACTTATGGCTGAGGTTTTCAAAGTAATAAGGCTCAGGAACATAGGGGATCAATCAAGACAGCAGAACAAGGAGGCATGAGTAGATGCTGCGAAGATGTAATTTCAGGCAGGATGTAAGGAAACCATACCTTGCTGAGAGGTTGGTCGCTGTTTGCAATAGTTACCAACAGAGGTTGCAGGTAAGTAGCCCCATTTCTTCAAGGTAAAATTGGAAATATAATATTGGATAAACTGCTAGGGCAGCATAACGGTAAAATTAAAGGGCCTATTAGGGAGATGTCCTCGGTTTGCACCCAGGATCAGTGGATTGCTTGGGTGCAAATTATATCAGTAAATAGAACACTCACATATAAGAGAACCTGACTGATATCTTCTCCATTTAAGTTAATGGATAGAATATGGTGAAGGTTCCTTTACAGGTGTGCACTCTGACCTGCCCGATTTTCCAAAATTCATTGTGTACAACTGATCCAATGCACATGGGCACAAACCCAAGCAAATTTCCCCTGTAGTCTATTCCAAACCCTGACACATTCTGGTACCCCACGATCAACATTTAAATTTCACTCAATGGCAGTAATTTCCAGCTTCAATGGAACAACAATCGGGGCGGTTCTTGAACAGGCAGGTGATCTGCTCCATCACTGAGCACTCAGAGGATGAAGGTAAAAGTTATCCTCAAACATTTGCATCCACCTTTATTTTCCAGCTTTGACGAAAAGCCTCTATAGGGTTTTCAAATGATGGCCAACAAACTGACCCTAAATATCAATTTGGACTTTCCCAATTTCCCACCATAACTTTGGGGGGGCGGGCAACGAAATGGTGTAAATAACCATTTATGCTATTGCCTCGGGGGCTCCCTGGTCTCCCAACAAGATTATGATGGGAGACCAGAGAAATCACCACTGAATTTCAGGGCTAATGCAAATTTCTAATATTCCTATTTATTTCTAGTTCAATCTGGATTGGAATTAAATCTTAAGCTCCCTCAATACTCACTGGCTACCGTTCATTGTATAGCCCTAGATTTATTCCAACGTGTAAGTGTGCAAATTTAGCAAATCTGATGTACAATTAATTGGCTTAGCCATCTATTTCTACATCAAGCTCTCCTGGAGAGCAATGACAAGCCCCAGCTTCTGTTCTCCACTACGATTCACCTCTTCAAACAACGCTCTCCTGATTCCCTGGCCTTTACATCTAACAACAAGTGCAAGATACTCGTGGATTTCATTGTCATCAAGATTGAGATCATCCATTTAGTTGCCTTGGCTGCTTCCACCCTTTTCCCTTCCCCACCATAACACGCAGAGCGGACTACAAACCTAAATATTTGTTTACTTTAATAAAACGTTTACTCTACATATATATATTTCTGTACATGTTTGTAATTATCATTATTTGGCAGGTTTCTTCAGGTTAGCTACTGGTGTCATTATGTTTTCAAGCTATACCAATGATTCCCCGCAAGAACATCATATTCACCTCAAGTAACTGAAAAATACATAAGCAGCTCAGGAAGGTAAGGGGTTGATCCTAGCAATTCATCAATAGCATCACAGACCAGCAGCAAAGTGTGGGAATGGAAGCCCATGAACTTTTGAACATTTCATTGGACTGACTTAAATCACCAATATAGGTACATTCTGCCACACCCAAGACTCTAGGGGGGAAAAATTGGCCTGGTTTGCGCCTCCCGTTAGCACCTCTGGGGGATGCTAATGGGGTGCTAAGGGGTTACCGACTGGATGTGGCAAAATCACTGACGCCCACGAATTCCCCTGGCAGTTTTGCGCTGGCACTAAAACTTACCACCTCGATCTCTTGTGCCCTGGAAATCATGACACCATCTGGTGTGCAGTGCCCTGTTATCACCCTGGATGTAAAATTCATTTCCGCCCCCTGCAGCATTACCAGGTGTCAACAAGGGCAGCTGCAGGAGACGTTGTCACCTCGGCTGGCCACTTGGGGAGTGCTAATTAAAGGCAGTGGTGGTCAGGTAGGGAAAAGTTTAATATTGTCACCAATGTGTTGCATTTTGCTTTTTTTGGACTCCACAATTCCTGAGCCCTGCACTCCACTAGAGTGCTTGGGGCTGATATGCCCATATTGTAGGTGCTGTCGCCCAACAGACACAGCCTTTGGATTCAATCACGCAGCATTTACCCTTGCCATTAAGGGAGGGAGCAGCCTGTACAACTGACAGCGCTGCCCCACAAATTGCTCAGCGCTCTGTCGATACCACCTCCTCACTCACTTTAGTGCTCTAAGGGAAGTGGTAATGCTTGATATAGCGTTCCACTTCTTCTTGGAGTGCTAAAGCGGAAGTTCCCAGCAGAATCAAATCTTTAGCAATCTACGATACCTTTATGTTCCCGCAAAAGTTAGCGTCGTAAACAGGGCGCTACGCAATTTTTAATCCTAGGAAAGCCATCAACAGCTGAAACATTTGCTATCTGGCCAACTGTTCCACAGGAAGCCTTGAGAAATGGATGAACGTGCCAGCTTTCCAGAGCACTCCATCAGTCACCTCATGAATGCTTGTGGGCACAGTTCTCTGACTAATGCCAGCAATATCATCCCAGGTGCCTGGAATGACCATGTAGCAACAAGATTTATGGTTGATGTCAAGCTAACAGCAACAAGCAGAAGTGCTGGAGTCACTGAGGCCCCCTCCAAATCAGGTGCAATTAATTGACACAACTCGGTGGCAGTATAAACCTTGGTCCAAACGTGACTTACTGTGGATTGACTGTTATTTTTTGGTGTTACAGTCCTGGCAAAAGCCATCTAACTCCCATGTTGTAAAATACAATATGGCATGAACTATTCTGTTTTTGTTCTTTCAGTCCTCATTAGGGGGCTGATAGAGAGAGGCGCTTGTTTCCACAGTTCAGATCTCCATTCTCAGGGGCTGTTGGATGAATGTATGTTATAGGATGCTGCAGATGGCACATGATCAGTAGAAAAGTGCCTTGTGTTACATGTGCAGCAAGTAGTGAAATATCGAAACAAGAATTCCTCAACATACATTCAAAGTATAGTGCAATACATGTTTTAACATCTGTAGTGTTTCTCCCTTTGGCACCTGAACCTGCGACCACACAATAATATATAAGCATCTTAACTTCATCTCTAATAACCTGCACCCCATGTGTACTCACAGTTTAAGTATGCAGGCACAGTAATTTCACCAGAATATTGTAACTATTGTGCCCATGGGAAAGTTCTGGATTCCACATAAAATCTTACCTCCTCAGCACTGCAAGGCTAGCTTCCTGCATTTCCATCAGTTTCATGTAAATCATTCAGATGCCATATTGCTCCATAATTGGGTTGAAGATTACAGATCCCAATAATCTTTGTAAGTTGTATCAAGTGCTTCATAAATAAAGTCTCTTTTCTACATGCACCATGTTGTACTGCAAGCTATCTCACTGCATCAATTCTTTGCTTGACTGTTTATGACTGAGATTCTGCAGCATTCAGCTGTTACAAAAGGATCATGTTTTTCCTAATTTGTTGGCTTTTCAGACAATGTTTTGCAAATAATTGACATTGGTTATTTTGGCGATTTATTTATGAGAACTGCACTAGATCTTCAAGCAGTTATTCTTTGTGAATAGTAATTCAGTGCTTCAGATTCATCAGGGTTTTCAATATTCAGCTAAAACAAAATAGTTTATGCTGGAGAAAAGCTTACTAAAATTTTGCTTTGCCTGTTCGAGCCAGGGGTATAATTCACTGTCATATAAATAGATGCTGTGTACAATTCAAATGACAACAAAATCCAAAGCAAAACATGTGGGGCGAAAAATTTGGTTCTGCAGCGCCCGATTTTTTGGTGCAATGGGTGTTGTTTTGTGACAAAAATGGCATCCGCACCACGCATGCACACTTCTGGTGCATGCTGCGCCAGATGCCATCTTGGTGAGAGGGTAGGGTGGGCATTAGGAATGTGCGCCAGAAGTATGCAGAGTGTGCAGATCGTGGCATCCATCTGCGTGCAATGCTGATTTAAAGCCAGCACTGCCATTTTCGTCCTCAACACTGGAGCTAACCCCGCACTGTTCAGCATCTGCAAGGACCCTTTACCAGCGATATTTAAAGGGATCAGCAACCACTCTAAGGTTAGTTGCTGATTAAATTCTACTGGCTCGGTGTAAGTTTGTGGCAATGTTTGGAGATTTATAGAGTTGGTGAGGTGACAGGGAGTGGTGCTGCAAATGGAGAAGGCTTTGGTTCTGACTTCAAGGCTTCTGGTCAGACCATTTGCTCCCATTCAAGAGTGCTCTAGTTGTCACCCACTTTGGCCTGCAGCATGACAGGGAGATATAAGAACATAAGAACATAAGAAATAGGAGCAGAAGTAGGCCATACGGCCCTTCGAGCCTGCTTCGCCATTCAATAAGATCATGGCTGGTCTGATCATGGACTCAGCTCCACTTCCCCGCCTGCTCCCCATAATCCCTTATCCCCTTATTGCTCAGGAAACTATCTATTTCTGTCTTAAATTTATTCAATGTCCCAGCTTCCACAGCTCTCCAAGGCAGAAATTCCTCAGAATTACAACCCTCTTTGAGAAGAAATTCCTTCTCATTTCTGTTTTAAATGGGCGGCCCCTTATTCTAAGATCATGCCCTCTAGTTCTAATCTCTCCCATCAGTGGAAAGATCCTCTCTGCATCCACCTTGTCAAGCCCCCTCATAATCTTATAAGTTTTGATAAGGTCACCTCTCATTCTTCTGAACTCCAATGAGTCGAGGCCCAACCTACTCAACCTTTCCTCATAAGTCAATCCCCTCATCCCCGGAATCAACCTAGTGAACCTTCTCTGAACTGCCTCCAAAGCAAGTATATCCTTTCGTAAATATGGAAACCAAAACTGCACGCAGTATTCCAGGTGTGGCCTCACCAATACCTTGTATAGCTGCAGCAAGACTTCCCTGCTTTTATACTCCATCGCCTTTGCAATAAAGGCCAAGATACCATTGGCCTTCCTGCTCACTTGCTGCATCTGCATACCATCCTTTTGTGTTTCATGCACAAATACCCCCAGGTCCCACTATACTGTAGCACTTTGCAATCTTTCTCCATTTAAATAATAACTTGCTCTTGGATTTTTTCTGCCAAAGTGCATGACCTCACACTTTCAAACATTTACTCCATCTGCCAAATTTTTTCCCACTCACTTAGCCTGTCTATCCTTTTGCAGATTTTTTGTGTCCTCCTCACACATTGCTTTTCCTTCCATCTTTGTATCGTCAGCAAACTTGGCTACTTTACACCCAGTCCCTTCTTCCAAGTCATTAATATAGATTGTAAATAGTTGGAGTCCCAACACTGATCCCTGCGGCACCCCACCAGTTACTGGTTGCCAACCATAGAATGAACCATTTATCCTGACTCTCTTTTCTGTGAGTTAGCCAATCCTCTATCCGTGCTAATATATTACCCCCAACCCCATGAACTTTTATCTTGTGCAGTAATCTTTTATGTGGCACCTTGTCAAATGCCTTCTGGAAGGCCAAATACACCACATCCACTGGATCCCCTTTATCCACCCTGTTCGTTACATCCTCAAACAACTCCAGCAAATTTGTCAAACATGACTTCCCCTTCATAAATCCATGCTGACTCTGTCTGACCAAATTTTGCTTTTCCAAATGTCCTGCTCCTGCTTCTTTAATAATGGACTCCAACATTTTCCCAACCACAGATGTTAGGCTAACTGGTCTATAGTTTCCTGCTTTTTGTGTGGCTCCTTTTTTAAATAGGGGCGTTACATTTGCAGTTTTCGAATCTGCTGGGACCTCCCCAGAATCGAGGGAATTTTGGTAAATTACAACCAATACACGCACAATCCCTGCTGCTGCTTCTCTTAAGACCCGAGGATGCAAGCCATCAGTTCCAGAGGATTTTTCTGCTTTTAGTCCCATTATCTTACTGAGCATCACCTCCTTAGTGATTGTGATTGTGTGAAGATCCTCTCTCCCCTATAGCCCCTTGACTAGCCACTGTTGGAATATTGTTAGTGTTCTCTACCGTAAAGACTGACACAAAATATTTGTTTCTGCCATCTCCATGTTCCCCATTACGAGTTCCCCGGTCTCGTCCTCTATGGGACCAACATTTACTTTAGCCACTCTATTCCTTTTTATATACCTGTAGAAACTCTTGCAATCTGTTTGTATATTTTGTGCGAATTTACTTTTATAGTCTATCATTCCTTTCTTAATCATTTTTTTGTAAAGTCCTTACTCTACAGTATGAAACCACACGAGACACATTCTGGGGACAAGGTCACTCCGTGACCTTAATTCTTTGTTCACAGGACTCCAAAGACGATGACCCTGCATGGGACCTCCCTTTTTATACCTGTGTGATCAGGTAAGGAGTGTCTCCCACAAGTTCACCCCTTGTGGTCAAGGTGTGCATCTAGGTTGAGTGTATACAGTAATACAGTGGTGTTACATTGTGGTTACATATATGACATCACCTCCCCCCACAAAGTCGTATTTGGAATCATAGGTTTAGCTTTTCGGGTGGTCTACGCTCCCTCGCGGAGCGCTGCAGTTGGGACTCTGGTTGTTCGACACTGATGTGAGTGCCTGTCACCTATGGTGATTCCGGCCTGTCCGGGCTGACCGCAGGGACTGTGCATTCTTCTGATTGCTCTTGTTGCTCGTTCACTGGCGGTGTTGTGAGTTCCCTCTCTTGGTCTTCTTCAGGTTCCTCCGTGTCGATGCTGAACCTTTTTTTACTTGGTCCAGATGCTTACGGCATATCTGACCATTGTTGAGTTTTACCACGATGACCCGATTCCCCTCTTTGTCAATTACAGTGCCCTCAAGCCATTTGGGCCCCATGGCGTGATTGAGGACGAATACAGGATCATTTATTTCCATACATCTCCCCCTCGCATTACGGTCATAGTACTCGTTTTGTGACTTGCGCTTGCCCTCAACTATGTCGGTCAGGACTGGGTGAATGAGGGACAACTGAGTTTTGAGTGTCCGTTTCATTAGTAACTCTGCGGGCGGGACCCCCATGAACGAGTGTGGTCTGGATCTATAGGCCAGCAGGAGGCGCGATAGGCGGCATTGTAGGGAGGGCCCTTGAATCCTGAGCATACCTTGCTTAAAGATTTGGACCGCACGTTCCGCCTGGCCATTGGAGGCCGGCTTGAACGGCGCAGTCCTGACGTGGTTGATGCCATTGGCCGACATAAACTCTCGGAATTCGTAGCTTGTGAAACATGGGCCATTATCACTAACTAGGATGTCCGGCAAGACATGGGTTGCAAAGATTGCACGTAGGCTTTCCACGGTGGTGGATGATGTGCATGAATTTAGAATGATGCACTCGATCCATTTCGAGTACGCATCTACCACAAAAAGGAACATCTTACCCATGAACGGGCCCGTGTAGTCAACATGAATGCGTGACCATGGCCTGTTGGGCCAGGGCCACGGGCTGAGCGGGGCCTCCCTGGGGACATTATCCAGCTGGGCACATGTCGTGCACCTGCGGACACAGTGTTCCAAGTCTGAATCAATTCCAGGCCACCAAACATGTGATCAGGCAATGGCCCTCATCAGCACAATGCCTGGGTGCTCGCTGTGGAGTTCCCTGATGAAGGCCTCACTGCCCTTCTGGGGCATAACTACCCGGCTGCCCCATAGTAGGCAGTCGGCTTGGATGGAGAGCTCATCCATCCGTCTGTGGAATGGTCTGACCTCCTCAGGGCATGCTCCGTGTGCGGGCACCCAATCCCCAGTCAGGACATATTTCTTAATCAGGGATAGGAGGGGATCTCTGTTTGTCCAGATTTTGATCTGGCGGGCTGTGATGGGGGAGCCTGCGCTGTCAAAGGCATCGACAGCCATGACCATCTTGGCGCTTTGTTCTGCTGCCCCCTCAGTGGTGGCCAGTGGAAGCCTGCTGAGTGTGTCAGTGCAATTTTCAGTGCCGGGCCGGTGCCGGATGGAGTAGTCATAAGCAGCCAGTGTGAAAGCCCATCGCTGTATGCGAGCTGATGCGTTGGAATTCACAGCCTTGCTGTCTGACAACAGGGATCTTAGATCTGGTCCTGTGTAATGAGACAGGAATAATAAACGATCTCCGAGTAAAAGATCCTCTCGGAATGAGTGATCACAGTATGGTTGAATTTGTAATACAGATTGAGGGTGAGGAAGGAGTGTCTCAAACGAGCATACTATTCTTAAACAAAGGGGACTACAGTGGGATGAGGGCAGAGTTAGCTAAAGTAGACTGGGAACACAGACTAAACGATGGCACAATTGAGGAACAGTGGAGGACTTTTAAGGAGCTCTTTAATAACGCTCAACAAAAGTGCACAGACCTCCAAACAGTAGTAGTGATGTCGGGGAGGGCATCAAACATGAAATTAGGGGTGCATGCAATGAAGGTGCAGCAGTTATAATGGGTGACTTTAATATGCACATAGATTTTGGGTGAACCAAACTGGAAGCAATACGGTGGAGGAGGATTTCCTGGAGTGCATAAGGGATGGTTTTTTAGACCAATATGTCGAGGAACCAACTAGGGGGGAGGCCATCTTAGACTGGGTGTTGTGTAATGAGAGAGGATTAATTTGCAATCTCGTTGTGCGAGGCCCCTTGGGGAAGAGAGACCATAATATGGTGGAATTCTGTATTAGGATGGAGAATGAAACAGTTAATTCAGAGACCATGGTCCAGAACTTAAAGAAGGGTAACTTTGAAGGTATGAGGCGTGAATTGGCTAGGATAGATTGGTGAATGATACTGAAGGGGTTGACTGTGGATGGGCAATGGCAGACATGTAGAGACCGCATGGATGAACGACAACAATTGTACATTCCTGTCTGGCATAAAAATAAAAAAGGGAAGGTGGCTCAACCGTGGCTATCAAGGGAAATCAGGGATAGTATTAAAGCCAAGGAAGTGGCACACAAATTGGCCAGAAATAGCAGCGAACCTGGGGACTGGGAGAAATTTAGAACTCAGCAGAGGAGGACAAAGGGTTTGATTAGGGCAGGGAAAATAGAGTACGAGAAGAAGCTTGCAGGGAACATTAAGACGGATTGCAAAAGTTTCTATAGATATGTAAAGAGAAAAAGGTTAGTAAAGACAAACGTAGGTCCCCTGCAGTCAGAATCAGGGGAAGTCATAACGGGGAACAAAGAAATGGCGGACCAATTGAACAAGTACTTTGGTTCGGTATTCACTGAGGAGGACACAAACAACCTTCCGGATATAAAAGGGGTCGGAGGGTCTAGTAAGGAGGAGGAACTGAGGGAAATCCTTATTAGTCGGGAAATTGTGTTGGGGAAACTGATGGGATTGAAGGCCGATAAATCCCCAGGGCCTGATGGACTGCATCCCAGAGTACTTAAGGAAGTGGCCTTGGAAATAGTGGATGCATTGACAGTCATTTTCCAACATTCCATTGACTCTGGATCAGTTCCTATGGAGTGGAGGGTAGCCAATGTAACCCCACTTTTTAAAAAAGGAGGGAGAGAGAAAGCAGGGAATTATAGAACGGTCAGCCTGACATCGGTAGTGGGTAAAATGATGGAATCAATTATTAAGGATGTCAGAGCAGTGCATTTGGAAAGAGGTGATATGATAGGTCCAAGTCAGCATGGATTTGTAAAAGGGAAATCATGTTTGACAAATCTTCTGGAATTTTTTGAGGATGTTTCCAGTAGAGTGGACAAGGGAGAACCAGTTGATGTGGTATATTTGGACTTTCAGAAGGCTTTCGACAAGGTCCCACACAAGAGATTAATGTGCAAAGTTAAAGCACATGGGATTGGGGGTAGTGTGCTGACATGGATTGAGAACTGGTTGTCAGACAGGAAGCAAAGAGTAGGAGTAAATGGGGACTTTTCAGAATGGCAGGCAGTGACTAGTGGGGCACCGCAAGGTTCTGTGCTGGGGCCCCAGCTGTTTACATTGTACATTAATGATTTAAACGAGGGGATTAAATGTAGTATCTCCAAATTTGCGGATGACACTAAGTTGGGTGGCAGTGTGAGCTGCGAGGAGGATGCTATGAGGCTGCAGAGCGACTTGGATAGGTTAGGTGAGTGGGCAAATGCATGGCAGATGAAGTATAATGTGGATAAATGTGAGGTTATCCACTTTGGTGGTAAAAACAGAGAAACAGACTATTATCTGAATGGTGACAGATTAGGAAAAGGGGAGGTGCAAAGAGACCTGGGTGTCATGGTACATCAGTCATTGAAGGTTGGAATGCAGGTACAGCAGGCGGTTAAGAAAGCAAATGGCATGTTGGCCTTCATAGCGAGGGGATTTGAGTACAGGGGCAGGGAGGTGTTGCTACAGTTGTACAGGGCCTTGGTGAGGCCACACCTAGAGTATTGTGTACAGTTTTGGTCTCCTAACCTGAGGAAGGACATTCTTGCTATTGAGGGAGTGCAGCGAAGGTTCACCAGACTGATTCCCGGGATGGCGGGACTGACCTATCAAGAAAGACTGGATCAACTGGGCTTGTATTCAATGGAGTTCAGAAGAATGAGAGGGGACCTCATCGAAACGTTTAAAATTCTGATGGGTTTAGACAGGTTAGATGCAGGAAGAATGTTCCCAATGTTTGGGAAGTCCAGAACCAGGGGACACAGTCTAAGGATAAGAGGGAAGCCATTTAGGACCGAGAGGAGGAGGAATTTCTTCACCCAGAGAGTGGTGAACCTGTGGAATTCTCGACCACAGAAAGTTGTTGAGGCAAGTTCACTGAATATATTCAAAAAGGAGTTTGATGAAGTCCTTACTACGAGGGGAATCAAGGGGTATGGTGAGAAAGCAGGAATGGGGTACTGAAGTTGCATGTTCAGCCATGAACTCATTGAATGGCAGTGCAGGCTAGAAGGGCCGAATGGCCTACTCCTGCACCTATTTTCTATGTTTCTAAAAATATATTCCAGTGAAAAAGAAGGGCGGAAAGAGAAGGGATAACCAGCCGTGGCTAACCAAGGAAATAAAGGAGAGTATCAAATTAAAAACCAATGCGTATAAGGTGGCCAAGGTTAGTGGGAAACCAGAAGATTGGGAAAATTTTAAACGACAGCAAAGAATGACTAAGAAAGCAATAAAGAAAGGAAAGATAGATTACGATAGTAAACTTGCACAAAACATAAAAACAGATAGTAAAAGCTTTTACCGATATATAAAACGGAAGAGAGTGACTAAAGTAAATGTTGGTCCCTTAGAAGATGAGAAGGGGGATTTAATAATGGGAAATGTGGAAATGGCTGAGACCTTAAACAATTATTTTGCTTCGGTCTTCACAGTGGAAGAAACAAAAACCATGCCAAAAATTTCTGGTCACGGGAATGTGGGAAAGGAGGACCTTGAGACAATCACTATCACTAGGGAGGTAGTACTGGACAGGCGAATGGATCTCAAGGGAAACAAGTGCCCTGGTCCTGGTGAAATGCATCCCAGGATATTAAAAGAGATGGCGGAAGTTATAGCAGATGCATTCGTTATAATCTACTAAAATTTTCTGGACTCTGGGGTGATACCAACGGATTGGAAAGCAGCTAATGTAACATCTCTGTTTAAAAAAGGGGGCAGGCAAAAGGCAGGTAACTATAGGCTGGTTAGTTTAACATCTGTAGTGGGGAAAATGCTTGAAACTATCATTGAGGAAGAAATAGTGGGACATCGAGATAGGAATAGTGCAATCAAGCAGACACAACATGGATTCATGGAGGGGAAATCATGTTTAACTAATTTACTGGAATTCTTTGAGGATATAACGAGCATGGTGGATCGAGGTGTACCGATGGATGTGGTGTATTTAGATTTCCAAAAAGCATTCGATAAAGTGCCACACAAAAGGTTACTGCAGAAGATAAAGGTATGTGGAGTCAGAGAAAATGTATTAGCATGGATAGAGAATTGGCTGGCTAACAGGAAGCAGAGAGTCGGGATAAATGGGTCCTTTTTGGGTTGGAAATTGGTCGTTAGTGGTGTGCCACAGGGATCAGTGCTGGGACCACAATTGTTTACAATATACATAGATGACCTGGAAGAGGGGACAGAGTGTAGTGTTACAAAATTTGCAGATGACACAAAGATTAGTGGGAAAGCGGGTTGTGTAGAGGACACAGAGAGGCTGCAAAGAGATTTAGATAGGTTAAGTGAATGGGCTAAGGTTTGGCAGATGGAATACAATGTCGGAAAATGTGAGGTCATCCACCTTGGAAAAAAAAACAGTAAAAGGGAATATTATTTGAATGGGGAGAAATTACAACATGCTGTGGTGCAGAGGGACCTGGGGGTCCTTGTGCATGAATCCCAAAAAGTTAGTTTGCAGGTGCAGCAGGTAATCAGGAAGGCGAATGGAATGTTGGCCATCGTTGCGAGAGGGATGGATTGCAAAAGCAGGGAGGTCCTGTTGCAACTGTACAGGTATTGCTGAGGCCGCAATTGGAGTACTGCGTGCAGTTTTGGTCACCTTACTTAAGGAAGGATATACTAGCCTTGGAGGGGGTGCAGAGACGATTCACTCGGCTGATTCCGGAGATGAGGGGGTTATCTTATGATGATAGATTGAGTAGACTGGGTCTTTACTCATTGGAGTTCAGAAGGATGATGGGTGATCTTATAGAAACATTTAAAATAATGAAAGAGATATCCTCAATCACCCAAGTGGGTGATGGGTATCAGCAAATAGCCATGATCTTGTTGAATGGCGGAGCAGGCTCGAGGGGCTAGATGGCCTACTCCTGTTTCTAATTCTTATGTTCTTATGTTAACGGCTTGTGGTCCGTCTCTAATTCAAACTTCCTTCCAAATAGGTACTGATGCATTTATTTTACACCATAGACACATGCAAGCGCTTGCTTCTCGACCATCCCATATCCCCGTTCTGCTTGAGAGAGCGACCTGGAGGCATAAGCCACAGGTTGTAGTTGAGCCTCAGCATTGCCCTGCTGCAACACGCACCCAACCCCATAGGACGATGCATCACATGTCAGAGCCAATTTTTTACGGAGGTCGTACAGGGTCAACAACTTGTTTGAACAAAGTAGGTTTCGCGCCCCATCAAAAGCCCGTTCCTGACAGTCCCCCCAAAACGAATCGCAACCCTTACCCAGGAGCACGTATATTGGCTCCAACAACGTGCTCAAGTTCGGCAGAAAGTATCCGAAATAGTTCAACAGTCCCAGAAATGAACGCAACTCCGATGTGTTGCAGGGCCTGGATGCTCGTCGAATCGCCTCTGCTTTGGATTCGGTGGGCCGAATCCCATCTGCAGCAACCCCCCTGCCTAGAAACTCAACCTCAGGAGCTAAGAACAAACATTTAGACTTTTTGAGTCGCAGGTCTACCCGGTGCAGTTGGTGTAGCATCTCTTCCAGGTTGTGGAGGTGTTCCTCGGTGCCTCAACCCGTGATGAGGATGTCGTCCTGGAATACGGGCACCTGTTATAAACAAACAGTCCCTTGTGCGTGGTGATGGTGGTCAGCAGTTTAGATTCGGCGGCCAGTTCCTGGGTCATATAGGCTGACGTGAGATCCAACTTGGTGAACAGCTTGCCGCCTGCCAGCGTGGCGAAAAGGTCCTCTGCTCTCGGGAGCGGGTATTTATCTTGTCGGGACACCCGATTGATGGCGGCCTTGTAGTCGCCACAGATCCTGACAGCCATCTGCTTTTCATACGGGAGCGATGGGGCTCGCCCAGTTGCTGAATTCGGCAGGCGAGATGATACCCTTTCTCAACAGCCGGTCCAGTTCGCTTTCGATCTTTTCCCGCATCACATACGGCACCGCTCTGGCTTTGTAGTGCACTGGCCTGGCATCTGGGGTGATGTATATCACCACTTTAGTGCATTTGAAAGTTCCGACGCCAGGTTGGAATAGTGAATCGAATTGTAGTAGGACTTGTGAGCACGATCTTCGCTCCACAGATGACATTGCGTGAACATTCCCCCATTTCCAGTTCATCTCAGCTAACCAGCTCCTCCCCAACAGTGCGGAATCATTGCCCGGGACAATCCAAAGCGGTAGCCGATTCACTAGCCCATTGTGTGTGACAGCCAACATTGCACTGCCTAGCACCGGAATGATTTATTTCGTGTAAGTCCATAATTGTGTGTCAACACATGCTAATTTGGGCCTACTGGCTTTAAGTGGCCATAGCTTCTCGAATTGCTGAACACCCATGAGTGACTGGCTGGCCCCAGTGTCCAGCTCCATGCGTACAGGGATACCGTTTGTTAAAACCCTCATCATCATTAGTGGCGTTTTGGTGTATGAACTGTGAATATTCGTCACATGGACCCGCTGCACCTCGACGTTCATCGATTTGCCCCAAAGGTCATCCTGCTTCAAAGAACCCTCTTCTGGTCCATCCGCCTCATATATTAGTCTGGTTGCAGGCTTCCTGTACATTCGAGCTAAGTGGCCACTGAGATTGCAGTTCCTGCAGACAAACTGTTGAAATCTGCAAGATCTAGCTGAGTGTTTTCCCCCACACCTCCAGCATGAGTTAAAGTTTCCATTGTTGGGTACAACAGGGCTGTGGCCAGGCATTCCGTGCTGACTGTCCCTTTGATTGCTCTTAAGTACCCTGTTAGTGGGTGTCAATGGCCCCATCCCGGGCCGCATTGTCCACTGTGATGGCATGAATGTCCGTTCAGCCTGCCATTGTCTCTGTTGAAGTCCTGCTTTGGGGTCTAATGCTTCGGACTGTCCCTGCCTGCCTGCGGGGCTCTGAGTCGCATTAATGATGTTGACTCCCTGATCCATCGCCGCATAAGAGGCAGAATTGTGCGCGTATATTATTTTTGTCTCTTCCTCCCCCGCCATGAAAGTTTGAGCCATCAACACCACTGCTTCCAAGGTCAAATCCTTGGTCTCAATTAATTTGCAGAAAATTCCTGCATGACAGATGCCCTCAATAAAGGAGTCCCTTAGCATCTCCCTCCTGCAGGCGTCTGTGAACTTACAGAGGCTGGCCAAACGCCGGAGGTCCGCTACGAAGTCCGGTATGCTCTGTCCTTCATGACATCGGTGGGTGTAGAATCTGTGTCGGGCCATGTGTATGCTACTTTCCGGTTTGAGGTGCTCCCCGATCAATTTGTTAAGTTCTTCAAAGGTTTTGTCCGCCAGCTGTTCAGGTGCTAGTAAGTCCTTCATGAGCGCGTACGTCTTTAGTCTGCAGCTGGTCAAGAGATGAGTCCTTTGCTTGTCAGCCGCTGCATCCCCCAGCCAATCTTTCGTAACGAAGCTTTGCTGAAGCCTCTCGACAAAATCGTCCCAGTCTTCCCCAACACAGTACCGTTCCTCTGTGCTGCCTGTGGCCATTCTCGTGGGTCATGAATTCCTGTTTCTCGTCACCAATGTAACGTCCTTACTCTACAGCATGAAACCACACGAGACACCTTCTGGGGACAAGGTCACTCTATGACCTGAACTCTTTATTCACAAGATTCCAAAGACAGTGACCCTGCGTGGGACCTCCCTTTTTATACGTGAGTGATCAGGTAAGGAGTGTCTCCCACAAGTTCACCCCTTGTGGTCAAGGTGTGCATCGAGATTGAATGTATACAGTAATACAGTGGTGTTACATTGTGGTTACATACATGACAGGAATGTAGTTGTGGTAGGGGACAATATATTCATAGGGATAGATACTGTTCTCTGCAGCCGCAACCGGGAGTTCATAAAGTTGTGTTGCCTCCCAGGTGCCAGGGTTAAAGACATCTCCTCGATGCTGGAGAAGAACTTGGAGTGGGAAGGGGAGGATCCAGTTGTCGTGATCCACATAGGAACCAAAGACATAGGTAGAACCTGAATGATATTCTGCTGTGAGAGTTTGAGGAGTTGGGGTCCAAATTAAAAAGCAGAACCTCAAAGTTAATAATCTCTGGATTGTTTCCTTGGCCACGTGCCAATTGGTATAGGGATAAGCAGATTAGAAGGTTAAATTCATGGCTCAAAGAGTGGTGTGGGAGGCAGGGGTTTTGCTCATGGGGCACTGGCACCAGTACTGGGGAAAGGGGGAGCTGTTCCATTGGGACGAGTTTCACTTGAACCAGGCGAATCGAATAACTAAGGCAGTAGACAGGGCTTTAAACTAATGAAGAGGAAGGTGGGGAGGATTCAGGAAAGAGTAAATTTAAAAGCAGCAAGAGAAATGTCAAGGCTCTAGAGCAGAGCAGAGTTTGGGTAAAAATAAGCAGAGTGGGTCAGGAAGGGACAGTGAGAGTAATAAAGGTAATAGGACATCTGACTAAGGTAACATCAGGGAAAAATAGAAAAAAGTCAAAGCTAAAGGCATTATATCTGAATGCGTGAAGCATTCGGAACAAAATAGATGAATTAATCACGCAGGTAGAAATTACAGGCAACTCTCGATTATCCACACACAGATGTAACGGGAAACTGTTGTATCGGCATTTAAAATTCCGTGTGTGTGTGACGTCACTTTGAATCTCTGATGTTCCTTTTGAATGTTGCCTGTTTAACCTTGTTTTTAAGCGCTCTGCCTTGCCTCAGCTTCCATTGCTGCTCGCACACAGGTCCACTGCCTCTGTTGAGCCTGCACTTGCCATGTTGCTTTTAAGCGCTCTGCCTTGTCTCAGCTCCCGCTATTGCTCGCATACAGGTCCACTGCCTCTCATAATTCATTAAAATGCCATGAACAGTTACAGGAAGTAATCAACAAGCCTAATGGTCTTTAGATCTAGAGGACTAGAATTCAAGGATTAGAAGATATGCTACAGCTATTGGTTAGAGCACACCTGCAGTACTGTAAGCATTAACTGTAATGTCAACTTGCTCTAATGGAGAAATCGTTTACCCGGCATAGCCCAATCCCCGAGGGACCTCGATAATCGAGAGATGCCTGTAATAGGTTTTATAAATTAGCCATTGCAGAGACGTGGTTGCAAAGTGACCAAGGCTGGGAACTAAATATTCCAGGATTATTAACTTTTAGAAGAGATAGGCAAAATGGAAAAGGAGGAGGGATAGCCCTGATAATAAAGGATGGGATAAAGACAGAAGAGAGAAAGGATCTTAGCTTGGAAAATCAAGAAGTAGAATCAATTTGGGTGGAGCTAAGAAACAGCAAGGGGCAGAAAATATTGGTATGAGTTGTTTCTAGGCTCCCAAACAGTAGTTGAAATATATAACAGTATAAATCAGGAAATTAGAGGTGCATGTAACAAGGGTAATAAAATAATCATGAGGGACTTTAATCTACATGTAGACTGGGCAAACCAATAATGCAGTAATAGTGTGGAGGAGGAATTCATGGAATGTATACAAAATGGTTTTCTAGATCAGGGTATGTTGAGGAAGCAACCAGAGAGCAGGCTATTTTAGATTTAGTATTGTGCAATCAGAAAGGGTTAATTAAAACCTTGTCGTAAAAGGGCCTTTAGGAAAGAGTGACCATAATATGATCGATTTTTATATTGAATTTGAAATTGATTTTGTTAAATCCGAAACTAGGGTCTTAAATCTAAACAAAGCAAACTATGTAGGTATGAGGGGCGAGTTGGCTAAGGTAGATTGGGAAACTACATTAAAATGTATGATGGTAGACAAGCAATGGCTAGCATTAATACATAATTTACAACAAACATACATTCCCTTAAGGCACAAAAACCCAACAGGAAAAGTGGTCCAATCGTGGGAGCAAGAGAAGTTGAAGAAAGTATTAGATCAAAGGAAGAGACTTATAATGTTGCCAAAAAGAGCAGTAAGCTTGAGGATTGGGAGGGTTTTAGAATTTAGCAAAGGAGGACCAAGAAACTGATTAAGGGTATGTGTGTGCATTTGTGTGTGTGTGTGTGTTTGCGAATGTGTGAGTGTGTGTGTGTTTTTATGTGCACGTGTGTGAGGGTATGTGTGTGTGTTTGTGTGTGTCTGTTTGTGTGTGCTTGTATGTGTTTGTGTTTGCTTGTGTGTGTGCGTGTGCGTGT
This sequence comes from Pristiophorus japonicus, assembly GCF_044704955.1. Taxonomy (NCBI): domain Eukaryota; kingdom Metazoa; phylum Chordata; class Chondrichthyes; family Pristiophoridae; genus Pristiophorus; species Pristiophorus japonicus. The sequence goes on along the minus strand of NC_091981.1, from coordinate 155,516,767 downwards.
GTGTGTGTGTGTGTGAGTCTCTGAGAGACTGTGGGTATATGTGCCTGGAGCAATGTACCTGTATGTATATCTCTGGAGTCCTGTGAGTGTGTGGGTGGGTATCTGATGACCCTCAATTTTAAACCCCCACCACCAATGTGCAGGAGGGAGTCAGGGGTGGGGTTAAAATATCGGGATCGTGCAGCCCAACACCAACCCGATCCTATTCATGGGCGTTTAAATTTTTTTTACTGCCCCGAACAAAAGGTAGATGGAGGTCTAGGTAACATTCAAAAGTAGAGGCCCAAATATGTCATTTGCATCGCAACTTATTTTTAACCTTACCACATGTGGAGTCCTGTGTTGTCTGTTGCCCGGCAACACCAACACGGGGGGAGGAGCTAACGAGCCAGAAATGGTCCATGTGAGTCTGTGACTGTTTTTAAGCTCCTTGTGGGCAAGAAGGAACAGGAATGTTCAGCCCAGGCCTCACAAGGAAGTCTTCGGACTCTCCAGCCCCAATCCAGGCCCTCATCTTGCTGTCTGCCCAGCCAACCTTCTCCCGATCGCGGCCTTGAGCCTTGAACCCCTGCGCTCTTCCCCACCCTGCCCCTACCGCCGCGCCCCCGGCCACCCACCAACCACCCCACCACTGACCGTCAGAGACTAATACCAAATTTTCGATCTGGCCTGCTGTCAGGCAGGAGTTTGAACACAATTATTTAAATGGTTAGCAGGGCCTTCACATCCCCGGCCTTGCCAGATTCTTTGCCCGATACCAGGCTCCCCCGCAACTTCCCCGCTTCCTCGTTGATATTGGGGCCAGTATATGTGTGTGTGTCTGGAGCTATGTGTGTCAGTCTCTAAGAGAGAGTCTGGCCAGAAATCCAACAGCACGGGAAAGCGGCCGGTGCCACCAGGGCGCAAGGTTAACTACCACCCGCAAAACGAGCGCAGGCAGCACTGTTGTTTTGGTGTTGCCTGCTGATTTAAATGACCGGAATGCAGAACATAGAACCATAGAAACATAGAAAATAGGTGAAGGAGTAGGCCATTCGGCCCTTCGAGCCTGCACCACCATTCAATAAGATCATGGCTGATCATGCAACTTCAGTACCCCATTCCTGCTTTCTCTCCATACCCCTTGATCCCTTTAGCCGTAAGGGCCACATCTAACTCCCTCTTGAATATATCTAATGAACTGGCCTCAACAACTCTCTGTGGTAGAGAATTCCACAGATTCACAATTCTCTGAGTGAAGAAGTTTCTCCTCATCTCGGTCCTAAATGGTTTACCCCTTATCCTGAGACTGTGACCCCTGGTTCTGGACTTCCCCAACATTGGGAACATTCTTCCTGCACCAAACCTGTCCAATCCCGTCAGAATTTTATATGTTTCTATGAGATCCCCTCTCATTCTTCTGAATTCCAGTGACTATAAGCCTAGTCGATCCAATCATTTAAGGTGTTCAAACAGGTTCCTGACAAAGCTGTCCCGGTTCGCTTCTCTAAGCTGACCTTCCATGAGCACCAGGGCTAATACATGGGTGGGGGTTCGCATGGCTCTGCCGGTCATGAGCTCGTACGGGGAGTACCCCGTGCTCTTTGACTGGCTGACCCGGATCCTGTAAGGGGTGGTGTCCGGGGGGGCGGGAGGGGTCAGGTTCACCTCTGACCTACTTGAGCGGTTCGAATCGCTCCCATTCCCTTGGGTTCCAGACTTTGGATTTATTTGGGGGCGGTGATAAAGTGCAAAGGACAACTGGTTTGATGCAAAAGAACTTTGATTTTATTGCAAAGAAACATAGAAACATAGAAAATAGGTGCAGGAGTAGGCCATTCGGCCCTTCGAGCCTGCACCACCATTCAATAAAATCATGGCTGATCATTCCCTCAGTACCCCTTTCCTGCTTTCTCTCACTACCCCTTGATCCCCTTAGTCGTAAGGGCCATATCTAACTCCCTCTTGAATATATCCAATGAACTGGCATCAACAACTCTCTGCGGCAAGAATTCCATAGGTTAACAACTCTCTGAGTGAAGAGGTATCTCCTCATCTCAGTACTAAATGGCCTACCCCTTATCCTAAGACTATGTCCCCTGGTTCTGGACTTCCCCAACATCGGGAACATTCTTCCCGCATCTAACCTGTCCAGTCCTGTCAGAATCTTATACGTTTCTATGAGATCCCCTCTCATCCTTCTAAACTCCAGTGAATAAAGGCCCAGTTGATCCAGTCTCTCCTCATATGACAGTCCAGCCATGCCTGGAATCAGTCTGGTGAACCTTCGCTGCACTCTCTCAATAGCAAGAACATCCTTCCTCAGATTAGGAGACCAAAACTGAACACAATATTCCAGGTGAGGCCTCACTAAAGCCCTGTACAACTGCAGTAAGACCTCCCTGCTCCTATACTCAAATCCCCTAGCTATGAAGGCCAACATACCATTTGCCTTCTTCACCGCCTGCTGTACCTGCATGCCCACTTTCAGTGACTGATAAGCCATGACACCCAGGTCTCGTTGCACCTCCCCTTTTCCGAATCTGCCGCCATTCAGATAATATTCTGCCTTTGTGTTTTTGCCGCCAAAATGGATAACCTCACATTTATCCAAATTATACTGCATCTGCCATGCATTTGCCCACAACAGACAAGAAAGTACAATGTCAAACTTATAATCACTCTAATAAAGAACAATATTCAAAATACACATTGAAAGGGGGTTACAGTAAAATTACACCTCCCACCTCCCAATACCTAATCCTAGCTCGGTTAGACTCCAGGGCAGGCAGGGACTATGCTTACCAATCCCTTCTGGACAGTGAGCGGTAGTTCGCGATTTCGGGGTTCATTGAATTCTCGAGGTGCTGCTTGCTGTACCCTGAATGTCAGAGGAGACTTCTTACTACGCAATCTTCAGTTGGGTTGAGTCCGCTGATGTGGTAAGGCACGTTTTGGATTTGTGGGGTAAGTATCCATTTTCTTTTGTTAGAAGTAGGTTTTTACAGTTCTTTAGGTAATGTTTTACCCATTGGTAGCTCAGGACCAGCTTGTAGAGTGGAAAGTTTTGATTCTTCGGTTTTTTTCTGTTGGAGTATTGTTTCAAATTTGTTCGATCGCGGTGGTTTTGGTGGTGCCACGTTGGCTGTGGTCGGTTGCTGCCACGATGGTGATGTTCTTCCTTTCTTTTTGGACTTCAGGGCTTCGAGGTTGGAGAAGTTGGTTTTTGGAAAAGTCCTGTCCCCTCAGTACAGATTCACATGTGGCATGCAGTGAAGTCAAGGTCACTCTGGACCTGCACCTTTATTTCACAGCTCTGGAATGCTGCACTTGCCTGAGACCTATCCTTATATACCTGTCTCTTGCAAGTACACCCCTGGTGGTAAGGTATGCTGGTGGTTACAGGTCATATCTTATTACAGTCATGTATAGCATGTTAGGATACAGTGAAATATAATAATATAAGCTACATGACATCACCCTCCCCCAAGGTCTTATTGTCTTTATAGGTTCAGTCTCTCAGGAGGTCTGCTGGTATCTCACCTGGGCTGTCTGTTTCGATTGGTGTGATTGTTGTTGACTCACCTGGGCTGTCTGTTGGGATTGCCCTTTCCTCAGGTTGTTCCCTCTGTCTGTCCACCAGGTGTGGTGCGAGTTCCACATTGTAGTCTGCCTCTGGTTCCACAGTGTTGTTGGTAAATCTGCTTTTGACTTGGTCTACATGCCTCCGGCAGGTGTTGCCATTGTCCATTTGTACTACCAGTAGCCTGTTTCCTTCCTTGCCCGTTACTGTCCCTGCAAGCCATTTGGGACCCCTGCCATAGTTAGTACAAACACTTTTTCCCCTATCTCATTCCATCTCCCCCTTGAATTTCTGTCATGGTAATCAGTCAGCTTACGGCGCTTTGCCTCAACGATTTCGTGCATGTCTAGGAGGATTAATGAGAGCCTTGTTTTTAAAGTCCTTTTCATCAAAAGTTGCGCGCGGGGGATCCCAGTCAATGAGTGCGGATGAGATCTGTATGCCAGCAGCAGTCACGACAGGCGACCCTGCAGCGTGGGACCTTGGATTTTAAGCATGCCTTGTTTAATGATTTGCACTGCTCTCTCCGCCTGGCCGTTAGAAGCTGGCTTGAATGGTGCCATCTTGACGTAATTTATGCCGTGATCAATTATAAAGTCTTGGAATTCTGCGCTGGTGAAGCACGGACCATTGTCACTGACCAATATGTCAGGGATTCCGTGCGTTGCAAACATGGTTGCAAGGCTCTCCACAGTGCTGGAGGTTGTGCTCGACTTAAAAATGGTGCATTCGATCCACTTTGAAATGCATCTTCAACTACGAGGAACACTTTGCCCATGAATGGGCCCACATAGTCTACGTGTACCCGCGACCACGGTTTGGTAGGCCAGGGCCAGGGGCTCAGTGGAGCCTCCCTGTGGGGCATTGCTGAGTTGGGCACAAATGGTGCACCTTCGGACGCAGAGCTCCAGGTCTGCGTCAATACCAAGCCACCAGACGTGGGATCTGGCTATGGCCTTCATGAGAAGGATCCCCGGGTGCTTGCGGTGGAGCTCCCGGACAAATGCCTCTCTGCCTCGCAGAGGCATGATTACTCGGCTGCCCCACATCAGGCAGTCTGCTTGTAATGGTAGCTCATGCATGCAACTGTGAAAGGGTTTTAATTCCTCGGCGCAGGCATCGCGAGCCTCTGCCCAGTCACCGGTTAGGACACATCTTTTTATTAAGGATAACGTGGGGTTGCTGGCCGTCCAGGCTCTGATTTGGTGAGCCGTCATGGGCGACTTGTGGACTCAAAGGCATTGATTGCCATGACTATCTCACAATCCTGTTCGTCAGACCCTTCCATGGTCGCCAGGGGTAGCCTGCTGAACGCGTCGGCAGAGTTGTCTGTGCCTAGTCTGCGCCTTACGGTATAGTCGTAGGACGCCAGCATGAGTGCCCACCGTTGAATTCGCGCCGAGGCGTTGGCGTTTAGTGCCTTGCTCTCGGATAGGAGGGTCGTGAGGGGCTTGTGGTCAGTTTCTAACGCGAACATGGCCCCGAAAAGGTATTGGTGCATCTTTTTGACAGCGTACACGCACGCGAGCGCCTCCTTCTCTACCATTCCGTACCGCGCTCCGCCCGCGAAAGTGACCTGGAGGCATAAGTTATGGGTTGTAATTTGCCCGCACTGTTGACATGTTGCAAAACGCACCCGACCCCATACACTGACGCATCGCACGTGAGAACTAGCTTTTTACCTGGATCAAAGAAAGTCAAAACACTGTTGGAACACAGAAGGTTGCGTGCCTTATTGAAAGCGCGTTCCTGGGCGTCCCCCCAAAACCAATTGCACCCCTTTCTGACTAGCACGTGGCGAGGCTTCAGCAGTGTACTTAAGTTCTGCATAAAGTTCCCAAAGTAATTGAGTAGCCCGAGAAAGGCGCGCAGTTCTGAGACATTCCGGGGCCTGGGTGCCAGGCGAATTGCTTCTGTTTTGGACTCTGTTGGGCGGATTCCATCAGCGGCAATCCTTCTGCCCAAAAATTCAACCTCGGGTGCGAGAAACAGGCACTTTGATTTCTTGACTAGTAAGCCTACCCAATCCAACCGCTTTAGTACTTCCTCCAAATGACGGAGATGGGAGTCGGTGTCCCTGCCTGTGATAAGTCGTCTTGAATTACAACCGTCCCCGGGATGGACTTGAGCAGACTCTCCATGTTGCACTGGAAGATGGCAGCTGCCGACCTGATGCCGAATGGGCATCGATTGTGCATGAAAAGGCTTCGATGCGTGTTGATGGTGGTGAGTAGCTTGGATTCCTCGGTCAATTCTTGCGTCATATACGCAGGTGTGAGGTCTAATTTTTAGAAAAGTTTACCTCCAGCCAATGTGGCAAATAAGTTCTCCGCTCTGGGCAGCGGGTACTGGTCCTGTCGGGAGACTCTGTTTATGGTAGATTTGTAGTCCCCACAGATTCGTACGGATCCATCAGACTTCATGACTGGGACGATGGGACTTGCCCAGTCGCTAAATTCCACAGGTGATATAATGCCTTCCCGCAGAAGCCTGTCTCGTTCATGTTCAATCTTTTCCCTCATCACATAGGGTACAGCTCTGGCCTTGTGATGGACCATTCTAGCATCCTGTATTATGTAGATTTTGACTTTGGCCCCTTTGAAAGTGCCCACACCTGGCTGTAGGAGATGTTCAAATCGCTTTATAACTGTTGAGCAGGAGGTCCGTTCCTCTAATGACATGGCATGGACATCATCCCATTTCCAGTTTAGTTTTGCCAGCCAGCTTCTCCCCAGCAGTGCTGGGGGGTCTCCGGGGACAATCCACAGGGGAAGTCGATTCACTGTCCCTTTGTGTGTGACAGAGAGCATGGCGCTGCCGAGGACTGGTACGATTTCTTTGGGATAGGTCCTTAGTGTGGTGTCGACCCTTGTGAGTTTTGGTCTGTCTCTTTTATGCGGCCACAGTTGTTCAAATTGTTGAGCGCCCATGAGAGATTGACTCGCTCCCGTATCCAGCTCCATATTGACAGATATCCCGTTGAGTAGGACCCTCATCATTATAGGAGGCGTCCTGTTGTAGGAGCAGCGGCCATTGATCGTGTTGATCCGCTGTATACCGGTGTCCCGGGTACTGTCCCCATCATCTTCTGGTCCGCTTTCCGACCCTTCCGATTCGTATACCAGCCGAGCTGCTGTTTTTTTTGCACATGCGAGCCAAATGCCCTGTATATTCACAATTTCTGCAAACAGCCTGCTGAAATCAACATCCCCTTGCCGAGTGCCCACCCCCACATCTCCAGCACAGACCTGTTCCATTGTTCAAAGAGTTTCCAAAGAATGAGCTGCGTCTGGCTGATCTCTCTTGAGCTTCTCTCAGTTTGTAGTTGATTGCTCGCATTGTGGGTTGATGAGGTGTGAACCGCCGTTCCTGTGGCCCTTGCTGGCTTTTGCCTGCTGTTGAGAACCTGTTCTCCCGGTTTTGTCTGTGTGTGGGGGTAGCAGCTTGTTTAGTGCTGTGAACTTCTTGTTCCGATATTTCGTTAGTTGTCATACCTGCATTGTAAATCAACCTCGTTTCTTCTTCCCCTCCCAAGAATGTCTGTGCAACCAGTGCTGCTGCCTCTAAGGTCAGGTTCTTGGTCTCTATGAGCTTTCGGAATATGCCTGCGTGGCCTATTTCTTCAATGAAAAAGTCTCTCAGCATTTCTCTCCTCAGTTCATCGGAGAACTCACATAAACTAGCCAACCTCCGAAGTTCTGCCACGAAGTCGGGTATGCTCTGGCCCACACAGCATCTGTAGTTGTAGAACCTGTGTCTGGCCATGTGTAGGCTGCTAGCTGGCTTCAGGTGGTTCCTTACCAGTGTGCTCAATTCTTCAAACGACTTGCTTGCTGGTTTCTCAGGTGTCAACAGATCCTTCTTTAAAGCGTATGTTTTCGAGCCACAGCTGGTCAAGAGATGGGCCCTTCTCTTGTCTGCCTTATCGTCGCCTAACCAGTCTTTGGTTACAAAGCTTTGCTGGAGCCTTTCTATAAAGTCCTCCCAATTGTCTCCCGCATTGTACTTTTCATCTGATCCGTTGTTCGCCATTCTGTGGATTCTGTAATCCCGTAACCCGTCGCCACTGTAAAGTCCTGTCCCCTCAGTACAGATTCATGCAGTGAAGTCAAGGTCACTCTGGACCTGCACCTTTATTTCACAGCTCTGGAAGGCTGCACTTGCCTGAGACCTGCCCTTATATACCTGTCTCTTGCAAGTGCACCCCTGGTGGTAAGATATGCTGGTGGTTACAGGTCATATCTTATTTCAGTCATGTATAGCATGTTAGGATACAATTATATATAATAATGTAAGATACATGACAGTTTTCAACTGTCACTTTGGCTTCTCTCCCTTCTTGATGGCATAGTCGCAGTATGGCATCACTTTGTTAAAACAGGGGGCCGGTTATACTGGTTGAGTTGTCCTAATCTTCACACCAAATCAGTCCAGAATTATTTGTTTAAATTTGGCGGGCTTGACATTTCTTCGTAATATTTTGTCAGGTTCGTTAAAAGTTAATATGTCTTGGGTTAATTATTCTTCTAAACCCGTTTCCTGATGGAAATATTAGCTTGGTAATCGCAATGTCCTTTTATGCTTGGTTTTTGCATACAGGCTGTAGTGGGCCCTTTGTTCTTATTCATGCTGAAGATGGCTTTTCTCGGTTCAGTTTGATGGCATGCCATCTATGAGTTATTGTTGTAATGTTAATGTCTCTTGTGAAGAAAGGTTTTCGAATATCCATTTCTCCAGACAATTTACTTTAGTCCCAACATTCAGACAGTTCCAAGAATCAAGTTGGCTCCTTTAGTTCCTTTGGCCCACCCACAGACTTGAATTTGTCTTGTAAAAGTCCAAAATTCGATTAAAGTTCGTAGTTTCTTCCATGTGTACTTTCGGATTTCAAACTTTCTGGTAGATCGTCCCAAATTAAATATCCTTTCCAATGAGCCCAAACACTGCGGGGGCGGGGGGAGCGTTTCCCGTGAATTTTAACCTTTCAGTCCCCGGGTGGCACTCTACACACTTGAGTATCAAGCAAGGTAAGCAAATTTTCTGAACCCGAGAGTCAGCCTTCCCCGCATTTATACTAGCTAAACATTAACGTGCATCTCCCTTTGAAATGCAATGCAATTTACAGACGAATACAATCACTACAATTCGGTTACAGCATAGATTGGGTCTGATGCCCCTCCTTTACTTTGTTTTCACAGTAAAATAACGGTATACGGTCAACCACAACTTTAAGTACTAAAAAAAAATAAAAGGTACATAGTTAAACAGAAAGATTTTTAAGTAACGCTATTACAACACTCGATATTGCCGTTTTACAGCAGATAAAATCAAACACAAATTAAGCATGGCAGTGTGCTGTCACCCCTCCCTACGCAATTCCCAAGTTCGACCAAGGAGCGTACAGCACCCTTTGGTGCCTGACCTGATGGCCTTTGCGTTTCACTCGGCAAGTGAAACACCATAAGTAAAGAATAATCGCGAGTTGACAGATAACTAAAGTGTGGGAAGCAATTCGGATCCAGACTGGGACTTCTATATTTCAGAACAGGTCCCACCAAGGCGGAATTGTGATCTCAAGAATCTTTTTCCCTATCTCAATTGTTTTCTGTTCTAGAGTGTAGAAGTGTTTTTGTGAGATAATTACAGCTTTTAGCAGAGCAGTAAGATGTTCGGGTAGAGGGGGAATTGCATAGCCAAAATGTACAACATAATCCTGCAGGTTTGTAATGTTTTCTTTCACAGTGAGGTAGACAGTGGAGGATTCAGGAATGGGGACAATCTTGAACTGATGCCTCAGGTTTGAAGCAAAAACTGCTGTACCTCACCGGACACCAGAAGTGACCATGTTGGTAGTGGGGCGCACTGGTGGTGACACAATATGTCCCACCCCTTATGTATGCTACTTGTGGAGGGACGTGTTCTTGTGCCATTACCTCCATGGTACAGTTAATAGGCTGTGCGCCAGCAGTTTTAAACCCACACTGTGACTTTGAATGGGCACTCGAGTGCTGGGGACACAGTATTACGTATGCACCCCGGCTCCGGCACCCAGAGAGGTCAGTACCCGTTACAGCGTGCTCCCACTTTATGACATAGGGTGGGACTGCTGCGAAACAAATATGTGCACCTCTCTGAATAACTCTAATGTTCTCCACCCTGTATACCGGTGCGGGTCGGGCTGTATCTACATTTCCAAAGTCTAATTCATAATATTTCTTGAACATTTCTCTAAGTAGGGCCGAGTATAGCAGCTCTGTTTCCTTTGGGCACCATGCCGGTAGGTGTACCTCGGTAAGGTTTAAAATGACTGAAGCTACTGTATAATGTAACCCCTGGTATAACACCTTTTTGGTCGATACCAATACTAATCCGTTCCCTGGTCTCATGGTAGGACATCTTTCTATTATTGTGCGTATTGGCGGGGTTGTGGATAGGGGTTTCTTAATGTGTGCTCTTAGTTCGGTGGCGTTAATTGGGTGTGGGTAGTGCGGGACCGCGCATCCGTGTAGGCTAGAGTCCCACCCCATCCCTTCCCCTTCATCTTGCCATTGCCTGGCGAAGGCGATTGATATGCCTGTGGGACAAATATTCTCTGATCCCCACAAGCAAATGTAAACTCCTTGTCAGATTCCCTCCATTTGTCCCAACACACTTTTACTCTTCCCCGTGTCCCCGTGATGGTGCGGTACGTATCATTACCGAGTCTTTCCCAGTCCGATTCCTGGTCCCACGTGTTCTTGCTGAGTTTTCTGAGCCGCCATCATCTTCCCAGGGGAATGTTTCCTTTGCAAGTCAAACATACACGCTTTCCCTCTGTAACACTGACTCGGGCAGCGACGATCCGTATCCAGGGGCATGGAACTGAGGCCTCCCCGTAGGTAAAACCTTCCTGGCTGGAGTAGCGGGTAGAGTTAGATCCTATCCATCCTGGCTATCTTCCCTCGTGGGTGTAAAGGGCTAGTTTTTCCACGCCTGGGGTGCCACCCCCGGCGATTATGATCGGTGCTCTTTCTCCTGAGCACCAATCGATGAGGGATTCTTCCACGTCTCCTCGGCCGCCGCTGCTTATCCTTATCAGGGCGAGCGGGAACAGGACCCTTTCCACACTGTTATCCTTCCTGTAGGGGCACATAAAACAGATTGTCTAGCCCTGAGAAAGCTCTCTGGCTTGACAAAGATGACCGAGTTCCAATTTGGGCTCTCTTCCTTTCAGACATAGTATGGTCTTCGATCGACTGTCTGTCTTAATCAGTTCCTTATGGACTGACGTCTGTTTCTAACTTTTATCTCACAGCCGTTTTGCTTGTTATCTCACCCCGTGCTTCCCTTAATAGTTATACAGGTAGATTCTTCTTACTCCCGGGTATTACCCGGCCTGTGCTTCTTTTAATAGCTGCACAGGTAGATTATTTTTCTTACCACAGTAACTATTACATCTATCACTATCATTACATAGACGAATCTTACACTAATCTAAATTACTCACTAGACATTCTTAAATTCATGTTGTACTATATATGTACATCTGCCACCCGTCTCCGGGTGGCCAGATTAATTCCTGCCTTTCCCCTTCCATCTCTGGCCTTTGGGTGTCCAGCGGGGCCGTTGGTAGATTGGCCTGTACCGCAGGACCCGGAATGTTCTGACCGGACGTGGGTTTGAGTCCCACACTATCGGGGGAACGTCCCCTCCGGTGCTGCAGTACACCGCTCCTTTGAGGGTGGCTGCCCTCTTCGTTTCATCCCCTGGGGGTTCTGCCTGGTCGAGGGCTACGGGCTGGGGACTCCGACTTGGTGGCTGGTCCACCGCTATCTCTTTTGGGGGTCCCTCATTGCCCGAGGCTACCGGTTGGGTGTCCCTGCTCGCGGGCTGGTCTCTGACCTTAGGTACCCTTTTGCGGCTTGTCCCTTTCCATGGGCTGAACCATTTAAATTGGGACGCTGGTGACCACGGTTTCCTTGGCCGTTGTGTGCGGGGAGTCCTTCTTAAGGCTCTGGCTACTGGGGGTGTGTCCGAGTCCCAGATGATTGGGGGGACAGTTCCTCCAGTAATACAGTCCACTGCCACTCTAGGTGCAGTCTGTGGGTCTGCCACGTCCCCTGTGGGAATTCCACAGTCGGGGGCTGCTGGCAGGGGGTCCCTGTCTTTAGCACGGTTCACCGATTTTTGGTTGTCCCTTACGTTTAGCTGCAGCCCCTGGGTTGAAAAGTTCGCACTGATTTATGTGAAACCACTGTGTACGGCAGGGAAATTTTATGGCATAGACCATGGGGCTTGCCTTGTCGACAATGTGTACAGCCCCATGTACAGTGCCTCAAAAACCCCTATTCTAGCATAGTTCCTTACCATGACCTGGTCCCCTATCTCCCACTCGTGGTGTTTGCGGGATTCCAACAGCAGTCGGTTGCTTCAATACTGTTTTCCCACGTTGTTAGCAGCCTGCCAGTGACTCTGTTTAAGGTGTTCAAACAGATTTCTGACAAAGCTATCCCGGTTCACTTCCCTAAGCTGACCTTCCGTGACTAACACATGGGTGCGGGTTCACATTGCTCTGCTGGTCATGAGCTCGTACGGGGAGTACCCGTGCCCTTTGACTGGCTGGCCCGGATCCCCATGAGGACCAGTGGTAGGCCCTCTACCCACCACTTGTGTGAGTCCCCTGTCTCTTTGCACAGCCTTTCTTTGATGGTGCGGTTGAAACGCTCCACAGGCCCAGATGACTGCGGGTTGTGGGCGACATGCCATTTTCCTTTGATGCCCTTAAGGGTCTCCTGCATCACCAGCCCGGTGAAGTGACTCCCTTGGTCGGACTCCATGTATTGTGGTAGTCCCCATTGGGAGAACACTTCTCTGACCAGGATCCTGGCTGTTCCCAGGGCAGTGGCTGTTCGGCATGGGAAGGCTTCCACCCATTTGGTGAATACATCCACCAATACAAGGCAGTACTTGTAGCCTCCTTGGGCAGTGGGTAGGGGCCCGATGTAATTGATTTGGATCGACTGCCAGGGTCCCTCTACCCTCCTGATATGTCCCATAGACACCTTTCTTTTCTGGGGGTCGGGGTTGTTGGCCGTGCACACCAGACAGCTAGCACAGAACTCACGGACATCTTCCCTGAGTCCCGGCCACCACCCTGCCTGTTCCACTCGTTGCCAAGTGGTCTCAGGTCTGGGGAGTCCTGCTCCTGGACCCTCGTGGGCCAGCTGAGGGAATTCTCTCCGGTGTTGTTGTGGTACTACCCATTGCTCTCCCCTGAACAGCATGCCTCCTTTAATGGCAATTGCTGCTGTGCCGTACGGGCCGTCTACCCTTTTCCCTTTTTCTAGTGTGTTCAGGACAGTTTTGAGGATGGGGTCTTGGGCCTGAACCGTTTTTAAGTCCGGGGGCAAAGCTATCCCTGCCTTCCCTGCCATCCCCGTCCTGCCCCTGACTACTGCACTGGGTCCTGGGTTGTACGGATCCCAGAGCTTGCCCGTGTGGGCACTTTGCTTGGCAAACACGCCAGCCTGCTGGTTTCCCTCGCTACGGGATCCAATGGTGGAATGCGCCTTCACCTTACGTATATAGATATTCCCTTTCTCCCCTACGGCTGTCATGATCTTTTCCAGTATGAGCTTAATTGTCAGGCGTCTTCCATTTGCGGATGTGTACCTGCGACAGGACCAGATAGCCAGGTACTCCGTACACGAATTGCATGTGAACATACTGTCCGAGCAAATCGTGTACGGGGTCGGGAATTCTTCGGGGTGTGTGACCACGTACACCACCGCTGACAGTTCAGCGTGCTGGGTGCTCATAGTACTGGGGAGTTTAATCGCCAGGGCAATGCCTGCCTCGGGGTCATAAACTCCGCAGCCTGTGAGTCGTTCACCCGCAGATTCCGTGCTTGAACCGCCCACATAGATCCCTCGGCCTGTGGGGTGTAACCCTGCCTGAAAACCTATGTTAATTTCCCATACCCCTTCTACGGAACACTACGGCTGTCCCTGGATAAATCATGTTGCCTGTATGTCTTGGCTCGCAGAGACCCTTTACCCTTAGGTCCATTTGAGAGAGGAGCAGGGTCCAGCAAGCAATGCGGGCACTGCTCACTGTCCCGTCCTTGATTCTCCCATCCAGGAGCATTTGGGTGGGCGTATGGTGGGTAAGGAGTGTGATAGGGGACCCCCCTGTGAAGATCAGTGATCTTTTCACAGCCCAGTGAGTGGCTAGGAGTATCCCTTCTCCATATCCATGTATATCCTGGAGGAGTAGACCACTGGTCTCAGCCGGCCATGCCGCTTTTGGAACAGTACTGCGCTCAGGCTGTCCCCGCTGGCTACTATCTCCAGGAAAAACTCTTTACCCCCATCGATGGCTCCTAGGGCTGGCGCGGTCTGCAGGTCTTTCTTGAGTTGGATAATTGCTGCCTCGCAATCTTTTTCCCATTTTCACTCCGCTCCCTTGTGTCGGAGTCGGAGCAGAGGGGCTGCTGTGTCTGCATAATCCTTACTGAAATCTCTGCAGTACCTTGTTAGCTCTAGAAAAGATCTTACTCCTGTTACTGTGTTGGGGACTGGTAACTTCTGCACTGCTTCCCTTCTAGCTTTGTCAATGGCTCTTTCCCCAGCGCGCACGGTCAGTCCCAGGAATTTTACTTCCTTCAGGCCGACCTGTGCCTTCTCGGGGTTTACTTTAAACCTCTCTTCTTTCAGCAGCTCCAGCAGCTCAGCAAGCAGTGGGCCGTGCTCCTCCCTCTCATCGGTGAACAGGAGCAGGTTGTCCACATAATGTACGAGCTGCTGGGGTCTGCTGAAGCTCTTTAAACAGTTGGCCATACATTGGTGGAAAATACTGGGGCTGTTGTGGAAGCCCTGAGGGAGACAGTTCCAAGTGTATTGCAGTCCTTTAAACGTAACTTGTACTGATCTTCCCTTCTTAAATGTATGGACCAGAACCCGTTAGAAATATCTAGCACCATGAAGGTGGTCGCGGAGGTTGGGATACTTCCAATGCGGTCGGCGACAGCAGCAATGGTGGGTGCACAGGCAGGGATGATACACTTTAGTACTCGATAGTCCACCGTGGCTCTCCAGGAGTTGTCCGGTTTCTTAACCGACCACAATGGAGAGTTCACATGGGTAGCTTTTGGTCTCAATACTCCCTGTTTAATCAGAGAACCCAAGGCTGTTTCCATATCTACCTCCGCCTCCCTGGGAAAGTTATACTGTTTCTGTGGTCGGGTCATGGGGTGACCATCTATGCTATCCTCGACCCCGTTTATCCTCTCACAGTCGTGTTTGTGAGTGGAAAAAGCTGCAAGGTTTTTCCTCACATATTCTTGGTATTCTATCGGAGTGTTACTGACCAATGATTCAAGGTCGTAACCCTCCTTTGGCTTCATGGTGCACACCGTCCCTTTTCCCCGTTTTCCTGGGACAACCATCACTTCACTCTCCTGTCCCGTACAGACTGACTCCCAAAGACAGTGGTTTCTTAAATCCACGAGCATCCCGTGGCCTAGGATGAAGTCAGCTCCCAGAATCCCTCTCCATCAGGACACAAGTCCACTTAGTGTGGAGTGTATCTAAATGAATGGAGAGCGGAACGGAGAATGAGCCAGTCTGTTCAGTGCCTGTGAAACCCACCAAGTTGTAGGGGACCCGCTAGACAGAAGTGAGGCGGCTGTGTTAGCTGTATAGACAAGAATGCTTGAGGCACCAGTGTCCTGCAGGTAAGTCCCTTTCATCTTTTCAACTTCCATCTGAACGGTCGGTCTCCCCCACGCATCATACTCGAGGGAACACAGGTGGATAGGCTACGCCTGACCTAGTCACGGTTTTGATTGGGATGGGGCAGATGGGATTTCGGTACCGGTAGCAGTGGCTACGCTCCCAGGGCCATCTAACATGGTTCGGACTGTGGTTAGGAAGGTATCGAACAAGTGGGAAGGGACTGGCTTATCGGTCTCGGCCCTTTTGGCCGGGGCTGGAGCACTCTTTCCTGCGCTACTCTTCAATCCTTTCTCCAGTGCCCACTTTTTGCGCACCCGAAGCAGGTACGTTTTGTATCGGAGGGGTTGCCCCTCTCGTGGTGCCATTCCCTCTTATCCTGGCTAGGTCGGATTTCATGAACCCTTCCCCTTTGGGGATGTTCTTCCGTCCCTCTGCCGTTCCGATAAGCTAGGGTCAGTTGCCTAAGCACTCACTGTTCGGTGGACTGGGGATCTCTTGGGTCGAACCAGGTCTCAGCCTTAGCTCTTATTCAGGGTAAACTGTTAGCTGCTAGGCTCTGAATCCAGTGGGCTAACTCGTCCGGACTTAAGTAATTTTGGTTGTGGTCCCCTGCACAGGTGCTCTGGTACATAGGCCACAGCCGGTCTGCAAAAGCCTGCGGGGTTTCCCCTGCGAGCTGCACTGTTTTCTCTACTCTGGAGAAGGGACTCCCATCATTGCAGCCCATGGCTTCTAAAATGTCTTCCTGGACGGTGGCAAATGTTCTCCATCCCCTTTTGCTCTCAGTAGAGAGGGACTGGTACAGCTTGCTGTGCAGGGATAGGAGGAGCATCTTTGCTATTACTGCATCATCACAACCATTAATATCCCCTGCCTGTTCCACCTCCATAAAGTGGACCAAGGGGTCTCCCTTTGGAGTTAGCTTTCCCAGGTGGCTTATCATCGCCCTAAGCTGTTAGGGAGTGTGGGGAACCATAAACTTGCTTTCCAGTGGCCCTTGACCCACGCCACTGGTGGGCGGGCCAAACATCTGTTGCAGGACCGGGCGCATTGGCCCTGGTTCTGGCTCTCCTTGTTCTGGCTCGCCTAGCCCTCCTCTCTGCTTCCAGACTGAGCTGAAACACGGCGCCACAGGTGGTGGTGGTTCACTATCCCTGTCTGCCTCGCAACCCATTCGCCCTTCCTGCTGCTGCACCAGTGTAGTCACCGGTGCCACAGGTGGTGATCGAACAGTTTCCTCCTCTTCCAGATTTACCTGGGGCGTACCTGGGCTTATTAGGCATACCATGCCTTTTGCCTTGGACAGAGTAAGGTTTAATCTTTTGATTTGTTGCTCGCAGGGACCGTGGTCTCCTGAGTTAAATGCATTAGCGCTAACTACTTTATACGCTGCCTGCACATCTTGTAATTTTTCCTGGCGCTCTTTTACTTCTAGGGTGAGGCGAGTGCTTTCCTCCTGCAGTAACTTTTCATTATTTTTGACCTTGGTAACCTGACATTGAAAATAGTCCTGACTGTTTTTAAACCTCTCCATTAGTTGGGTCTTTCCCTCTTTTAGCTTACGGAGCTCTCCCCATAACCTTTCTTCTGACATAACCCTTTCCTGATAGCTCTCTGCGCATTCCCATAACTCTGCCTGAAGTATCTCATTGGTTCTGACTAGAAGTTGGACCTGTCGCTGTAGACAGACCAACCAAATTGCCTTCTCTACTGCTTCTTTGTGATCCTTGCTTGTTGTCCACTGGGCTGCAGCGTCCGCTGGATGCTCAGCGCGCAATAGACCAAGCACCCATTCCTTCGTGACATTCAATTTCTTGTACACATAGGAGAAAACCCTCTCTTCCCTCTTGGTTCTTTCCCCCAAACCAGCACTCTCCACATCACACCCCTTGTACCAGAGTCCTGTTATGGTCGGCATTTTGTAAGGGTTGGTCTCCAGGGGGGGATCATGTTCAGCTCTGACCTACTTGAGCAGTTCGAATTGCCCCCACTCCCTTGGGTTCTAGACTCTGGATTTATTTGGAGGGGGGGGGGGAGAGTGGTGATAAAGTGCAAAGGACAACTAGTTTGATGCAAAAGAACTTTGATTTTATTACAGACAAGAAAGTATAATGGCAAACTTATAATCACTCAAATAAAGAACAATACATTACACATTCAAAGGGGGGTACAGTAAAATTACATGTCCCACCTCCCAATACCTAATCCTAGCTAGGTTAGGCTCCAGGGCAGGCAATGACTATGCTTACCAATCCTTTCTGGTCAGTTAGCGGTAGTTCATGATTTTGGGGTTCGTTGAATTCTGTAGGTTCTGCTTGCTGTACCCCGAATGTCAGAGGAAACTTCTTACTGCGCAATCTTCAGTTGGGTTGAGTCCGCTGATGCGGTAAGGCGTGTTTTGGATTTGTGGGGTAAGTATCGTTTTCTTTTGTTAGAAGTAGGTTTTTACAGTTCTTTAGGTAATGTTTTACCCGTTGGTAGCTCAGGACCAGCTTGTAGAGTGGAAAGTTTTGATTCTTCAGTTTCTTTCTGTTGGAGTTTTGTTTCAAGTTTGGTCAATCGCGGTGGTTTTGGTGGTGCCACATTGGCTGTGGTCGATTGCTGTCACGATGGTGATGCTCTTCCTTCCTTTTTGGACATCAGTGTGCTATATTCAAAGAGCACAGCACACACAGCTCCGAACATGGCAGGCAGCTCTCTCGGAAGCCTCCGGAACAGCCTGGTTCTGTTTATTATTAACTCTGCAGTTGCAGTACACGATACGTCCACATCCACAGTGTGGAGCTACAAACATTGCAAATTTACAGACATTACACTTACCCCTCCTTAATGAAGAAGTTATTATTACAAACATCATACGTAACTTTCATTTTTATACACAACATAGGATATAGACTTACTTTTTTTACCATATTTACAAATTTAACTTTACCACTTGTTTTCTGTTTTGAAGAGGATACCTTCGCTCTCGAACAGAACCTTCCAAACATGGTGTTGATTTCGCACTCATTCAAGGCTCATCCTGAGGAACGTTTTCCTCCACGTAATTTCCTTGATTTTTATTTGAACTCACTCTAACTTCAAGCTCTTTGTTTTCCTGACTTGGACTCAGACTTTCATTCTGATTCTCTCCTGGATTTGTTTCCAGTACGTTGGATTTAGGATTTGCTACTGGTGAATCAAAACTATCTGATGAGTCAGAAATAATTGAATCATTCCCACCTTCAACTCCTTCCATGTCTGTAGGTAAAATATGATCAATATGAACAAACCTAACCTGTCCATTATCAAACATCTTTACCAAATATGTGTGAAGACCACATATTTTCACCACTCTTCCTGGTAACCACTTTAACCATTTATGGTGATGGTTCTTCACTCTCACCTTCTGGTTTAATTTCGCACTTCTCTCTTTTACTCTACGTCTATCATGATTCTCTTTCTGTCTAAATTGTGTCTCTTCTACAGACTGTGCCAAATTTGGTTTTAACAACGAGAATCTGGTTCGTGGCTGTCGTTTGAGAAACAAATCTGCTGGTGTTCTACCAGTAGTTGTATGAGGAGTATTTCTATATGTAATCAAAAAATTAGCCAATTTGTGATCCAATGACAACTGTCATTTCCTTGGAATTGGATTTAACATTTGTTTTATGAGGGCATGTTTTACAATTTGTACAGTGTTCTCTGCTGCACCATTCAAAGCAGGGTGGTAGAGTGGAACCTTGGTATGTTTCACACCATTTTTGCTCGTGAATTGTGCAAATTCTTCTGAACGAAATTGTGGTCCATGATCCGAAACAATTTCCTCAGGGAGGCCGAATGAAGAAAATAATCTTCGTAAAATGTCCAATGTTTTACTTGTTGTTATTTTCCACATTGGAAACACCTCAACCCACTTCGAAAGGCTATCAATCACAATGGACAACTGTTGTCCTTCGAACTCAGCAAAATCAATATGTAGCCTTTGCCACACCCTGGGAGGCCATTTTCATGGCTGTAATGGTACTGATGGTGGTTGCTTGCTTACCGATTGATATGTCATACACTGACTCACGATGTACTCTATATCTTTATCAAGACCTGGCCAGGATAAATAACTGCGTGCAAAACTCTTGGTCAAGCACATTCCCAAGGTGATGGTCTCCTAATAATATGGACCTGAATTTATTTGGTATAACCACTCTTGCACCCGACATGATACAATCTTTATCGACTGATAATTCATTCCTACGAATGAAGAATGGATGTGTATCTTTGTCTGTTACCTGGTTTGGCCATCCATTCGCAGTATGATCATACAGCTTTGACATCACTGGGTCACGTTTGGTTGCTCTACCAATCTCTTCAGCTGTGACTGGCAGTTCGTCAATGTATGAAAAATAAAACACTTCTTCCCTATCGGGTATAACTTGTGATGGGGAAGGCAATCTAGACATTGCATCAGCATTACTGTGATCAGCTGATTGTCTGTATTCAATATCATATGTATATGCTGACAAAATCAAAGGCCATCTCTGCATTTGGGCTGCAGCTAATGTTGGAACTGGGGACTTTGGATGGAGGATTGCTGTTAGGTGCTTATGGTCTGTAACGATGGTAAACCTTCGACCATACAAATATTTGTGAAACTTCTTGACCCAAAAAATTAATGCCAAAGCTTCCCTTTCAATTTGTGCATGATTACTCTCACTGGCACTGAGAGTGCGTGAAGCAAAAGCAATTGGTCTCTCCTCCCCACTACGTGATACATGAGAGATCACTGCTCCAACTCCATAAGGATAAGCATCACATGCTAGCTTAATCTCCTTAGATATGTCATAGTGAACTAACATGGTGCTCTCTACCAATTTGCTTTTACACTTCTTGAATGCTGTATCGCATTCTTTTGACCACTTCCAATGGACCTGTTTTTTCAAAAGTTCATTCAGTGGATGTAATACTGTAGCCAAATTTGGCAGAAACTTCCCATAATATTTCAAAAGACCCAAGAATGAACAAAGTTCAGTGACATTCCTGGGAGTGGGTGCATTTCTGATTGCATCCAGTTTTTCCTTGCTCAAATTTAAACTATCTTTGTCTACTCTGTACTCTAAGTACTCTACTGAGTTTTTAAATAACTCACACTTATGAGCAGACACTCGTACTCTGTGCTTCTCGAGCTGTTTGAGGACTTCATTCAATATGTTATTATGAATTTGCCTATTTGGTGCTAAAATTAGTATGTCATCCAAATAACATATTGCCCCTTCAGTACCTCGCAAAATCTGGCTCATCACCCCTTGGAATATGGCAGGGGTGGAAGACAGTCTAAACGGTAGCCTATTAAATTGATATAGGCCTCGATGAGTATTTATAGTCAAACATGACTTGGACATCTAGTTCAAGCTGTAAGTAGGCATTCGTAAGATCCAGTTTTGAGAAGATCTGACCACCAGTCAGTGTTGTGAACAAATTTTCTATATTCGGCAATGTATAGAGGACATTACCCTCTAGAACCTGGTTTACGGTTACTTTATAATCACCACACAATCTTACTTTACCATCGGACTTAGGTACAACAACAATGGGGGGCAGCCCAATTACATCAATCTATCTTACAAATAACGTTCTCAGTCTCTAGTCTTTTGAGTTCTTGCTCAACTTTCTCCTTGAGTGCATATGGTACAGAACGTGGCTTGTAGTAAACTGATCTAACGTCCTTCTGTACCCTGACACTCGCCTTGAAACCTTGGATCGGACTGCCTGTTTTGCAGAACACCTTCAGATACTTCTTGATAACTTCATCCGTTGATGAAAATCTCGCTTCCATACAGAAAATCTCACTCCAATCCAGCTTCAGTGAGCTCAACCAATTTCTTCCTAGTAAGGCAGGCTTGTCTCCTTTCACTACTATTTGAGGCAAGTTCTGAAATTGATCTTTATATTTCACCGGTACGGTGATATGACCTACCAGAGGAATTTTCTCTCCCGAGTAGCCTCGCAGCTCTATCTTGGATTTCTCCAGTTGGAAATCACGCAATTTTTCGAGGTATAGCGACTCCGGTACTATACTCACGGATGCACCGTGTCGATTTTCATTGGTATCTTGAATCCCGAAACAGCTATTTGGATTTTGATACTTTCAGAATCGCTGTCCGTTAAACTCGTGCTCCTGATGACATGTAACTCTAACATCTCCTCGTCCTGTTGTTGTTCTTCCATGCTATATAGTCTCTTGGGATTTCTATTCATAGCTTTGAACGCTGGACTAATTGCTTTGAAAGGTGATTTGCCCTTCAGTCGGCATGCCTTCACAAGATGCCCAGTTTTTCTGGAGAAGAAACACTCTGCCTTCATGTATGAACAATTTTGAGCAATGTGTTGTCCCAGGTACTGATAGCACAACTTCGATGCTTTGTTAGAATTTCCAGTTTCTGAGACTTTGGGCCCCCTCCGTCTTTTACTTTGAACCTGCAGGTGATTTACCCGGTTGACTGACGACCGTAATCATTATTTAATTCTCGGGAATATTGTTCGGCCATGCCCATCGACCTCGCTGTCTGACAAGTAATCTCAAAAGTCAAGTCATCCATCATCAATAACTTCCTTCTGATCGCATCATTTTTCACCCCACAAACAAAACAATCCCATAATGCTCGGTTTTGAAAGTTTCCAAAATTATAGTGCATCGATAGCTTTTTTAATGCTAAGATGTAATCACTGATACGTTCATAAGTCTTTTGATTCCGAATCCCGAAACGATAGCTTTCAGCAATTTCTAACGGTTTGGGGTTATAGTGTAGCTCCAGCTTCATTAAAATCTCTTTTTAAGTGTTGTGTCCTTTGGCTCGTCAGGCACAAGCAGATTTACCAGTGTTTCATACAATGCCGGACATGCCTCCAATAAGAAGATCGCTCTATACTGTGTCTATATTCACCCAAATGTCCCATTACACCTACCATTTTAATCTCTAGCTGTTCACAGCATGTGTTGTAGTTTACCTCGGATTTTTGTAGCTTTTTCCAAAGACAGAAACTTCCAAAGTTTCTCGGTCGGCTGGCTGAATCCTTCATCGACAAAATTTAAGCTTTAAATCATCCTAAAAATCCCATCTTCATCACCAAATGTGATATATTCACAGAACACAGCACACACAGCTCCTAACATGGCAGGCAGCTCTGTTGGAAGCCTCTGGAACAGCCTGGTTCTGTTTATTAACTCTGCAGTTGCAGTACACAATATGTCCACATCCACAGTGTGGCGCTACAAACATTACAAGCTTACAGACATTACATTCAGGAATTCGAGGCTGGAGAAGTTGGTTTTCAACTGTCGCGTTGGTTTCTCTCACTTCTTGGTGGCATAGTCACAGTATGGCATCCCTTTATTAAAACAAGGGGCCAGTTATACTGTTTGAGTTGTCCTATTCTTTGCGCCAAATCAGTCCAGGTTTCTTTGTTTAAATTTGGTGGGCTTGACATTTCTTTGTAATATTTTGTCAGGTTCGTTAAAAGTTAATATGTCTTGGGTGGGTTGCTCTTATAAATCTGTTTCCTGATGGAAATATTAGCTTGGTAATCGCAATGTCCTTCTATGCTTGGTTTTTGCATACAGGCTGTAGTGGACCCTTTGTTCTTATTCATGCTGAAGATGGCTTTTCTCGGTTCAGTTTGTTGGCTGGCATCTATGAGTTATTGTTGTAATGTTAATGTCTCTTGTGGAGAAAGGTTTTCGAATATCCATTTCTCCAGACAATTTACTTTAGTCCCAACACCCAGACAGTTCCAATAATCAAGTTGGCTCCTTTAGTTCCTTCGGCCCGCCAACAGACATGAATTTGTCTTGTAAAAGTCCACAATTCGTTAAGGTTCGTAGTTTCTTCCATGTGTACTTTAGGATTTCAAACTTTCTGGCAGATATTCCCAAATTAAATTTCCTTTCCAATGAGCCCAAACACTGGGGGGGTTCCCGTGAATTTTGACCTGTCAATCCCCAAGAGGACCAGTGGTCGGACCTCTACCTACCTCTTGGGTGAGTCCCCTGTGTCTTTTCGCAACCTTTCTTTTATAGTGCAGTTTAAATGCTCCACAGGCCCGGATAACTGTGGGTTGTGGGTGACATGCCGTTTCCCTTTGATGACGAGCACCTTAAGGGTCTCCTGCATCACCTGCCTGGTGAAGTGACTCCCTTGGTCAGACTCCACGTACTGTGGTAGTCCCCATTGGGAGAATACTTCCCTGACCAGGATCCTAGTTGTTCCCAAAGCATTAGCTGTTCGGCATGGGAAGGTTTCCACCCATTTGGTGAATACATCCACCAACACTAGACAGTACTTGTAGCCTCCCTAGGCACTGGGTAGGTGCCCGATGTAATCGAACTGGATCGACTGCCAGGGTCCCTCTACCCTCATGATATGTCCCATAGACACCTTTCTTTTCTGGGGGTCAGGGTTGTTGGCAGTGCACACCAGACAGCTGGCGCAGAACTCGCGGATGTTTAACCTGAGTCCCAGTCACCTCCCTGCCTGTTCCACCCGTTGCCAGGTGGTCTCAGGTCCGGGGTGTTCTGTTCCTGGACCCTCGTGGGCCAGCTCGAGGAATTCTCTTCGGTGTTGTTGCGGCACTACCCATTGCTCCCCCCTGAACAGCATGCCTTCTTTAATGGCAATAGCTGCGACGCGGTATGGGCCGTCTACCATTTTCCCTTTAGCTAGCGTGTTCAGGACAGTTTTGAGGACGGGGACTTGGGTCTGAACCATTTTCAGGTCCAGGGGCAATGCTACCCCTGCCCTCCCTATTGTCCCAATCCTGCCCCTGACTGCTGCGATGGGGCCTGGGTTGTACAGGTCCCAGAGCTTGCCCGTGCGGGCACCCTGCTTGGCCAACATGTCATGCTGGTTTCCCTCGCTACGGGGTTCTGTGGTGGAATGTGCCTTCAATTTATGTATATAGATCTTCCCTTGCTCCCCCATGGCTGTTATGATCTTTTCCAGTAAAGGCTTAATTGCCAGGGGTCTCCCGTCTGCAGATGTGTATCCGCGATGGGAGCAGATAACCAGGTACTCCGAACACGAATTGCATGTGAACATACTGTCCGAGCAAATCGTGTATGGGGTAAGGAATTCTTTGGGGTGTGTGACTACGTACACCAGCGCTGACAGTTCAGCATGCTGGGCACTCATAGTACTGGGGAGTTTAATCGCCAGGGCAATGCCTGCCTCTGGGTCATATACTCCGCTGCCTGTGAGTCGTTTGCCCGCAAATAACGTGCTTGAACCGTGCACATAGATCTCTCAGACTGTGGGGCCCGAAAGCCTATGTTAATTTCCCATACCCCATCTACGGAACACCGGTGGGCTGTCCCTGGATAGATCATGTTGGCTGCGAGTCTTAGCTCGCAGAGACCCTTTACCCTTAGGTCCATCTGAGAGAGGAGCAGGGTCCAGCGAGCATTGGGGGCACTGCTCACCATCCCGTCCTTGATTCTCCCATGCAGGAGCATTTGGGTGGGCGTCTGGTGGGTTAGGAGTGTGATAGGAGACCCCCTGTGAAGATCAGTGATCTTTTCACAGCCCAGTGAGTGGCTGGGAGGTGCCACTCACAGTTGGAGTATCCCTTCTCCACGTCAGTGAGTATCCTGGAGGAGTAGACCACTGGTCTCAGCCGGCCATGCCGCTCCTGGAGCAGTACTGCGCTCAGGCTGTCCCCGCTGGCTGCTATATCCAGGAAGAACTCTTTACCCCCATCAATAGCCCCTAGAGCTGACGTAGTCTGCAGGTCTTTCTGTAGTTGGATAAATGCTGCCTCACAACCTTCGGCCCAATCCCACTCCATTCCCTTGTGCAGGAGTCAGAGTAGAGGGGCTGCTATGGCCGCATAATCTTCAATGAAATCTCTGCAGTAGCCGGTTAGCCCTAAAAAAGATCTTACTCCTGTTACTGTGTTGGGGGCGGGTAACTTCTGCACTGCTTCCCTTCTAGCTTTGTCAATGGCCCTTTCCCCAGCGCGCACAGCCAGTCCCAGGAATTTTACTTCCTTCTGGCCGATCTGAGCCTTCTTGCGATTCACTTTAAACCCTTCTTCTTTCAGCAGCTCCAGCAGTTCAGCCAGCAGTGGGCTATGCTCCTCCCCCTCATCGGTGAATAGGAGCAGGTCATCCACATACTGTACCAACTGCTGGGGTCTGCTGAAGCTCTTTAAACAGTTGGCCATATATTGGTGGAAAATGCTCGGGCTATTGTGCAAGCCCTGAGGGAGACAGTTCCAAGTGTATTGCTGTCCTTTAAAGGTAAAAGCAAACTTGTACTGATCTTCTCTTCTCAAATGTATGGACCAGAACCCGTTGGAAATATTCAGCACTGTGAAGTTGGTCGCGGAGGCTGGGATACTTCCAATGATGACGGCGACGGCAGCAACCGTGGGTGCAAAGATGGGGATGTTATGGTTGAGTACTCGACAGTCCACCGTGGCTCTCCAGGAGTTGTCTGGTTTCTTAACCGGCCACCATGGAGAGTTCACATGGGTGGCTGTTGGTCTCAATACCTCTTGTTTAACCAAAGAACCCAAGGCTGTTTCCATGTCTGCCTCTGCCTCCCTGGGAAAGTTATATTGTTTCTGTGGTCGGGTCATGGGGTCCCTATCTATGCTAACCTTGACCCCGTTTATCCCCCCACAGCCGTGTTTGTGAATAGCAAAAGCTGCAAGATTTGCCCTCACATTGTCTTTGTTATGTAATGATGTGTGTATCGTCCTGGTACCTTAAATGTAATGTAAGCACTATGCCACACCACAGAGGGCGCTGTGGTGGGAAATCTGGAAGTACCAAGAACAGGTACTATAAAAGGCTGACCACCACACCTGAGAGGCACTCTGGAGCTGAACAATAAAGGACGAAAGTCACAGCAGTTAGATTTACACCAGACCGTGTGAAGTCAGTGATTTGTGTGCTAGATGCACCACATTGGCAACGAGGAAGCGTATGAACTCCACGCAACCATGGCTACTCTGGGCTCGCTAAAGGATTTTACCGTGGGCAATGATTGGGAGGCCTTCATGGAAAGGCTCGAGTACTACTTCACAGCAAACGACCTGACGGAGGACACTGACGCAATGAGAGATAAGCGTAAGGCGATATTGCTCTCCAGTTGTGGAGATGAGGTTTACTGTCTCGTCAGGGATTTGCTGGCACCCGGGAACGCCAGGGACAAGTCATACAAGGAGCTAACGGAACTCATTCGTGATCAGTTGAAACCGAAGGAGAGCATCCTCACGGCCAGATACAAATTCTACCATCACTGCAGACCTGAGGGCCAGGATATCACCAAATATGCTGCGGATCTCAGGAGACTCGCGGCGCCTTGTGATTTTGGCGCGCACCTTGACGAGGCGTTGCGGGATGTTTTCGTCATGGGGATTGGCCATGAGGGCTTCCTTCACAAGCTGTTAGCCACGGAACCCGCAGTCACTCTGACAAAGGCCATCGCCATCAGCCAGGCACATATGACCTCGACTTGCAGCACCAAGCAAATAATCCACACAGTTTCGAACCCGGCAGGCACTGTCCACAGGATAGCGCCCACCATGGACAAAACTGCAGAACGTGGCTCTGCCCGGGGCAGAGATCACGGACCTTGGGATCCTGGAACTCAGAGTCCGCTGAGGGGGGCCAATCAAGCAGCATCATGCTGTCGCTGTGGAGGGAGCCATGGGGCTCACCAGTGCAGGTTTGCGGAGTATACGTGCAATACCTGCCACTTTAAAGGCCACCTTCAGCGTATGTGTAAAAAAAATCGGACTCACCATGTGGCTGAGGAGATGGGGATGATCTACTGTTCAGCGAGGAGCAGGTAGAAGAAGATGAGGTGTTTAGACTGCACACGTGTACTGACGATTCGCCCCCAGTGATAAGGGAAGTAAAAATCAACGGAGTCCCAGTGAGTGTGGAAGTGGACATGGGCTCGGGTCCATCGTTGATGAGTCGGAGAACTTTTGATACACTGTGGATTAACCCAGCTGCACGACCCAAACTGGTCCCAGTCACGGCGAAGCTGCGTACCTACACCAGGGAACTAATACCTGTTCTTGGCAGAGCGATGGTGCAGGTATCCCACGGGGACAAGACGCACGGTTTACCTTTGTGGGTCGTTGCAGGCGATGGGCCGACACTCCTCGGCCGGAGGTGGATGGGGAAGGTCCGTGGGAGCTGGGAAGACTTCATCACCCCACAGGCTGCTGCTCCCCGGGAAGCTGCCGTGCCCCGGGTCCCCAGAGAGCAGCGCCGACCGAGCTGGAGCTGCAGCCTCAATCCACCCACAGGCAAGCAGAGCAAGCCCCAGGCCCAGACCTCACACAGAGATCCTGCAGCCTCAGCCCCCACAGGCAAGCAGCCCTGCACAGAGGGGCCTAGTGGGGGGGAGGGTGAGCCGGCGGGGTGCGAGGGATCCAGGATGGCCGGCGGATTGGAAGAGCCCTGCCGAGGAGTTGTTAGCGTTGGGCGGCGGCAGCAGCTGGAGGTCGGCGGCCACGGCGGCCGCATGGGAGGTCGCTACGGAGGCCGCGGGGGAGGCGGCAAGTACGGCCGCTGTAGAGGCCATGACGGCCACAGGAGAGGTGGCAGCGGAGGGGAGCGGAGGCTGCGACGGCGGAGGGCATCCGGAGCGGCAGAGAAGAAGATGGCGGCTGCCTCGGTCCAGAGCAGCAGAGCATCAAAGATGGCGGTGCCCAAGGAGAAGCCTCGTGGAATCCTCCTGCATCAAAGCTGGCGCCTTAAAAACGAAATGCACCCGGGAGTCTTAAAAGGGCCTTACCAAGAGGTGGTCCCCACAAAGGAGTTCTGTAAGGCAGAGCGAGTCTAAAATGAGCTATGTTAATGTGAGATGGCGAATTTATAATAAGAATTAATTTTTTAATACTGAATGGCCACTGTATTTGTGTAAAATAATGGATGAAGTACAATTAATGATAAGGGCTAACAAGGAAATCAGGGATCCGTTACCAGTCTATAACTAGGTAATGTACCAGATAATATGTACCATACTAACGCACTGTCCATGCCTACCTGCCTTCCGTTGGACAAGTATGATGATATGTAATGATGTGTGTATCGTCGTCCTGCGTCCTGGTGGGGGGGGGAAGGTGATGTTATGTAATGATGTGTGTATGGTCCTGGTACCTTAAATGTAATGTAAACACTATGCCACACCACAGAGGGCGCTGTGGTGGGAAACCTGGAAGTACCAAGAACAGGCACAATATAAGGTTGACCACCACACCTGAGAGGCACTCTGGAGCAGAACAATAAAGGACGAAGGTCACAGCAGTTAGATTTACACCAGACCGTGTGGAGTCAGTGATTTGTGTGCTACATACACCACACTCTTGGTACTCCATCCGAGTGTTACTGGCCAGTGATTCAATGTAACACTCCTTTGGCTTCATGTTGCACATCGTCCCTTTTCCCCATTTTTCTGGGATAACCACCACCTCACTCTCCTGTCCCATACATACTGACCACCAAAGACAGGGGTTTCTTAAATCCACTAGGATCCCATTGCCTAGAATGAAGTCAACCCCCAGGATCCCTCTCCCTTCCAGTTCCCACTTTATCAGGACACAAGTCCACTTGGTGTGGAGTGTTCCTAAATGAATAGAGAGCGGAACGGAGAATGAGCCAACCTGCTCAGCACCTGTGAAACCCACCAAGCTGTAGGGGACCCCGCTAGACAGAAGTGAGGCGGCGAGGGTGCTTGAGGCACCAGTATCCAGCAGGTAAGTCCCTTTCACCTTTTCCACTTCCATCTGAATGGTCAGTCTCCCCCACGCATCATACTCGAGAGAACACAGGTGAACAGGCTGCGCCTGTCCTAGTCACTGTTTTGGCTGGGATGGGGCAGATGGGGTTTCAGTACCGGTAGCGGTGGCTATCCTCCCAGGGCCATCTAGCATTGTTCGGAGCGCAGTCATGAATGTGTCAAACATGTGGGGAGGGATTGGCTTCTCGGTCTTGGTCGTTTGGGCAGGGGCTGGAGAATTCTTCCCTGCGCAATTCTTCCATGGATTCCTACAATCCTTTCTCCAGTGCCCACTCTTTCCACACCCGAGGCAGGTACATTTTATATCGGAGGGGTTGCCCCCCTTGTGGTGCCATTCCCTCTTATCCTGACTAGGTCTGACTTTGTGGGCACTTCCCTTGGGTGGTTGCTCTTCTGTCCCCATGCCGTTCTGGTAGGCTAGGGTCAGTTGCCTGACCACTCTCTGTTCGGTGGCCTGGGGATCTCTCGGGTCAAACCAGGCCTCAGCTTTTGTTCTTATACATGGTAAACTGTTTGCCACCAGGCTTCGGAGCCAGTGGGCTCTCTCATCCTGGCTTAAATGATTCCGGTCGAGATCCCCTCCACAGGTGCTCTGGTACACAGGCCACAGTCTGTCTGCGAAAGCCTGTAGGGTTTCTCCTGTGAGCTGCATTTTTTTCTCTACTCTGGAGAAGAGACTCCTGTCATTACATCCCATGGCTTTTAGAATGTCTTCCTGGATGGTGGCACATGTTCTCTGCCCCCTTTTGCTTTCGGCAGAGAGGGACTGGTACAGCTTGCCGTTGGGTAGTGTGGGGAACCACATAGTGACTTTCCAGCGGCCCCAGACCCCCAGCACGGTGGGCGGGCCAAACCTCTGTTGCCAGACCGGGCACATTGCCCCTGGCTCTGGCCCTTCAGGCTCTGGCTCACCTACCCCTCCTCCCTGCTGCCAAACCGAGCTGAAACCCGCTGCCACAGGTGGTGGTGGCTCGCTATCCCAGTCCGCCCTGCAACTCGTTCGCCCCTCCTGCTGCTGAACCGGTGTAGTCACCGGCGCCACAGGTGGTGGTTTAACCATTTTCTCCTTCTCTTCCAGGTTTACCTGGGCCGTAACCGGGTTTATTAGGCATACCATGCCTTTTGCCTTGGACAGAGCAAGGGTTAAACTTTTGATTTGTTGCTGGCAGGGACCGTGGTCTCCTGACTCAAACCCATTAGTGCTGGCTACTTTATATGCTGCCTGTACGTCTCTTAATTTTTCCTCCAGCTCTTTTACTTGAAGGGTAAGGCGAGTGTTTTCCTCCCACAGTATCTTTTCATTATTTTTAGCCTCGGTAACTTGACACAGAAAATAGTCCTGCCTGTTCTTAAACCTCTCCAGGGCCTTTCCCTGTTTTAGCTTACGGAGTTCTCCCCATAACCTTTCTTCTGTCATAGCCCTTTCCTGTGATGTCTCTGCGCACTCCCATAGTTCTGCCTGTAGTAACTCAATGGTTTTGTCTAGGAGTAGGACCTGTCACTGTCAACAGACCAACCAAATGGCCTTTTCTACCAATTCTTTATGGTCCTCGCTTGCTGTCCACTGGCTGCAGCGTCTCCCAGATGCTCAGCGCGCAATAGACCAAGCACCCACTCTTTCATGACATTCACTTTCTTATACACATAAGAGGAAATCCTATCTTCCATCTTGGTACTTTCTTCCAAACCAGCACCCTCTGCATCACATCCCTTATACCAGAGTCCTGTCGTGGTTTCCATTTTGTTGGGGGTGGTTTTGGGAGTCAGGTTCACCTCTGACCTTCTGAGCGGTTTGAATTGCTCCCACTCCCTTGGGTTCCACACTCTGGATTTATTTGGGGGACATGATAAAGTGCAAGAGAGAACTGGTTTGGTGCAAAAGGACTTTGTATTTTCTTGCCTGTAATAAAATCAATGTTCAACTTATAATCACTCAACTAAAGAACAGTACATTACACATTCAAAGGGGTTATAGTGAATAATACACCTCCCACCTCCCAATACCTAACACTGACTAGATTAGACTCCCGGGGCAGACGGGGACTATGCTTACCAATTCTTTATGGTCAGTTTGTGCTAGTTCACGATTTTGGGGTTTGCTGGATTCTGTAGGTTCTGCTTGTCGTACCCCGAACATCGGAAAAGACTTCTTACTGCGCAATCTTCAGTTGGGTGGTGTCCGCTGATGCTGTAGGGCGCGTTTTGGACTTATGGGGTAAGTACCCGTTTTCTTTCATTACAAATAGGTTTCAAAATCTTTTTAGATAATGTTTTCACCTGTTGGTAGTCAGGCCTAGGTTGTAAAGTGGAAACTTTTGATTTTTCGGTTTCTTCCTTGTGGAGTTTTGTTTCGAAGTTGGTGTTTTTGGTGATACCATGTTGGTTGTGGTCGGTTGCTGCCATGATGGTGATGCTCTTCCTTCCTTTTTGATTTCAGGATGTCGAGGCTGGAGAAGTTAGTTACAACTGCTGCAGTGGTCTCTCTCCCTTCTTGATCCTCGATGATGCTATGCTGCTGTGTGCATACCTTCTGTTAAGCATGGCATGTCCTTTGTGAAAGCAGGGCCCAGTTATACTTTTGGAGCTGTTCTAATCTTCGCGCCAAATCAGCCTGGATTCTTTGTTTAATTTTTGGTGGGCTTGATATTTCTTTGTCATATTTTGGCAGGCTCATTAAAATGTTAACCTATCTCAGGTGTGTCGATCTTTTAAATCTGTTTCTTGATGGAAATATTAGCTTGGTATTTGCAATGTTTGTCTGTGCTTGGGTTTTTTCACATGGGCTGGATGGGCCTTTGTTTTATGCATATGCTGGATGATGGTTAGCTATTTCTGGGTTAATTGGTGCTATGTTAATGTCTCTTGTGGAGAAGGGTTTTTGAGTATCCATAATTTCTCCAGACAATTTACTTTATTTTCAATACCCCAGACAGCTTCAATACTCAAGCTGGTTTCTTTGTAGGATAATCATCCTTTTTAGTTCTCCAGCCCTTCCCACATAGACGTAAATTTGTCTTGTAAAATCCCAAATTCGATTAAAGTTCATAATTTCTTCCATGTGTACTTTAGGATTTCAAACATTCTGGTAGATAGTTCCAAATTAAATTTCCTTTCCAATGAGTCCAAACAGTGGGGGAGTTTTGCACCCTTCACATTATGTACATAAAAATATAGAAACATAGAAAATAGGTGCAGGAGTAGGCCATTCGGCCCTTAGAGCCTGCACCACCATTCAATAAGATTATGGCTAATCTTTCACCTCTGTACCCCTTTCCTGCTTTCTGCTCATACCCCTTGAGCCCTTTAGCCGTAAGGACCATATCTAACTCCCTCTTGAATATCTCCAACAAACTGGCATCAACAACTCTCTGCGGTAAGGAATTCCACAGGTTAACAACTCTCTGAGTGAAGTAGTTTCTCCTCATCTCAGTCCTAAATGGCTTACCCCTTATCCTTAGACTGTGTCCCCTGGTTCTGGACTTCCCCAACATCGGGAACATCTAACTTGTCCAGTCCCGTCAGAATTTTATATGTTTCTATGAGATCCCGTCTCATCCTTCTAAACTCCAGTGAATAAAGGCCCAGTCGATCCATATGTGAGAACAGCCATCCCGGGAATCAATCTGGTGAACCTTCGCTGCACTCCCTCAATAGCAAGAACGTCATTCCTCAGATTAGGAGACCAAAACTGAACACAATATTCTAGGTGAGGCATCACCAAGGCCCTGTACAACTGCAGTAAGACCTCCCTGGTCCTATACTCAAAACCCCTAGCTATGAAGGCCAACATACCATTTGCTTTCTTCACCGCCTGCTGTACCTGCATGCCAACCTTCAACGACTGATGTACTATGACACCCAGGTCTCGTTGCACCTCCCTTTTTCCTAATCTGCCACCATTCAGATAATATTCTGCCTTCGTGTTTTTGCCACCAAAGTGGATAACCTCACACTTATCCACATTATACTGCATCTGCCATGCATTGGCCCACTCACCTAACCTGCCCAAGTCACCCTGCAGCCCCACAGCTCACACTGCCACCCAGTTTAGTGTCATCTGCAAACTTGGAGATATTATATTCAATTCCTTCATATAAATCATTAATGTATATTGTAACTAGCTGTGGTCCCAGCACTGAGCCCAGCAGCACCCCACTAGTCACTGCCTGCCATTCTGAAAAGGACCCATTTTTCCCGACTCTCTGCTTCCTGTCTGCCAACCAGTTCTCTATCCACATCAGTACTTTACCCCCAATAGCACGTGCTTTAATTTTGCACACCAATCTCTTGTGTGGGACCAGTCAAAACCCTTTTGAAAGTCCAAATACACCACATCCACTCGTTCTCCCTTGACCACTCTACTAGCTACATCCTCAAAAAATTCCAGAAGATTTGTCATGCATGATTTCCCTTTCATAAATCCATGTTGACTTGGACCAATCCTGTCACTGCTTTCCAAATGCGCTGTTATTTCATCTTTAATAATCGATTCCAACATTTTCCCCACTACTGATGTCAGGCTACCCGTTTTCTCTCTCCCTCCTTTTTTAAGGTACTGCTCTCACCTTGTAATGGATGGGTCATGCCCCCAGTTGTAGGTGTACCTGCACTTTTGCTCCTTGGAATTTCCCGATGCCTGGTTCGAACAGTGAGGGGAACTTGTTTAAGACCTGGGCACACGAAGTGTCGACAATGGACGAGAGTGCTCGGACATCATCCCAGTTCCAGCATATCTTTCCCAGCCAGCTCCTGATGAGCAGCGTGGGACCATCGTCCGGAACCACCCAGAGTGGTAGCTTATGCACCGCTCCATCGTAGGAGACCTTTATAGTAGTATTGCCGATTATGTGAATCACTTCCTTTGTGTAAGTTCTCAGTTGAGTGCGAATGGGAGTCAGGACTGGCCTTGAGGCCTTGCTATACCACAATTTATCAAAAATCTTTTTGCTCATAATGGAGAGCCTCGTGCCCGTGTCCAGCTCTATTGACACTGGGAGTCCATTTAATTCAACCTTCAACATTATCGGGGGACAATTTGTGGTAAATGTGTGCACCCCATATACCTCTGCCTCCTCAGTCTGAGGCTCTGGTTTGTCGTGATCCGCCATGGACCTGCCCTCCTCTGCAACATGGTAGTTTTCAGGTTTAGCAGGGTTTGCAGCTCGCTTGCACATACATTGGAGGTGTCCCATTGTTCCACAGCCCTTGCAAATATACCCTTTGAAGTGGCATGAATGGAAACGATGATCACCCCCTGCGGCAACAAGGTGTTAATGGCCTTGCATTTATCAACCTTGATGGTGGACTCTGAGACATCTGTGGATGTGCAGCTGCAGGCATGTGGGGCCTGCCCTGTACGTTGCAATTTGAAAACAACATCACTTAGTTCACAGTACTTGTAGCAGCACTCGTGTGCTGATAAATTTGCTTTGTATTGTCACTGGTGGCAATGAACGCCTGGGCTATCATTATGGCTTTACTCAAGGTTGGGGTCTCTACAGTCAAAAGTTTGCGAAGTATCATTTCATGGCCAATTCCAAATACAAAGAAGTCCCTGAGCATGTGCTCCAAATGTCCTTCAAATTCGCAATGTCCTGCAAGGAATCTCAGCTCGGTGACATAGCTCACCACTTCCTGGCCTTCAGACCCTTTGCAGGTGTAGAACCGGTACCTTGCCATCAGAACGCTTTCCTTTGGGTTCAGATGCTCCCGGACCAATGTGCACAAATCATCGTATGAGTTTTCTGTGGGTTTCGCTGGAGCAAGCAGATTTTTCATGAGGCCATACGTTGGTGCCCCGCAGACGGTGAGGAGAATTGCCCTTCGTTTGGCAGCATTCGCTTCTCCTTCCATCTCGTTGGCCACGAAGTATTGGTCGAGTCGCTCCACGAAGGTTTCCCAATCATCTCCCTCTGAAAATTTCTCTTGGATGCCCACTGTTCCCTGCATCATTGCATTTGTTATCTGTATCTCGTCGCCAGTTATTAAGTATGAATAAAGAGTCTGACTAGATACTTCAGCTCAAAGGAAAGTGTGACCATCGTCTTTTATTGCAGGTCTCCAGCCTGTGTGGCCTCCTTAAGTACCAATGCTCCCAAGAGATTGTGGGATCCCTTGGGACTCCAAGGGATGAGTCCTCTGGTGGCTATACAAGGTATATACAGGTTTAGATATATAACAGGGGAGACTAGAACTAGGGAGCATCATCTTAGAATAAGGGGCTGCTCATTTGAAATTGAGATGAGGAGGAATTTCTTTGCTCGGAGGGTTGTAAATCTGTGGAATTCACTGCCTCAGAGAGCTGTGGAAGCTGGATCATTGAATAAATTTAAGACAGAGATAGTTTCTTAACCGATAAGGGAATAACGGGTTATGGGGAGCGGGCAAGGAAGTGGACCTGAGCATGATCGAATCAGCTATGATCGTATTAAATGGTGGAGCAGGCTTGAGGGGTCATATGGTCTACTCCTGCTCCTATTTCTTATCTTCTTATGTACATGGAGCTGTGTGCCTCAGTCTCTGAGAGTGTGTGTGTCTGGAGTTGCATGCCTGTGCGTAGATGGTACATTTTCTGCCATTTAGTGTCACACATCTATAACCAAGGTTTATTCCATTACAGAATGAGGAATCTAAAGATTGGAGTTTGCAATAGTAATTCTAGAAATCGAATTTTGCAGCTTAGAGAAATCATGAAAATGTATTCAGCAGACAATTTGAAATATCAAGCTCCATCTTTTATTTTACTAATGTATCTAAACGTACAAAACAATACATTTAAGAAGGATCTCCCTAACTCAGGCTATGCTTTCCATCTGTTTAAAGTCCTGTTCAGGCAGGCTGAGGTGAGATCTCAGTGCTTTTAACTGTGCTAATAACTTGGGTAAAAAAACCTCGGAGAGATTTTGCTGAGATTTTCAGGTAGGTCTTTACCTCAGTAAAATGGATTGAGCTTCCACTGACCTGCCAGGTAAATCTTACATTTTGTATTAGATATTGAATTACCAATGCCCCAAAGTCATCATCATCATCATAGGCAGTCCCTCGGAATCGAGGAGGTCTTGCTTCCACTCTTAACATGATTTCTTAGGTGGCTGAACAGTCCAATACGAGAACCACAGACTCTGTCACAGGTGGGGCAGATAGTTGTTGAGGGAAGGGGTGGGAGGGATTGAGTTGTTGCTATTGAAGGAGTGCAGCGAAGGTTCACCAGACTGATTCCCGGGATGGCTGGACTGACATATGAGGAGAGACCGGATCGACTGGGTCTTTAATCACTGGAGTTTAGAAGGGTGAGAGGGGATCTCATAGAAACATATAAAATTCTGACGGGAATGGACAGGTTAGATGCAGGAAGAATGTTCCTGATGTTGGGGAAGTCCAGAACCAGGGGACACAGTCTAAGGATAAGGGGTAAGCCATTTAGGACTGAGATGAGGAGAAACTTCATCATTCAGAGAGTTGTTAACCTGTGGAATTCCCTAACGCAGAGAATTGTTGATGCCAGTTCATTGGATATATTCAAGAGGGAGTTAGATATGGCCTTTGGCTAAAGGGATCAAGAGATATGGAGAGAAAGCAGAAAAGTGGTACTGAGGTGGATGATCGTCCATGATCTTATTGAATGGTGGTGCAGGCTTGAAGGGCC
Organism: Pristiophorus japonicus; assembly: GCF_044704955.1. Lineage (NCBI taxonomy): Eukaryota > Metazoa > Chordata > Chondrichthyes > Pristiophoridae > Pristiophorus > Pristiophorus japonicus. The sequence continues at coordinate 155,480,056 of NC_091981.1, read as the reverse complement.
AAATGGCTTACTCCTGCACCTATTTTCTATGCTTCTATGTTTTTATGAGGCGATGTTGAATCTTGCCGTCAATGCCTGCACTTGATGATAAGAGGCCCCCGAGGTATGGGAAATGGTCCACATTGTCCAGGACCACTGGGAAAGTTGTCCCAAAGTAAAACCATGGATAAACCCCAATTTATTTGATGTCTGACGTTCAGATTTTCAACATAATGATAATAATAATATAATTCTTATCTTTACTGGTACAATCGCATAATATAATAATTTCAGTCATACACAACTACCACTAACCATTCTAAAGGTGTAACTGAATTATCTGTCCACATTGGAAACTAAATTACATGGAGGGTGACTTTCTTCACTGGTTTCGGCACATTAGAATCTTTTTTGGGTGTAAGTGATTTGTGTGATCGTGCACCTTTGAAAGACTTCCCCCGAATTTCCTTCCACTTTTTGACCCTTCCCACAATCCTCCAGCTGAGTTCCTTCTGGCCTCATTTTCAGTCAGGCGTCTGGCAGCCAGTGCCTCTGTGCACACGAGTTTCCTAATTTCACCCCACGTTGCACTCTGAGTAAGTTAGACTGATAGATAAGAGGTGCAGCAGCTGCCTCTGTCACCTAATCAAGGTGGAAGTCTGAAGTTTGTCAGCTTTGGAGAGACTGGACAGTTTGGTTCATGATTTCTGCTCTTTGGAAACATTGGGATAGAAATTGGTTCTCATTGCATACATTTTACAGGTGTGACCTGGGCGCAAAAAGGAAAAATTTCAGGATGCAATTTCCTGCTTTTCAAGGACGCCCAAAAATTGTCCGACTCGAAATGGGGTCAGCCATTTTTCAGGTGTCCAGGGTGGCCTAAAGCAGGTATTTTGACAATTGCATATGCTAATGAGGGGGTTTAACAACTGTTTGAGGCAAGAAATTGGGCTGCCCTGAGTGGAGCAGGCGTCGGATTGGCTTTTGGGACATGGATGTGGCCTAGCTAGCGGCCACAGCTGTAAAGGTAACTAGAAATTTAAGAAAACATTTCTATGGGGTCAGGAATGATTCACTGGCTACGTACTACTTGCGACAGCTGCTGCCACAATCGTCCCCCCTCCCGCAAACCTTGGGACCTTCCTGAGGGCTAGTGCCTGGGAGGCACAGCAGGCACCAGCAGCTCACCCGGAATATTCAAATGAAGACTGCGGACAACTTTCTTATGTTCAATGCGGCTTCTGTTTTGGACGGAGGGAATGTTCCCTCGCCTGGTTCGCGTTGGCAATTCCCACCCCAGTTGACCTACACATGTTTTTATTTTTGCGACTACCAAGACCTGCACTGAAATTCTACTGCCTGCTAATGAGTTCTGAAGATTTTTGGACAGCAACCCATAACAACAGTCAGAGAAATGCAGGATTAGCTATGGCTTTTACCCTGAGCATACCACTGCATGACTTTATAATTATTATTTTGGAAGTGGAAGGGCTACATGGGTTGGAGAGAAGGAGAATAGGCCAGAAGAATGAAGCCCATCGTATCATACCTCACCAAAGAAATTACAGGCAACACAGGTCCTACGAGGACCATATGAGGAGCTCTATATCAGAAGAGTTCACTTCCCAAAACCTGCAATAGGACATGTGTAGTGACCTATTGCATAAAGATCTGATCAAGCACATCTGCCCGCTTTGCTGCTGTTGTGGCAATGAGGTCACCGTTGCCATCAACTTTAATCGCGCAGGCTTCTTTCAGGCAGTCACCGGGGATCAGCAATTATCATGGGTGACTTGAATCTACATATTGATTGGTCTTACCAAACTGGCAGCAATACAGTGAAGGAAGATTTCCTGGAGTGTATAAGGGATGGTTTTCTAGACCAATATGTCGAGGAACCAATTAGAGAGCTGACCATCCTAGACTGGGTGTTGTGTAATGAGAAAGGACTAATTAGCAATCTTGTTGTGCGAGGACCCTTGGGGAGGACTGACCATAATATGGTAGAATTCTTCATTAAGATGGAGAGTGACACAATCAATTCAGAGACTAGGGTCCTGAACTTAAAGAAAGGCAACTTCATTGGTATGAGACGTGAATTGGCTAGGATAGACTGGCGAATGATACTCAAAGGGTTGACGGTGGATAGGCAATGGCAGACATTTGAAGATCACATGGATGAACTTCAACAATTGTACATCCCTGTCTGGCGTAAAAATAAAACTGGGAAGGTGGCTCAACCGTAGTTAACAAGGGAAATTAGGGATAGTGTTAAATCCAAGGAAGAGGCATATAAAGTGGCCAGAAAAAGCAGCAAGCCTGAGGACTGGGAGAAATTTAGAATTCAGCAGAGGAGGACAAAGGGTTTAATTAGGAGGGGGGAAATAGAGTTTGAGAGTAAGCTTGCAGGGAACATAAAAACTGACTGCAAAAGCTTCTAAAGATATGTGAAGAGAAAAAGATTAGTGAAGACAAATGTAGGTCCCTTGCAGTCAGAATCAGGTGAATTTATAATGGAGAACAAAGAAATGGCAGACCAATTGAACAAATACTTTGGTTCTGTCTTCACTAAGGAAGACACAAATAACCTTCCGGAAATACTAGGGGACTGAGGGTCTAGCGAGAAGGAGGAACTGAAGGAAATCCTTAATAGTCAGGAAATTGTTTGAGGGAAATTGATGGGCTTGAAGGCCGATAAATCCCCAGGGTCTGATAGTCTGCATCCCAGAGTACTTAGGGAAGTGGCCCTAGAAATAGTGGATGCATTGTGGTCATTTTCCAACATTCTATATACTCTGGATCAGTTCCTATGGATTGGAGGGTAGATAATGTAACCCCACTTTTTAAAAAAGGAGGAAGAGAGAAAACAAGGAATTATAGACCGGTTAGCCTAACATCGGTAGTGGGGAAAATGTTGGAATCAATTATTAAAGATGTAATAACAGCGCATTTGGAAAGCAGTGACAGGTTCGGTCCAAGTCACATGGATTTATGAAAGGGAAATCATGCTTGACAAACCTTCGAGAATTTTTTGAGGATGTAACGAATAAAGTGGACAAGGGAGAACCAGTGGATGTGGTGTATTTGGACTTTCAAAAGGCTTTTGACAAGGTCCCACATAAGAGATTAGTGTGCAAAATTAAATACATGGTATTGGTGGTAATGTATTGCCGTGGCTAGAGAACTGGTTGGCAGACAGGAAGCAAAGAGTCGGAATAAATGGGTCCTTTTCAGAATGGCAGGCAGTGACTAGTGGGGTACCGCAAGGTTCAGTGCTGGGACCTCAGCTATTTACAATATATATTAATGATTTAGATGAAGGAATTGAATGTAATATCTCCAAATTTGCAGATGGCACTAAGCTGGGTGGCAGTGTGAGCTGTGAGGATGATGCTAAGAGGCTGCAGGGTGACTTGGATAGGTTAGGTGAGTGGGCAAATGCATGGCAGATGCAGTATAATGTAGGTAAGTGTGAGGTTATCCACTTTGGTGGCAAAAACAGGAAGGCAGAATATTATCTGAATGGTGACAGATTAGGAAAAGGGGAGATGCAACAAGACCTGGGTGTCATGGTACATCAGTCATTGAAAGTTGGCATGCAGGTACAGCAGGCGGTGAAGAAGGCAAATGGCATGTTGGCCTTCATAGCGAGCAGATTTGAATACAGGAGCAGGGAGGTCTTACTGCAGTTGTACAGGGCCTTGGTGAGGCCACACCTTGAATATTGTGCACAGTTTTGGTCTCCTAATCTGAGGAAGGACGGTCTTGCTATTGAGGGAGTGCAGCGAAGGTTCACCAGACTGATTCCCGGGATGGCGGGACTGACATATGAGGAAAGCCTGGATCGACTAGGCTTATATTCAATGGAATTTAGAAGAATGAGAGGGGATCTCATAGAAATATTTAAAATTCTGCCAGGATTGGACAGGTTAGATGCAGGAAGAATGTTCCTGATGTTGGGGAAGTCCAGAACCAGGGGACAAAGTCTAAGGATAAGGGGTAAGCCATTTAAGACCGAGATGAGGAGAAACTTCTTCACTCAGATAATTGTGAACCTGTGGAATTCTCTACCACAGAAAGCTGTTGAGGCCAGTTCGTTAGATATATTCAAGAGGGAGTTAGATGTGGCCCTTACGGCTAAAGGGATCAAGGGGTATGGAGAGAAAGCAGGAATGGGGTACTAAAGTTGCATGATCAGTCATGATCATATTGAATGGTGGTGCAGGCTCGAAGGGCTGAATGTTCAACTCCTGTACCTATTTTCTATGTTTCTATGTTTCCATCTCTGCAACATAAGCCAGGTGACAGTAGGGGCCTGAAGTTTAGGGATCAGTACATCTGAACAATATCCACTCAGAGGAGTCCACACTAACAGCTACAAGTTACATCAGCGGGCTTCACTTTGTGATTCAATCTAACTGACAACGCAGACTGACTTTTTACCCATGTCAGTAAAGAGATAGTTGCTCAAATCACTACTCACCCTACCACATGGCAGCACATCAAACCTCTGTGCCCTGACATTATTTTGCGAATAATCATCCCTGATTTAATAAGTCAGCACTAAATGAGTGCTCCTTTTCCTATATGATCGTAATCTCCATTAATAAAAGGCACAAAAGAATTGCACATTCTACTTTAATTGAAAGATGGCTCAGATCAGAGGTGATTTAATTCAATGGCAGAACAGGCTCGAGGAGTTGAATAGCTAACTTGTGTTCCTGCCTTCCTATGTTCCTGAGTGCAATAAAACAGTTAGCCTACTCTGTCCCAACACTGTGGGAAGGGATTCAATTCCCTGTCTGGCCTGGAAATTCATTGACGCAGTCACATTGGGGAGAGGCAGTTCACCTGCTACGTGTGTGGGAAGGGATTCACTCACTCATCCAGCCTGCTGACACACCAGCGAGTTCACACTGGGGAGAGGCCGTTCACCTGCTTCATGTGTGGAAAGGGATTCACTCACTCATCCTGCCTGCTGACACACCAGCAACTTCACACTGGGGAGCAGCCGGTCACCTGCTCCATGTCTGGGAAGGGACTCAGTCGGTCATCCAGCCTGCTGACACACCAGTGAGTTCACACTGGGGAGAGACTGTTCACCTGCTCTGAATGTGGGAAGGGATTCACAGAGTCATCCAACCTGCTGACACACCAGCGAGTTCATACTGAGGAGATACTATTTACCAGCTCAGTGTGTGGGAAGGGATTCACTCAGTCACCCAACCTGCTGAGACAGCAGCGAGTTCACAAGTGACTGCAGGGGTTTGATTCTGCTGTTATTGCTGCTATTATTCACATCCCAACTGAATCATGTTCATTCTGTTAGTTGGCGTTTGTTTCTGCTGATGTTAATAACTCTTTAACTAGGCTGGAGTTTAATATTTTGATATTTCAAATAACAGTGTGTCAATATTTGATGTCTGCAAGATAAGAGGAAACTAATTCATGTCCTGTTACTGACTGCTCCATTTTTGATTGGGGCAGAGGAGCGGTGAGAGATCGGGGCCCAGAAGAGGCGAGGGCCCAGGGCAGAACGGGTCAGCCCACACTGCGATCTATGGACAGTAGGTCCATGCAGCAGAGCTTGGTCTCCAGTTGTCTTGGTTAACCCTTGCCACTAGATCAAGACCTAGCTCTTTCATGCTCATGTGGTGGCTGGTGTGCAACGACCACCCCACATTAAAAGAATCCACGCAAAGGCATCTGTCACCCTTCAATATGTAGTTCTGGACCTGGAATGTCAGGTCTCTCATTGAAACACCTGTGAACTCATCCCTTTTTGGTGTGGAAGTGGGTCATCCTCGATACAAGCGACTGCCTAATACTAATATTAACACTGAGTTTCACCTGGGTGCCTTTATAGCTCCAATTCTAATGCCCCTTATCCATCATCATCATAGGCAGTCCCTCAAAATCGAGGAAGACTTGCTTCCACTCCAAAAGTGAGTTCTCAGGTGGCTGTACAGCCCAATGCAGGAATTACAGTCTCTGTAACAGGTGGGGCAGACCTGTTATAGTCCCTTATAGGTGCCATCTGAGGGCTGGGATGACAGAGCTGGTTAGCTCCTCAAGCAGTACAGAGACTCATGGAACTGAAGTGACCATTGCCTCATGGCAGCTGGCTCCTGGAATGGAGTCACTGCTGGCTACATCTCTGGAGGGTTAGATTAAAGTTACCCCGAGATCCAGATTTTAACTGCCCCCACCTGGCCAAAATCTGGCAGGTGAGGAGGGGCAGGTGGGACAGTTAAAATAACTAGAGACACTTCCCTCTTACGATCTTGCCTACTTCCTGCTGTGTTCCGATAATAACAATCTCTTTTGATCAGGACACCCTCAGGAAGGAAGTGGTGTCCTACTTTAAATATGCAGGTTGAGTCCGATGATATCAGGATCTGATCTGCAATGTCTAACCAGAGGTCTGAATGGAGGATAAGTGCAAGCGTCACCATCAGGCCAAACCTGCCAGGAGCCGGGTCCTGGCCTTGAAGAGGCCCAGAAAATAAGCTTTAAGTATCCTTTTCTATCTAATCATAGCCAGAAAATCACCTGCAACAGCTTCTCTTCCCACTCCTGCATCGTTGCCTCTGGTGTCACCCAAGAATCTATCCTTGGCCCCTCTTATTTCTCCACTACATGTTGCTCCTTGGCGACATTATCCGAAAACACAGCATCAGTTTCTACATGTACGCTGATGACACACAGCTCTACCTCACTACCACTTCTCTCGATCCCTCCACTGTCTCTAAATTGTCAGATGTTTGTCCGACATCCAGTTCTGGATGAGCAGAAATTTTTTCCAATTAAATATTGGGAAGACAGAAGCCATTGTTTTTTTCCCTGCCAGAAACTCTGTTCCCTAACCACCACACTGTTTGCAAACTTGGTATCATATTTGACCCTGAAATGAGCTTCCGATAATGTATCCACAGCATAACAAAGACCGCCTATTTCCACCCCCATCATATTGCCCATCTCCGCTCATGCCTCAGTTTATCCGCTGCTGAAACCCTCATCCATGCCTTTGTTACCTCTAGACTTATCTATTCCAATGCACTCCTGGCTGGCCTCCCACGTTCTACCGGGCTTTAAACTAATTGGAAGGAGGGAGGGTTCAGGTGAGTGAAAATTTAAAAAGTCAAAGAATGAGAAGGCAATAGATCAGCGTAGCACTGGGGGAAATGAAAACCAGAGCATGACAGGAAGGGACAGAATGTATAAACATAAAAGTGAATCAGAAAGTGGGGTCAAAGCAGGAAAAAATGGTTAAGAAAAACAAATTTAAAAGCTCTTTATCTGAATGCACACAGCATTCATAACAAAATAGATGAGTTGACGGCACAAATAGATATAAATGGGAATGATCTGATAGCCATTACAGAGGCATGGTTACAAGGCGACCAAGGCTGGGAACTAAATATTCAGGGGTATTTGACAATTAGGAAGGACAGACAGAAGGGAAAAGGAGGTGGGGTAGCAAAGTTAGTAAATGCATTAGTGAGAAACGATATTGGCTCAGAAGATCAAGATGTTGAATCAGTTTGGGTGGAGATAAGGAATAATAAGGGGAAAAAGTCACTGGTGGGCATAGTCTGCAGACCCCCTAACAGTAGCTACACTGTTGGATGGAGTATATTATCAAGAAATAATGGAGGCTTGTAAAAAAGGAACAGCAATAATCATGGGCGATCTTAACATAAGAACATAAAAAATAGGAGCAGGAGTAGACAACGTGGCCCCTCGAGCCTGCCTATGAATGGACAAAGCAAATGGGCCAAGGTAGCCTTGAGAAAGAGTTCATAGTGTGTATCCGGGATAGTTTCCTTGAACAGTACATTGCGGAACCAACCAGGGAGCAGGCTATCTTAGATATGGTACAGTGTAATGAGGCAGGATTAATAAATGATCACCGAGTAAAGGATCCTCTAGGAATGAGTGACCGTAACATGGTCGAATTTCAAATTCAGTTGGAGGGTGAGCAAGTTGGATCGCAAACCAGTGTCCTAAGTGTAAATAAAGGAGGCTACAAAGGCATGAAGGCAGAGTTGACTAAAGTGGACTGAGAAAATAGATTAAAGATTCGGAGGGTTGATGAGCAGTGACAGACATTTAAGGAGATATTTCATAACTCGCAACAAAAATATATCCCAATGAGAAGGAAAGACTGTAAGAGAAGGGATAACCATCCGTGGCTAACTAAGGAAATAAGGGATGGTATCAAATTGACAACAAGGGCATACAATGTGGCAAAGACTCATGGGAGGCCAGAGAATTGGGAAACTTTCAAAATCTAGCAAAAAATGACGAAAAAAAATAAAGAGAGGGAAGATACATTATGAAAGTAAACTAGCACGAAAAACAGATAGTAAGAGTTTCTACAGGTACATAAGAAGGAAAAGAGTGGCTGAAGTAAATGTTGGTCCCCAAGAGGATGAGACTGGGGAATTAATAATGGAGAACAGGGAAATGGCAGAGACTTTGAACAAATATTTTGTATCGGTCTTCACAGTAGAAGCCTCTAAAAACATCCCAATAGAGTATAGTCAAGGGGCTATAGGGAGGGAAGAACTTAATGCAATCACTATCACTAAAGACGTAGTACTCAGTAAAATAATGGGACTAAAGGCATACAAGTCCCTTGGATGCGATTGCTTGCATTCTCGGGTCCTAAAACAAATGGCTGCAGAGATAGTGGATACATTGGTTGTAATCTACGAAAATTCCCTCGTGTCTGGGGCGGTCCAAACAAATGTTACACGCCTATTTAAACAGAAAGCAGGAACTATTGATCGGTTAGCCGAACATCTGTCGTTGGGAAAATGCTGGAGTCCATTATTAAGGAAGCAGAACAGGACATTTGGAAAAGCATAATTCAATCAAGTAGAGTCAGCATGGTTTTATGAAGGGGCAATTTCCTGGAGTGCATTGAGGATGTAATGGGCAAGGTGGATAAGCGGAAACAGGTGGATGTGATGTATTTGGATTTCCAGAAGGCATTTGATAAGGTGCCACATAAAAGGTTACTGCACAAGATAAAAGTTCATGGGGTTGGGGGTAATATATTAGCATGGATTGAGGATTGGCTAACTAACAGAAAACAGAGTCGGGATAAACGGGTCATTTTCCAGTTGGCAAACAGTAACTAGTGGGGTGCCACAAGGATTGGTGCTGGGGCCTCAACTATTTACAATTTATATTAATGACTGGGATGAAGGGACCGAGTATAATGTAGCCAAGTTTGCTGATGATACATAGATGGGTGGGAAAACAAGTTGTGAGGAGGAAACAACAAATCTGCAAAGGGATATAGACAGGCTAAGTGAGTGGGCAAAAATTTGGCAGATGGAGTATAATGTAAGAAAATGTGAGGTTATCCACTTTAGCAGAAAAAATAAAAAAGCAAATTATAATTTAAATGGAAAAAAATTGCAAAGTGCTGCAGTACAGAGGGAGCTGGGGGTCCTTGTGCATGAAACACAAAACGTTAGTCTGCAGGTATAGCAAGTAATCAGGAAGGCAAATGGAATATTGGCTTTTATTGCAAGGGGGATAGAATATAAAAGCAAAGAAGTCCTGCTACAACTACACAGGGTATTTTGTGAGGCCACACCTGGAGTACTGCATGCAGTTTTGGTCGCCGTATTTAAGGAAAGATATACTTGTATTGGAGGCTGTTCAGAGAAGGTTCACTAGGTTTATTCTGGAGATGAGGGGATTGACTTATAAAGCTAGGTTGAGTAGGTTGGGACTATACTCATTGGAGCTCAGAAGAATGAGAGGTGATCTTACCGTAACATATAAGATAATGAGAGGGCTTGACAAGTTGGATGCAGAGAGAATAGTTCCACTCATAGGGGAAATTAAAACTAGGGGACGTAGTCTCAGAATAAGGGGCCACCCATTTAAAACTGAAATGAGGAGGAATTTCTTCTCTCAGCGGATACTAAATCTGTGGAATTCTCTGCCGCAGAGAGCTGTGGAGGCTGGGTCACTGAATATGTTTAAGGTGGCGATAGACAGATTTTTGCGCGAAAAGGGAATAAAGGGTTCTGGGGAGCAGGCAGGGAAGTGGAACTGAGTCCATGATCAGATCAGCCATTGTTTTATTAAATGGTGGAGCAGGCTCGAAGGGTCAAATGGCCTACTCGTGCTCCTATTTCTTATATTCTTAAGTACTCTATGTGAACTTGAGGTCATCCAAAACACGGTTGCCCGTGACCTAACTTGCACCAAGTCCCGCTCACCCATCACTCCTGTGCTCGCTAAATTACATTGGCTCCCTGTTAAGCAATGCCGCGATTTCAAAATTACCATCCTTGTTTACAAATTCCTCCATGGCCTAGCCCCTCCCTATCTCTGTAATCTCCTTCAGACTCACAACTTCCGGGATGCCTGTGCTCCTCTAATCCTGCCCTCTAGAGCATCCCTGATTATAATCGCTCAACCATTGGTGGCCGTGCCTGCTGTTGCCTTGGCCCCAAGCTCTGGAATTGCCTGCCTAAACCTCTTCACCTCTCTACCTCTCTACCTCTCTTTCTGCTTTAAGATGCTCCTTAAAACCTATCTCTTTGACCAAGCTTTTGGTCATCTGCCCTAATTTCTCTTTATGTGGCTCGATGTCAACCTTTTTGTCATAATACTCCTGTGAAGCTAAGTTAAAGGCATTATATAAATACAAGTTGTTGTTGTTGTTTTTTGTCAGGTATCCTTGTTGCAAACTCCACTCCCCCAATCATGGTCAGATCTGTCCTCTGACCACGGCCAGATCTCCCCTCCACTGATCGCAGTCACACCCACCACCCTCTACTGATGGCACCAGACCCTCCTCGGCCAGACCAGCCGCCCTTGCATGGACTGTGGCCAGACCCCTCCCTAGCCCATAATGTAGCCAGACATCACTTCACCACAGCCAGCACCCGCTCCCCCGCACCGCCCACCGTGATCGCTGCCAGTCCCCCCTCACCCGAATTGTGGCCAGACCCCTCTTCCCTGATGGCGGCTGCACCCTTCATCTTCTGATCTCAGTCAGATCCTCCTCTGCCGATTGCAGTCATACCCCCCACTAATTGGCGGGGACTGTTCCCACAGTTCCTTCTGCCGCAACTTACTGCTCCCGCCCGCCGGCCAGGCTATCAGTATGGCTGTTGGCCAGGAGTTTGCAGTATGTTATGTATTTAGACTTCCAGAAGGCATTTGACAAGGTGCCAGGTCAAAGGTTACTGCACAAGCTAAAAGTTCACAGGATTGGGGGTACTATATTAGCATGGATAGAGGATTGGCTAACTAACAGAGAACAGAGAGTAAGGATAAATGGTTCATTCTATGTTTGGCAACCAGTAACTAATGGGCTGCCGCAGGGATCAGTGCTGGGAACCCAACTATTTACAATCTATATTAATGACTTGGAAGAAGGAACTGAGTGTAATGGAGCCAAGTTTGCTGATGATACAAAGATGGGAGGAAAAGCAATGTGTGAGGAGGACACAAAAAATCTGCCAAAGGACATAGGCAGGCAAAGCGAGTGGGCAAAAATTTGGCAGATGGAGTATAAAGTTAGAAAGTGTGAGGTCATGCACTTTGGTAGAAAAAAAATCAAAGAGCAAGTTATTATTTAAATAGAGAAAGATTGCAAAGTGCTGCAGTACAGCGGGACCTGGGGGTCCTTGTGCATGAAATACAAAAGGATAATGTTGTGTATCTGTAAAACATGGACTCCCATGTTCCGCCACCAGGAAGCGCATCCCCTGAAGTCCCAAGCGATCCCAGCATCCGTTGGGAGTACTGTATATAAGCCGGCCCCTAAGGCCTGTTCCTCACTCTGGAGTGTCTTAATAAAGACTGAGGTCACTGTTACTTTAACCTCCTTGTGTGCACTCTCATCTGTGTTAGGAACACAACAACTAGCAACGAGTATATGAATCCAATGCAAAGATGCAGCAAACTGTGGGCAGCCTGGAGAAGTTCTCGGAGGATGAGGACTGGGAAATTTATGTCGACTGGCTAGACCAGTACTTTGTAGCCAACGAACTGGATGAAGAAGGAAGTGCTGCAAAAAGGAGAGCGGTCCTCCTCACGGTCTGCGGGGCACCGACCTACAGCCTCATGAAGACTTTTCTGCCTCCGGTGATACCCACAGATAAGTTGTATGAGGAGCTGTGTACAGTCGTTCGGGAGCATCTTAACCTGAGGGAGAGCGTGCTGATGGTGAGGTATCGGTTCTACACGTGCCAGCAATCTGAAGGTCAGGAAGTGGCGAGCTATGTCGCCGAGCTAAAGTGACTTGCAGGACAATGTGAGTTTGATGGCTACCAGGAGCAAATGCTCAGAGACTTTTTTGTACTGGACATTGGCCACGAGACCATCCTACGAAAACTTTTGACTGTAGAGACACCGACCCTCAGTAAGGCCATTGCGATAGCACAGGCGTTTATGTCCATCAGTGATAACACCAAACAAATCTCTCAGCACACAAGTGCTAGCAATGTTCATGAATTAACTGGAACTGTGTTTGCGAGCAGAAATGTACAGGGCAGAAACCACGAGTCTGCAACTGCCAGCAGGCCTCAGGTGACCCAGAGGACTCAGAGTCCGCAACACAGGATGAATGCAAGGCAATTCACATCTTGTTGGCGTTGTGGAGGCTTCCATTTAGCCTATTCATGCCACTTCAAAGGGTATGTTTGCAAGAGCTGTGGTACAATGGGGCACCTATAATGAAGTTGCAGATGCGCTGCAAGCTCTGCAAAACCTGCTAACCACCACGTGGCAGAGGAAGATCGGTCCATGGTGGATCAAAGCAATTTCGAGCCTCAGAGAGAGGAGGCAGATGCTGAAGTACACGGGGTGCACACATTTTTGACGAAATGTCCACCTATAATGCTAAATGTAAAATTGAATGGCTTACCCGTAGCCATGGAACTGGACACTGGCGCTAGCCAATTCATCATGAGTAAAAAGATGTTTGATAGACTGTGCTGCAACAAGGCACTCAGACCAGCCCTGAGCCCCATCCACATGAAACTGAGAACGTACACCAAAGAGCTTATCACTGTCCTGGACAGCGCCATGGTCAAGGTCACCTACGAGGGCACAGTGCACGAACTGCCACTCTGGATTGTCCTGGGTGATGGCCCCACACTGCTTGAAAGGAGCTGGCTGGGCAAAATCCACTGGAACTGGGATGACATCCAAGCGCTATCACATGTTGATGAGGCCTCATGTACCCAGGTTCTTAACAAATTTCCTTCCCTTTTTGAGCCAGGCATTGGAAACATTTCCAGGGCCAAGATGTGGATCCATTTGGTCCCAGAGGCACGACCCATTCACCACAAGGCATGAGCGCTACCTCACATGATGAGGGAGAGAGTGGAAATCGAACTGGACAGGCTGCAACACGAGGGCATCGTCCCCCAATGGAATTCAGTGAGTGGGCCAGCCCGATTGTTCCAGTACTCAAAAGTGATGGCACGGTCAGGATTTGCGGCGATTATAAAGTAACTATTAATCGTTTCTCGCGGCAGGACAAATACCCGCTACCTAAGGCAGACAACCTATTTGCAACGCTGGCAGGAGGCAAGACGTTCACCAAGCTCGAACGGACTTCAGCCTACATGACGCAGGAGCTGGAGGAGTCTTCAAAGGGCCTCACCTGCATCAACACGAACAAGGGACTGTTCATCTACAACTGATGCCCATTTGGAATTCGGTCAGCTGCAGCGATCTTCCAGAGAAACATGGAGAGCCTACTCAAGTCGGTACCACACACGGTGGTTTTTCAGGACAACATATTGGTCATGGGTCGGGACACCGCCGAGCACCTACAAAACCTGGAGGAGGTCCTCCAGCGACTGGATCGCGTAGGGCTGCGGCTGAAGAGGTCGAAATGCATCTTCATGGCAACAGAAGTGGAGTTTTTGGGGAGAACGTTCGTGGCGGACGGCATTCGGCCCACAGACGCCAAGACAGAGGCTATCAGGAATGCGCCCAGTCCACAGAACGTCACGGAGCTGCGGTCGTTCCTGGGACTCCTCAACTATTTTGGTAACATCCTACTGGGGCTAAGCACCCTCTTAGAGCCCCTACATGTGTTATTGCGTAAAGGTGAGAACTGGGTATGGGGGAAAAAAACAAGTAATTGCTTTTGAAAAAGCCAGAAACATTTTATGCTCCAACAAGCTGCTTGTATTGTATAACCCGAATAAAGACTTGTGCTAGCATGTGATGCATCGTCGTACAGAGTCGAGTATGCATTTCAACAAGCTAACGTTGCGAGGAAGTTGCAACCTATCGCCTATGCCTCCAGCAGCTTGTCTAAGGCCGAGAGGGCCTACAGCATGATTGAGAAAGAGGCATTCGTGTGTGTGTTTGGGGTAAAGAAAATGCATCAGTACCTGTTTGGCCTCAAATTTGAGCTGGAAACCGATCACAAGCCCCTCATATCCCTGCTCGCTGAAAACAAGGGGATAAATACTAATGCCTCAGCCTGCACACAAAGTTGGGCACTCGCGCTATCAGCGTATAGCTATACCATCCGCCACTGGCCAGGCACCAGGAACTGTGCGGATGCTCTCAGTCGGCTACCATTGCCCACCATGTGGGTGAAATGGCGCAGCCTGCAAACTTGTTGATGGTGGCGCAGCCCGCAGACTTGATGATGGTCATGGAAGCGTTTGAAAATGATAAATCACCTGTCACGGCCCGCCAGATTAGGACTTGGACCAGCCAAGATCCTCTGCCGTCCCTAGTAAAAAACTGCGTACTGCATGGGAGGTGGGCCAGCATCCCTGTTGAAATTCAAAAGCTAATCAAGCCTTTCCAGCAGCGAAAAGACGAGCTGTCCATTCAGGCAGACTGCCTGTTGTGGGTAACCGCATAGTGCTGTCCAAAAAGGGCAGGGAGAAGTTCATCTCGGATCTCCACAGCACACACCCGGGTATAGTAATGATGAAAGCGATAGCCAGATCCCACGTGTGGTGGCCCTGTATCGACTCTGACTTAGAATCTTGTGTACGGCAATGCAGCATGTGTGCTCAGTTGAGCAACGCGCCCAGAGAGGCATCACTAAGTTTATGGTCCTGGCCCTACAGACCATGGTCGAGGATCCATGTCGAATATGTGGGCCCGTTTCTCGGTAAAATGTTCCAGGTGGTGGTGGATGCTTTTTCAAAATGGATTGAATGTGAAATAATGTCAGGAAGCACCGCCATCGCCACCATTGAAAGCCTGAGAGCCATGTTTGCCTCCCACGGCCTGCCTGACATACTGGTCATTGACAACTGGCCATGTTTCACCAGTGCCGAATTTAAAGAATTCATGACCCGCAATGGGATCAAGCCTGACACCTCGGCCCCGTTTAAACCAGCCTCCAATGGACAGGCAGTACAAACAATCAAACAGAGCCTCAAACGAGTCACAGAAGGCTCACTCCAAACCCGCCTGTCCCGAGTACTGCTGAGCTACCACACGATACCCCACTCGCTCACAGGGGTGACCCGGCTGAGCTACTCATGAAAAGGACACTTAAAACCAGACTCTCACTGGTTCACGCCAACCTGCATGATCAGGTAGAGAGCAGGCGGCAGCAACAAAATGTAAAGGATGGTCGCGCCACTGTGTCACGGGAAATTGATCTGAATGACCCTGTGTATGTGCTAAACTATGGACATGGTCCCAAGTGGATCGCGGCACGGTGATAGCTAAAGAAGGGAGCAGGGTGTTTATAGTTAAACTAGACCAAGGACAAATTTGCAGAAAGCACCTGGACCAAACAAGGCTGCGGTTCACAGACTGCCCTGAACAACCCACAGCAGACACCACCTTTTTCGAGCCCAAAGGATCAACGACACCACCCCAGCCTAAGAAATCGAACCCATCATGCCCAACAGCCCAGCAAGGCCAGGCTCTCCCAGCAACCCTGCAGGGCCAACAACATGCCAGCCCAGCGAGGGCACAGACAACACACCAGAACAGACATTTGTACCGAGGCGGTACACCAGGGAAAGAAAGGCTCCCGACCGCCTCACCTTGTAATTAGTTTTCACTTTGACTTTGGCGAGGGTGGGAGTGATGTTGTGTATCTATAAAGCATGCACTCCCATGTTCCGCCACCAGGGAGCGCATCCCCTGAAGTCCCAAGGGATCCCAGCATCCCTTGGGAGCACTGTATGTAAGCCAGCCCCTAAGGCCTGTTCCTCACTCTGGAATGTCTTAATAAAGACTGCGGTCACGGTTATTTAACCTCCCTGTGTGCAATCTCATCTGTGTTAGGAACACAACAGATAGTATGTAGGTACTGCAGGTGACCAGGAAGGCCAATGGTATCTTGGCCTTTATTGCAAAAGGGTTGGAGTACAAAAACAGGGAAGTCTTGCTGCAGGTGTTGGTGAGGCTACACCTGGAATACCGTGTGCAGTTTTGGTTTCCATATTTATGAAAGGATATACTCACTTTGGAGGCAGTTCAGAAAAGGTTCACTTGGTTGATTTCGGCGATGAGGGGGTTGACTTATGAGGAAAGGTTGAGTAGGTTGGGCCTCTACTCATTGGAATTCAGAAGAATGAGAGCTGATCTTATCAAAACGTATAAGATTATGAGGGGGCTTGACAAGGTGGATGCAGAGAGGATGTTTCCACTGATGGGGGAGACTAGAACTAGCAGGCATGATCTTAGAATAAGCAGCTGCCCATTTAAAAGAGAAATGAGGAGAAATTTCTTCTCCCAGAGGGTTGTAGAATCTATGGAATTCGCTGCTTCAGAGAGCTGTGGAAGCTGGGACATTGAATAAATTTAAGACAGAATGAGACAGTTTCTTGAACGATAAGGGGATAAGGGGTTATGTGGAGCAGGCGGGGAAGTGGAGCTGAGTTCATCATCAGATCAGCCATCATCTTATTGAATGGTGGAGCAGGCTCAAGGGGCCGTATGGTCTACTCCTGTTCCTATTTCTTATGTTCTTATGTTCTTAAATGAGGTCCTGTCGTAAAAATTGGCCATGTCTCCGACCTCGTCACGACCTCCCTCCCCGCCTCCCCGTTAATATCAGAGCCAAAATATCCATACAGGAAAAGAGTAAAGATGTGGGCCTCAAATATCTGGAGCCAAATTTGTCTTATTTTAACTGAACAAAGCAGTCATTAAAAGGAACTCCAACATACTTGGGTGATAACACTTGTTCTATTTGGGATTATCTTATCCCATTAAATTTGATCTCTGCTTCTGAAAAAATGTCAGACCACATGTACATTGAACAGTACCAAAGTCTTGTGTCTCATCTAATTTATCCAGACTGATCTCTTCTACAAGAACAATAGTGCTGGGATTTGGCTCTACCAGACATGCTGAATTCTGTGATGCCATGCGTAGTCCTTCAATTCTGCCTCTGACTGTCATCTGTCACTATTTTTATAATGAAGAGCAATGTTTTCTTTATCCCATGTTCATTCATCTGTAATTTCTACCACGACCACTGAAATATTAATTTAACAGTTTAGTTGCTGGAAAATTTCATTTGCTTCTACTTTTAAGAAATTGCCAAACTGTTGTGTGACTACAATCAACACTTTTGACACAATAAACTACAGCTAGATTTTTTTATAAAGCATCTTGTATAAAAAAATAGTTCTTTGCAAGATGTTATAAAATATACATTTTGCTGTGTAACAATTTCCTTTCTAATATTTATTTGCATAAATCTTGCTGCATTAAGAGGCTGTTTTGCATTATAGAACAAATGTTCTAATAATACACTCCATAAACTGAGCATGCCCAGTTGATCAGCTCAAGTGTCCCATTTAGAATATAGTTGTCCCCTTAGTAATAATGAATTATAATGCAGAACGCCAATCTGATATTCAAGATGCTAAATGCTTACAACTCCATTTGGCCCTTGAAGCATTCCACCCATAAACTCATTTTTAATGGCTGGTTTGAGTGGTTCTGTATCTTATGGTAGAAATCTCTTCAAAGCCATTCCAATGATGCTGTATTTAACAAAGAATCATATGCAGTGTACCTTATTGTGACAGTCTGAAATGGAATTCCACTTGTGTGAAGGTAAATTTTCCAGCTGCAGTAGCATAGATTGGAATAACTCACTCATGACTAGTGCAGAAGAAAGTGTCAGTCTATATCTGAAATTCCAGTTATCAAACATACTGTATTACTGCCTGAAGCACAGCAAGAAAAATGCCAGAGGTTAGCACAGAGAGATTAACACATTAGCATTGGGTTTCATTATATACGTTATTCGAGTCACAAGCGACAATAGCAAAAAGATTGAATTCCACAAAGCAAAAGCATTGAAGGGCTGTGACATAAACGTTTGGAGAAAAAACTTTAAAAAATTCTTAACTTCACAGAATTTTTTCAAAGCATATTTCTTCCACAAATAGGTTTTGTGGTTGTGCATTATTTTCACTGAAGGGAGCTACCAGGTCAGAATTGACACCCGTGTTTTTCTTTGCTGAATCCAGCTATATTAAAACATTTTCTGCCCTCGCACCTCTGCCTGATGACATTTTCCTTATGGCAGCTTTTCAACACTTTACCTCCACATGTCTAAGTCATATGCTGCTCCACTGTGGAGAAATGCAGTCTGAATCATTACACGTGACACTGCTTCCTCATTTGCTGCATTGTGCATAATAGTTTACAGTGCTAGTACTGCTTTTTAGATGTCAACCGTGGCTCAGTGGTAGCACTCTCGCCTCTGAGTCAGGAAGTTATGGGTTTAAGTCCCACGAGAAAACCAGTTTCAGTACAGTACTGAGGGAGTGCTGCACTGTTGGAGGTGCTGTATTTTGAATGAGATGTTAAACTGAGGCCCCATCTGCCCTCTCAGGTGAGTATATAACATCCTATGGCACTCCTAACAACACTTATCCCTCAAGCAACATCACTAAAACTAATTATCTGGTCATTTATCTCATTGCTGTTTGCAAATTGGCTGCCAGATTTCCTAGATTACAACATTGACTACACTTCAAAAAAATACTTAATTGACTGGAAATTGCTTTGGGGTGTCCTGAGGCCATTAACAGTACCATATAAATGTAAGTTCTTTCTTTATAACAGACTGTAGTTTTGCTTCAGAACAGATTTGTTATCCTCATGCATGAACCAATAGAAATCAGAGAGCACATTTTATGAATGTGCACTCCCTGCACAGTCCTTCTCTTGTGGGAGCACATAAATAACATTCAGTTGCAGAGATCCATTTATGGACAGAAAATCCTGTGGGTTCCACTGACCTTCACAGCTGAATTCTTGATACGCGTTCCTGGTGCTCGAACCTCTGCGCCCAGAACACCAATTTGTAAAACCTACCATCTAATGTTGAAAAAAATGTGTGTAAAATGAAGCATGAGACCATAGCTAGCTTCATGCATTGATCACCAGCTTCATTCAGCGATCCAAAACTGATCATTCTCTCGTTGCCAGCTTCAATCAGAGGCCCATAGCTAGCTTCACTGCCTGGTTGCACTGCCTGGTCGGCAGCTCCAATCACCAGAACAGTCAGGTTCGCTTACTGGCTGCCAACTACAGCTTCACTCTATAGCTACAACTTCTACTTGAAGCTTCACAACAGTAGTACTGTCACCTTGTTTACAGCTCTGCAAGTCAACGTTTCATTATTATAGTTTTCAAAATTTAAACCATTTCATGTGATAAACACATTCTTTGGAGTGGCCCATGCCAGCTTGTTTTGTTTTAATATGTTCTCCTGTACTCTGATTAACCACAAGGCACCTGTTGAGTATAAGCAGTGCCTATCCAACAGTCAGAGCATTGCCACTATCACCATCCAATGAATCTTCACTCCAACTCTACTGAAGGTAGTTACTGGTTAGAACAGTAGCCTTAGCTCTTGAGGTCATTAGAAACATAGAAACATAGAAAATAGGTGCAGGAGTAGGCCATTTGGCCCTTCGAATCTGCACCGCCATTCAATTAGTTCATAGCTGAACATGCAACTTCAGTACCCCATTCCTGCTTTCTCGCCATACCCTTGATCCCCCTAGTAGTAAGGACTACATCTAACTCCTTTTTGAAGATATTTAGTGATTTGGCCTCAACAACTTTCTATGGTAGAGAATTCCACAGTTTCACCACTCTCTGGGTGAAGAAGTTTCTCCTCATCTCGGTCCTAAATGGCTTTCCCCTTATCCTTAGACATTGGGAACATTCTGCCTGCATCGAACCTGTCTAAACCTGTCAGAATTTTAAACGTTTCTATGAGATCCCCTCTCATTCTTCTGAACTCCAGTGAATACAAGCCCAGTTGATCCAGTCTTTCTTGATATGTCAGTCCCGCCATCCCGGGAATCAGTCTGGTGAACCTTCGCTGCACTCCCTCAGTAGCAAGAATGTCCTTCCTCAAGTTAGGAGACCAAAACTGTACAACTGTAGTAGCACCTCCCTGCCCCTGTCTTTACCACTAAAGTGGATAACCTCACATTTATCCACATTATACTTCATCTGCCATGCATTTGCCCACTCACCTAACCTATCCAAGTAACTCTGCAGCCTCATAGCATCCTCCTCGCAGCTTACACTGCCACCCAACTTAGTGTCATCTGCAAATTTGGAGATACTACATTTAATCCCCTCGTCTAAATTATTAATGTACAATGTAAACAGCTGGGCCCCCAGCACAGAACCTTGCGGTACCCCACTAGTCACTGCCTGCCATTCTGAAAAGTACCCATTTACTCCTACTCTTTGCTTCCTGTCTGCCAACCAGTTCTCAATCCACGTCAGCAAACTACCCCCAATCCCATGTGCTTTAACTTTGCACATTAATCTCTTGTGTGGGACATTGTCGAAAGCCTTCTGAAAGTCCAAATACACCACATCAACTGGTTCTCCCTTGTCTACTGGAAACATCCTCAAAAAATTCAAGAAGATTTGTCAAACATGATTTCCCTTTCACAAATCCATGCTGACTTGGATCTATCTGTCATCTCTTTCCAAATGCATTGCTATGACATCCTTAATAATTGATTCCATCATTTTATCCACTACCGGTGTCAGGCTGACCGGTCGATAATTCCCTGTTTTCTCTCTCCCTCCTTTTTTTAAAAAGTGGGGTTACATTGGCTACCCTCCATTCCATAGGAACTGATCCAGAGTCTATGGAATGTTGGAAAATGACTGTCAATGCATCCACTATTTCCAAGGTCACCTCCTTAAGTACACTGGGATGCAGTCCATCAGGCCCTGGGGATTTATCGGCCTTCAATTCCTTCAATTTCCCCAACACAATTTCCCGACTAATAAGGATTTCCCTCAGTTCCTCCTTACTCGACCTTCTGACCCCTTTTATATCCGGAAGGTTGTTTGTGTCCTCCTTAGTGAATACAGAACCAAAGTATTTGTTCAATTGGTCTGCCATTTCTTTGTTCCCCGTTATGACTTCCCCTGATTCTGAGGTCAATGGGACCAATTGTCGACTGTCATTTAGCATGAAACAAGTGAAAAGGTGTGTAAAGTCCTTACTCGACAGCATGAAACCACATGAGGCACATTTCAGAGACAAGGCCACTCTGTGACCTTAACTCTTTATTACAGGACTCCACAAGTGATGACCCTGCGTGGGACTTCCCTTTATATACCTGTGTGATCAGGGAAGGAGTGTCTCCCATAAGTTCACCCCCTTGTGGTCAAGGTGTGCATCTGAGTTGAGTACATACAGTAATACAATGGTGTTACATTATAGTTACAAACATGACATCACCTCCCTCCTCCCCCCCAAAATCTTACTGGGATCATAGGTTCAGTCTTTCAGGTGGTCTACGCTCCCTCGTGGAGCGCCGCAGTTGGGGCTCTGGTTGTTGGACACTGACGTGAGTGTCTGTCACCTGTGGTGATTCCGGCCTGTCCGGGCTGACCTCAGGGACTGTGCATTCCTCTGATTGCTCTTGTTGCACGTTCACTGGCGGTAGTGTGAGCTCCATCTCATGATCTTCTTCAGGTTCCTCCGTGTGTATGCTGAACCTTTTTTTTACTTGGTCCAGATGCTTACGGCATATCTGGCCATTGTTGAGTTTTACCACAATGATCCTATTCCCCTCTTTGCCAATTACAGTGCCCTCAAGTCATTTCGGCCCCATGGTGTGATTGAGGACGAATACAGGATAATTTATCTCTATACATCACCCCCTTGAATTACGGTCATGGTACTCGCTTTGTGACTTGCGCTTGCCCTCAACTATATTGGTCAGGACTGGGTGGATGAGGAACAACCGAGTTTTGAGTGTCCGTTTCATTAGTAGCTCTGCGAGCGGGACCCCCGTCAGTGAGTGCGGGCGGGATCTTTAGGCCAGCAGGAGGCGCGATAGGCGGCATTGTAGGGAGGGTCCTTGAACCCTGAGCATACCTTGTTTAATGATTTGGACTGCCCATTCCGCCTGGCCATTGGAGGCCGGCTTGAACAGTGCAGTCCTGACGTGGTTGATGCCATTGCCCTACATAAACTCCCGGAATTCATAGCTCGTGAAACACGAGCCATTGTCACTAACCAGGATGTCCGGCAAGCCATGGGTTGCAAAGATCACACGTAGGCTTTCAATGGTGGTGGATGACGTGCATGAGTTCAGGATGAAGCACTCGATCCATTTCGAGTACGCATCTACTACAATGAAGAACATCTTCCCCATGAACGGGCCCGCATAGTCAATGTGAATGCGTGACCATGGCTTGGTGGGCCAGGGCGATGGGCTGAGTGGGGCCTCCCTGGGGGCATTACCCAGCTGGGCACAGGTCGTGCACCTGCGAACACAGTGTTCCAGGTCTGAATCAATTCCAGGCCACCAAACCGTGACCGGGCAATGGCCTTCATCATCACAATGCCTGGGTGCTCGCTGTGGAGTTCCCTGATGAATGCCTCCCTGTCCTTCTGGGGCATGACTACCCAGCTGCCCTATAGCTCATCCATCCACCTGTGGAACGGTCTGACCTCCTCAGGGCATGCTCCATGTGCGGGCGCCCAATCCCCAATCAGGACACATTTCTTAATCAAGGATAGGAGGGGATCTCTGTTTGTCCAGATTTTGATCTGGCGGGCTGTGATGGGGGAGCCTGCACTGTCAAAGGCATCGACAGCCGTGACCATTTCAGCACTTTGTTCCGCTGCCCCCTCAGTGGCGGCTAGTGCGAGCCTGCTGAGTGCATCGGTGCAGTTTTCAGTGCCGGACCGGAGCCGGATGGAGTAGTCATAGGCAGCTAGCGTGAGGGCCCACTGCTGTATGCGAGCTGATGCGTTGGCATTAACAGCCTTGCTGTCTGACAACAGGGATGTGAGTGGCTTGTGGTCTGTCTCTAATTCAAACTTCCTCCCGAAGAGGTACTGATGCATTTTTTTTACACCATAGACACATGCAAGCGCTTCCTTCTCAACCATGCCACATCCCCGTTCTGCTTGAGAGAGCAACCTGGAGGCATAAGCAACAGATTGTAGCTGACCCTCAGCATTACCGTGCTGCAACATGCACCCAACCCCATAGGACGATGCATCACAAGTCAGAACTAAACGTTTACAGGGGTCATACAGGGTCAACAATTTGTTTGAACAAAGTAGGTTTCGCGCCCAATCAAAAGCCCATTCCTGACAGTCCCCCCAAAACCAATTGCAACCCTTACGCAGGAGCACATGTAGCGGCTCCAACAACGTGCTCAAGTTTGGCAGAAAGTTCCCAAAATAGTTCAACAGTCCCAGGAATGAACGCAGCTCCGATGTGTTGCAGGGCCTGGGTGCTCGTCGAATCGCCTCTGTATTGGATTCGGTGGGCCGAATCCCATCTGCAGCAACCCTCCTGCCCAGAAACTCAACCTCAGGAGCTAAAAACACACATATAGACTTCTTGAGTCGCAGGCCTACCCGATCCAGTTGGCATAGCACCTCCTCCAGGTTGTGTAGGTGTTCCTCGGTATCTCGACCCGTGATGAGGATGTCGTCCTGAAATACGATCGTTCCAGGAATGGATTTAAGCAGGCTTTCCATGTTATGTTGAAAAATCACGGCCGCTGATCGAATGCCAAACGGGCATCTGTTATACGCAAACAGTCCTTTGTGCGTGGTGATGGTGGTCAGTAGTTTGGATTCGTCGGCCAGTTCCTGGGTTATATAGCCTGAAGTGAGGTCCAACTTGGTGAACAGCTTGCCGCCTGCCAGCGTGGTGAAAAGGTCCTCCGCTCTTCGGAGTGGGTATTGGTCTTGTAGGGACTCCCGATTGATGGTGGCCTTGTAGTCGCCACAGATCCTGACAGAGCCATTCGCTTTTAGAACGGGAATGATGGGGCTCGCACAGTCGCTGAATTCGACAGGTGAGATGATGCCCTCTCGTAACAGCTGATCCAACTCGCTCTCGATTTTTTTCCCGGATCACATACGGCACCGCTCTAGCTTTGTGGTGCACTGGTCTGGCGTCCAGGGTGACCTGTATCACTACTTTAGTACTTTTGAAAGTCCCGATCCCGGTTGAAATAGTGACTCGAATTTTTGTAGGACTTGTGAGCACGAACTTCGCTCCACTGAGGACATTGTGTGAACATCCCCCCATTTCCAGTTCATCTCGGCTAACCAGCTCCTCCCCAACAGAGCGGGACCATTGCCCGGGACAATCCAGAGTGGCAGCCGGTTCACTAGCCCATTGTGTGTGACAGCCATCATTGCACTGCCTAGCACTGGAATGATTTCCTTTGTGTAAGTCCATAATTGTGTCTCAATACGTTCTAATTTGGGTCTACTGGCTTTGAATGGCCATAGCTTCTCGAATTGCTGAACTCCCATGAATGACTGGCTGGCCCCAGTGTCCAGCTCCATGCGTACTGGGATGCTGTTCAACAAAACCCTCATCATCATTGGTGGCGTTTTGGTGTATGAACTGTGAATATTCGCCGCATGGACCCGCTGAACCTCGGTGTCCATCGATTTGCCCCAAAAGTCATCCTGCCTCACATAACCCTCTTCTGGTCCCTCTGTCTCATATATCAGTCTGGTTGCAGGTTTTCTACACATTTGAACTAAATGGCCACTGAGATTGCAGGTTCTGCAGATAAACTGTTGAAATCTGCAAGATCTGGCTGAGTGCTTTCCCCCACACCTCCAGCATGTTAAAGTTTCCATTGTTGGGGACAAAGGGACTATGGCCAGGAATTCCGCGCTGACTGTCCCTTTGACTGCACTTAAGTACCCTATTAGTGGGTGTCAATCGCCCAATCCCGGGCCGTATTGTCCACTGTGCTGGCGTGAACATCCGTTCAGCCTGCCATTGTCTCTGTTGAGATACTGCTGGGATCTATTGCTGCCTGGTAAATGTTGGACTGCCCCTGCCTGCTTCCGGGGCTCTGAATAGCATTTATGATGTTGACTCTCTGATCCATCGCCGCGTTAGCGGCAGAATTGCGCGCGTAAATCATTTTCGTCTCTTCCTCCCCCGCCATGAAAGTTTGAGCTAACAACGCTGCCACTTCCAAGGTCAAGTCCTTGGTCTCAATTAACTTGCAAAAAATTCCCGCATGACCGCTACCCTCGATGAAGAAGTCCCTTAGCATCTCCCCCCTGCAGGCGTCTGTGAACTTACAGAGGTTGGCCAAACGCCGGAGGTCCGCTACAAAGTCCGGTATGCTCTGTCCTTCACGACGTCGGTGGGTGTAGAATCTGTGTCGAGCCAAGTGTATGCTGCTCGCCGGGTTTGAGGTGCTCCCCGATTAATTTGCTTAGGTCTTCAAAGGTTTTGTCCGACGGCTTTTCGGGTGCCAGTAAGTCCTTCATGAGCGCATAATTCTTTGGCCCGCAGCTGGTCAGGAGATGAGCCCATCGCTTGTCAGCCGCTGCATCCCCTAGCCAGTCTTTAGTTGCGAAGATTTGCTGAAGCCTCTCGAC
This sequence comes from Pristiophorus japonicus, assembly GCF_044704955.1. NCBI lineage: Eukaryota > Metazoa > Chordata > Chondrichthyes > Pristiophoridae > Pristiophorus > Pristiophorus japonicus. The sequence goes on along the minus strand of NC_091981.1, from coordinate 155,454,192 downwards.
AAAATTGTCCCAGTCTTCCCCCACACAGTACCGTTCGTTCCTCTGTGCTGCCGGTGGCCATTCTCATGGGTCGTGAATTCCCATTTCTCGTCACCAATGTAAAGTCCTTACTCTACAGTATGAAACCACACGAGGCACATTCCAGGGATAAGGCCACTCTGTGACCTTAATTCTTTATTACAAGACTCCACAAGTGATGACCTGCGTGGGACCTCCCTTTATATACCTGTGTGATCAGGTAAGGAGTGTCTCCCACAAGTTCACCCCCTCGTGGTCAAGGTTTGCATTTGAGTTGAGTGTATACAGTAATACAGTGGTGTTACATTGTAGTTACAAACATAACAGGGTGAGTTGGCACTTGGGATGCAGTAATGGGCAATGCATAGAAGTGGTGCTAATCAGTAAAGTTTATGTGGCAGTGTAAAAAAAGAAAACTTAATAACATAATAGTTTGTCAAACACCCATGTGAATTATAATTGCTCTGACTTACGCTTTCCACTGCTTCTATGTGGTGCATCATGGTTTCAGCAGAGGTAAAGGCAGGCTACTCAGATCCCTGCTCTGATTGCTGATGATGCTTTTCGCTGATGACCTCGGGGTTTTGGAGCCCTTGAGTGCCCAGCCAAAGTATGCTCCACTTGCAGGGGTAGACTCGGCCATCAGGAGAGGAGGCAGCATGTTGGATACTGGCTGGCGGGGAGGGAGGGGGTCAGTGGGTGAGAGGAGGGAGCTCTTTGAGCGGAGCTCCAACTTCCATGGCCCCTTTCACCATCATCATTCTCCTGGAAGAAGAATGTACTTGCACCTTTAGCATTCCTTTTCTCCCTGCACTTGCCTAAAACCTGTTATATCTCTAACTTTTTCCATTTCTGACAAAAGATCATCGACCTGAAACGTTAACTCTGTTTCTCTCAAAACAGATGCTGCCTGATCTGCTGAGTATTTCCAGCATTTTTTTAAAATTTCATATTTCTAGCATCTGTAGTATTTTGCTTTTGTATTGGCAATCACTATATTCAATTTTCTCATAGTTCAGACATTGATAAAATAAAGTTAGCATATGTGTGTCAGAGTTATTTGTAATTCTGCCACCAGCAATCTGCGAGCTCCATGCCTCTCCATCTCTGATTAAGAGGGATGCAGATGTGACAGTTTAGCACCAGGGCATTCTCCTCGGCAGTCGGAGGGGTGGGAGTTTGGGGCATTGGTGAGGCTTATAAAGGCCCAGCGGCAGTCGAGAGGCAGCGGCAGAGGAGAGGCGGGGGTTCGGGGCGTTTGTGAGGCCTAAAAAGGCCGAGCTGTAGTCGAGAGGCAGCGGCAGAGGAGAGGCGGGGGTTCGGGGCATTGGTGAGGTCGATAAAGGCCAGCAGCAGTCGAGAGGTGGCGGCAGAGGAGAGGTGGGGGTTCGGGGCGTTGGTGAGGCCTATAAAGCCCAGCGGCAGTTCGTGGTTGGAGAGGCAGTGGCAGTCGGACAGGCCTACCGGCGCAGCTGCAGCATGAGGCAAAAAGAATTAGAAAGAAATCGAAAGGTGACGTCACAGCCAAGGGGGTAAGTGATTGGCTGGTGATTTGTAAGTAACTTTTCTTTTTTATTTTCTTTGTCAGTAAGTAACCTTTAGCATTGTTGTTGCCAATTTAAGTTTATCTAATGGTTAAGTCATAGCAGGAGAGCTCGGACACGTGTTCTGCTCCTCCTGTACTATGTGGGAAGTCAGGGACACTTCCGGTGTCCCTGACGACTACGTGTGAGGGAAGTGCATCCACCTCTAGCTCCTGACGGACTGCACTGCGGCACTGGAGCTGCGGGTGGATGAACTCTGGAGCATCCATGAAGCTGAGAATGACGTGAATAGCACGTTTAGCAAGTTGGTCATACCGCAGGTAAAGGGTACACAGCCAAATAGTAATTGGGTGACCAACAGGAAGAGCAGTGCAAGGAAGGTAATGCAGGGGTCCCCTGCGGTCATCCCCTGCAAAACAGATATACCGCTTTGGGTACTGTTGAGGGAGATGACTCATCGGGGGAGCAACAGCAGCCAAGTTCATGGCACCATGAGTGGCTCTGCTGCACAGGAGGGCAGGAAAAAGAATGAGAGAGCTATAGTGATAGGGGATTCGATTGTAAGGGGAATAGATAGGCGTTTCTGCAGCCGCAACCGAGACTCCAGGATGGTATGTTGCCTCCCTGGTGCAAGGATCAAGGATGTCTCGGAGCGGGTGCAGGACATTCTGAAAAGGGAGGGTGAACAGCCAGTTGTCGTGGTGCACATAGGTGCCAACGATATAGGTAAAAAACAGGATGAGGTCCTACAAGACAAATTTAGGGAGCTAGGAGCTAAGTTAAAAAGTAGGACCTCAAAAGTAGTAATCTCAGGATTGCTACCAGTGCCAAGTGCTAATCAGAGTAAGAATCGCAGGATAGCTCAGATGAATACGTAGCTTGAGGAGTGGTGCAAAAGGGAGGGATTCAAATTCCTGGGACATTGGAACCGGTTCTGGGGGAGGTGTGACCAGTACAAACCGGACGGTCTGCACCTGGGCAGGACCGGAACCAATGTCCGAGGGGGAGTGTTTGCGAGTGCAGTTGGGGAGTAGTTAAACTAATATGGCAGGGTGATGGGAACCAATGCAGGGAGACAGAGGGAAATAAAATGGAGTCAGAAGCAAAAGATAGAAAGGACAATAGTAAAAGTGGAGGGCAGAGAAACCAAAGGCAAAAAACAAAAAGAGCCACATTACAGCAAAATTCTAAAGGGGCAAAGTGTGTTAAAAAGACAAGCCTGAAGACTCTGAGCCTCAGTGCAAGGAGTATTCGGAATAAGGTGGACGAATTAACTGTGCAGACCAGCAGTTAACGGATATGATGTAATTGGCATCACGGAGACATGGCTCCAAGGTGACCAAGGCTGGGAACTCAACATCCAAGGGTATTCAACATTTAGGAAGGATAGGCAGAGAGGAAAAGAAGGCGGGGTGGCGTTGCTGGTTAAGGAGGAAATTAATGCAATAGTAAGGAGGGACATTAGCCTGGATGATGTGAAATTGGTATGGGTGGCGCTGCGGAATATCACAGGGCAGAAAACACTAGTGGGAGTTGTGTATAGAGCACCAAACAGTAGTAGTGAGGTTGGGGACAGCAAGAAATAAGGGATGTGTGCAATAAAGGTACAGCAGTTATCATGGGCGACTTTAATATACATATTGATTGGGCTAACCAAACTGATAGCAATGCGTTGGAGGAGGATTTCGGTGGAGTGTATTAGGGATGGTTTTCTAGACCAATATGTCGAGGAACCAACTAAAGAGCTGGCCATCCTAGACTGGGTGATGTGTAATGAGAAGGGACTAATTAGCAATCTTCTTGTGCGAGGCCCCTTAGGGAAGAGTCACCATAATATGGTAGAATTCTTTATTAAGATGGAGAGTGACACAGTTAATTCGGAAACTAGGGTCCTGAACTTAAGGAAAGGTAACTTCTTTGGTATGAGGGGTGAATTGGCTAGAATAGACTGGCAAAGGATACTTAAAGGGTTGACAGTGGATAAGCAATGGCAAACATTTAAAGATCACATGGATGAACTTCAGCAATTGTACATCCCTGCCTGGAGTAAAAATAAAACGGAGAAGGTGGCTCAACCATGGCTAACAAGGGAAATTCAGGATAGTGTTAAAACCAAGGAAGAGGCATATAAATTAGCTAGAAGAAGCAGCAAACCTGAGTACTGGGAGAAATTTAGAATTCAACAGAGGAGGACTAAGGGTTTAATTAAGAGGGGAAAATAGAGTACGAGAGGAAGCTTGCAGGGGACATAAAAACTGACTGCAAAAGCTTCGATAAATATGGGAAGAGAAAAAGACAAACGTAGGTCCCTTGCAGTCGGATTCAGGTGAATTTATAATGGGGAACAAAGAAATGGCAGATCAATTGAACAAATACTTTGGTTCTGTCTTCACAAAGGAAGACACAAATAACCTTCCGAATGTACAAGAGGACAGTGGGTCTAGTGAGAAGGAGGAACTGAAGGATATCCTTTTTAGGTGGGAAATTGTGTTCGGGAAATTGATGGGATTGAAGGTCGATAAATCCCCGGGGCCTGATAGTCTGCATCCCAGAGTACTTAAGGAAGTGGCACTAGAAATAGTGGATGCATTGGTGATCATTTTCCAACAGTCTATCGGCTCTGGATCAGTTCCTATGGACTGGAGGGTTGCTAATGTAACACCACTTTTTAAAAAAGGAGGGAGAGATAAAACGGGTAATTATAGACCAGTTAGCCTGACATCAGTCGTGGGGAAAATGTTGGAATCAATCATTAAGGATGAAATAGCAGCGCATTTGGAAAGCAGTGACAGGATCGGTCCAAGTCAGCATGGATTTATGAAAGGGAAATCATGCTTGACGAATCTTCTGGAATTCTTTGAGGATGTAACGAGCGGAGTGAACAAGGGAAAACCAATGGATGTGGTGTATTTGGACTTTCAAAAGGCTTTTGACAAGGTCCCGCACAAGAGATTGGTGTGCAAAATCAAAGTGCATGGTATTGGGGGTAATGTACTGACGTGGATAGAGAACTGGTTGGCAGACAGGAAGCAGAGAGTCGGGATAAACGGGTCCTTTTCAGAATGGCAGGCAGTGACTAGGGGTGTGCCGCAGGGCTCAGTTCTGGGACCCCAGCTTTTTACAATATACATTAACGATTTATATGAAGGAATTGAGTGTAATATCTCCAAGTTTGCAGACGATACTAAACTGGGTGGCGGTGTGAGCAGTGAGGAGGGTGCTAAGAGGCTGCAGGGTGACTTGGACAGGTTCGGTGAGTAGGCAAATGCATGGCAGATGCAGTATAATGTGGATACATGTGAGACTATCCATTTTGGGAGCAAAAACACGAAGGCAGAATATTATTTGAATGTCGGCAGATTAGGAAAAGGGGAGGTGCAACGAGACCCAGGTGTCATGGTTCATCAGTCATTGAAAGTTGGCTTGCAGATACAGCAGGTGGTGAAGAAGGCAAATGGTATGTTGGCCTTCATAGCAAGGAGATTTTAGTCTATGAACAGGGAGGTCTTACTGCAATTTTACAGGGCCTTCGTGAGGCCTCACCTGGAATATTGTGTTCAGTTTTGGTCTCCTAATCTGAGGAAGGACATTCTTGCTATTGAGGGAGTGCAGCGAAGGTTCACCAGACTGATTCCAGGGATGGCTGAACTGTCATATGAGGAGAGACTGGATCAACTGGGTCCTTTATTCACTGGAGTTTAGAAGGATGAGAGGGGATCTCAGAGAAATGTATAAGAGTCTGACGGGACTGGACAGGTTAGATGCGGGAAGAATGTTCCCGATG